>NW_022589720.1:371066-463483 GCF_004348235.1 Phoca vitulina
ACACACGCATGCACGTATACACACGCACACACACACACGCACACACTTTTCTTTTTATGTGAAGCCTTGTGCTCCTTTAATCCAGGCATGTCACTTTTAGGGACAGGCCCCGAGGAAACTATGAATTGTGAAGACTAACTTCAGTCCTTAAAATGCATTTTATAAGCAAAATCATGGAAATTACGTGAACAAAGGGACTCATTACATAAATTACTGTGTATTCACATAATGGGTGCTGTGTTTCCTCTAAAATGTCAAAGAACTCTAATGACGTGAGAAAATGTTCACTATGTGATGTTAGGAGAAAAAGATTGGGACCCACGTGTGTTCACTGTGCTTGTAATTACCAAAGAGGGGACTGTCACACACGGACATGCACAGAGGAAGTACCGGGCAGGGTGGGGGGGGACATAGGTCTTAACAGTACTCCAGTGAGTGGGATTCAGGATGGGTTTTAGTTTATTAACTTACTTTTCTATAACTTTCAATGTTTTCTGCAGTGAACATGCAAAGCTTACAAATGTTATTTTTAAAAGTGGGTTGACTTCCCCTACCAGTGAAGGTGGGATAACTGGGACCAGATTTACCACCTCACTAAAACAAATAAAAACACAGAAATAATATATGAAACAAAGATTTTCAAGACACTGGACATCAGACAACATAGAAGAGTGATCTCTGAGATGTGGGAAACAAATTAACAATGTATCACAGGATTTATAACGCGTTGAACTAAATGTATCTTAGAAGTAGCACATAGAAGTATGCTGTTGTAAGGTCTTACTTGGCATAATATCACTTGAAGACAGGGTGTGATAAAGATGTATATCATAAACCCTAAAGCAACCATGGAACACAACAATGAACAACAGCCAAAAACCCTACAAAGGACATTAAATGCAAACAAACAAAAAATAACACAATCTTAAAGAAAACAGGAAAAAAGGAACAAAAAATAGAGGGGACAAATAGAAAAATGGTAAATGTACCAAGCTTTATCACTAATCACATTAAATATAAATGGTCTAAATACCCCAATTAAAAAGCAAACGTGGTCAGAGTGGAAAAAAAGAAAAAAAAGAAAAACCGAGACCTAACTAACTATATGCTCCCTATAGGAAACCCATTTTATTTTTTTAATAAAGATTTTATTTATTTATTTGAGAGAGAGAGAGAGCACAAATGGGGGGGAGGGAGAGGAAAAATCAGACTCCCCATAAGCAGGGAGCCCGATGTGGGGCTTGATCCCAGGACCCTGAGATCATGACCTGAGCTGAAGGCAGACGCTTCACTGACTGAGCCACCCAGGCGCCCCAGGAAACCCACTTTAAATATAAAGACAAGTATGCTAAAAATTAAAGACTAGAAAGCTTCCAGAATGCCAACCCTAACCAAAGAAGGCTGGAGTGACTAAATTAATACCAAAGTAGAAATAATTCGGATGTGCATGGATGGTAGTAGATACAGCTTTGTGGTAAATCCCTACAGAGGGACACTCCCCAACTGTAAAAGGAAGTGAAATCTTGCCACACATAAACATAGGTGAATCTCAACATAACTATTCAGAGTGAAATAAGCCAGACCAAAAAAAGTAAATACTGTATTAGTACATTTCTATGAAAGTTGTAGAAAATGCCTATGTATCAGTGGTGACAGAAAGCAGGTCGGAGGCTGCCTGGAGCCCGAGGGGATGCGGATAGGGAGGTGTGGGAGAGACGGATCACAAAGGGGCACGAGGAATCTTTGGGGTGACGGAAGCGTTCCTTATCTTGTTTGTGGTGGTAGTGTCACGGGTGTAGACACATGTCAAATGCACCAAGTGGACACTGTACAGTTTATTCTGTGTCAGTTGTACCTCAATAAAGCTGCTAAATAAAAAGTGGATGAGTGAGAAATTTTACTTCATTCTTATAAAAATCACCTCTAAATTCAGGTGATACTCAGTTCTGGGTGGTCTCCAGCCAGTTGCCTCAGCACAGTACATGATTGTTCCTGGTCTGGAGCTAAGTGCAGACATCTTTAAGTCTTCCTCATGACAAGTGGAAGCGGGACCCAGGTGTGAGCATGGGGCGAGGGCTGCCTGGGTGGGGCGTGGGGAGGTGCTGGACTCCCCCAGAAAGCAGTGCAGGGGCCCTACCTTCGGAGGCAGAGAAACTTGGAGGGTGTGTGAGAAATGCCTCTGATCACAGGTGCCTGAGAACAGCGAGAGCCCCGTGTGCAGCCCCATCTTCCCCAACAGGCATCTTTTTCTGGTGAGAGCTTCCCTGCTCAGCCTCTTTACCAGGCACTGCTTTACAGACTGAGCTCTGCCTAGCGGCCACACACATCCAAGTGGGGGAGTGACGTCTAGTTCTGTTATTTCTAGCAGTTTCTTCCCTAGCGTGGAGTCTTGTGTGCAAATCGCTCAGCATTTCCTTGCAGGAAAGCCCTGAAGTCAGTGCGGAGAAGCCGGCAGGCGCCTCAGCGCAAAGCCGCCCCTGGTCAGGTTCGCACTCAGCACTCTCACGGTACGTTTATGGCCACGGAAATAAACCACCCATTACCTTTCACCAAACCACTCCGATTTATTTATTTAGGGCATACACCCCTATCTGCTTCCCAAAGGAATTTCGGGCAGCTTATAAGATTATGCTGAGCACGGAGTAAGACTACCATAAATAGAAAACAAACACGGAGTGCGAGCCTGAGGTTGCGGGCGCCGGGACGGTCCTGCAGATAAGCGCGGACGGGAGCTCAGAGGTTGCACAGCTTCCTCCTCGAGGGGCCGCCGGCCGGGCGGGGGTTGCTGAGCCTGTGTGAAGTCCAGCTTGCTCCCACCGCTGCCGGAGGGCTGCCGTCCTCACAAGGCTGTCCTGGGAAGAGCCCGTGCGAGCCCTAGTGCCGGTGGGTGCCGCACGGGGGGCGGCTGCCCACATCCCCTCCCCAGAAGAACCACAGCCCCTACTCCCCAGCTGACCCTTCCCGGATGAGGCCCCCGAGGAAGCGCCCCTGCCTTGAGGAGAGCAACCTGCATCCGCTGACCTCGGTGGGGGGGCGGCAGGCCTGTGCCTCCGTGGAGCCACGTGGGGACCTTCAGGGCTCCCCTAGCCTGGTCCCCTCCCCGGCGTCCCCGCTGGCTCCCAGGGGCCACCCTCTCTAGGGTGTTCTCTCAGCTCTGCTCCCTGGATGAGAGTACCCCTAATTCTGATTAAGTAAAAAAAAAAGAGACGCTTTGAGAATAAACAAAATGAGTGTATACATTTCCAAGATAAACAAAAGTGATCAGGTCAGCAAGGTCCTTTCAGTGCTGTGGAGCTGAAAATGAGCAGAGAAGGAGCAAGCAAAGGAGGGGCCTCTGTGGCTGGTGGCCCTGCGAGGGAGCGGCTGGCCTGCCACCTGCTGGAGAACACAGCTTCCCTGAGCCTCAGCTGCCCATGGTCAAGGCGGGCAGGAGGAGCGGTGGGTTTCTGGGTGATTCCCAGTGCTTATGGCCTGCCTGA
Organism: Phoca vitulina; assembly: GCF_004348235.1. Classification (NCBI taxonomy): domain Eukaryota; kingdom Metazoa; phylum Chordata; class Mammalia; order Carnivora; family Phocidae; genus Phoca; species Phoca vitulina. The sequence goes on from NW_022589720.1 coordinate 374,546, forward strand.
GATGCTAAGGTATTGAGACCATGCTCCACTGAACCACCAGAGGAAAGGGACATTGATGTCCCTATGGTCAGCTTCACCTTGGCCCCACTGCCGGTACCATCCACCCTGCCAGGCCACCCCCTGCATGGACCTCCCACACTGGAAGACCTCCCTCCCTGCACAGATCTCCCTCCCTGCACAGACCTCCCTCCCTGCACAGACCTCCCTCCCTGCACAGACCTCCCTCCCTGCACTGACCTCCCTCCCTGCACAGATCTCCCTCCTTGCACAGATCTCCCTCCCTGCAGAGACCTCCCTCCCTGCACTGACCTCCCTCCCTGCACAGACCTCCCTCCCTGCACTGACCTCCCTCCCTGCACTGGCCTCCCTCCCTGCACAGACCTCCCTCCCTGCACAGACCTCCCTCCCTGCACTGACCACCCTCCCAGTACAGACCTCCCTCCCTGCACAGATCTCCCTCCCTGCACTGGCCTCCCTCCCTGCAGAGACCACCCTCACTGCACACACCTCCCTCCCTGCACACACCTCCCTCCCTGCACAGACCTCCCTCCCTGCACTGACCACCCTCCCTGCACAGATCTCCCTCCCTGCACTGGCCTCCCTCCCTGCACTGACCTCCCTCCCTGCAGAGACCACCCTCCCTGCACTGACCTCCCTCCCTGCACAGACCTCCCTCCCTGCACTGACCTCCCTCCCTGCACTGACCTCCCTCCCTGCACAGACCTCCCTCCCTGCACTGACCTCCCTCCCTGCACTGACCTCCCTCCCTGCACTGACCTCCCTCCCTGCAGAGACCACCCTCCCTGCACAGACCTCCCTCCCTGCACAGACCTCCCTCCCTGCACTGACCTCCCTCCCTGCACAGACCACCCTCCCTGCACAGACCTCCCTCCCTGCACAGACCTCCTTCCCTGCACTGACCTCCCTCCCTGCACTGACCTCCCTCCCTGCACTGACCTCCTTCCCTGCACTGACCTCCCTCCCTGCACAGACCTCCCTCCCTGCACTGGCCTCCCTCCCTGCACTGGCCTCCCTCCCTGCACTGGCCTCCCTCCCTGCACTGACCTCCCTCCCTGCACAGATCTCCCTCCCTGCACTGACCTCCTTCCCTGCACTGACCTCCCTCCCTGCACAGATCTCCCTCCCTGCACAAACCCCTCCCTGCACAAACCCCCTCCCTGCACAAACCTCCCACACTGCTCAGGGTGTCCCTGCATCTTCCTCTTAGGGAAATAACAATGACAGCCAACACTGAAGGGAGGGTGTCACATGCCAGGCATGGTTCTAAGCACGGTATATGTGCTCATCTTCATCACACCCAATGAAGTAGGTGATATTATCATGCTATTTTATAGGCAGGGAATCAGCACTGTGCCACCTCTCTGACGGAGCAGTTTTTCCCGAATGGGTGGACGTGGTGTGATACTGGGAGCGTCTTCTCTGTCCCTGATACAATTAAGGAGAGACAAGGCACAAAGCTCCTGCTGTGTAGACACCCCCTGAGTCTGGGGCAGAGCTGGGCCAGGGGCATCCTAAGTAACGAGATGACCCCACCTCAAGATGAGAGCGTTGTTTCCCACAATTTTGAGGGTTGCAAATGAAACTACACCGACCTAGCACCCGACTGGCTCCGGCTTGGGGCTCCCAAGGCACAGGGCTTGCGAAGAAGGTGGCTGGTCCGGCCAGCCGGGGGTCCCGCCACCCATGTGCTTCCCAGAAGGGGTGGAGGGCCCCTGGGGACTCCAGCTGCCCTGACGCCTGCTGCACCAGGGCCTGAGCTCGTGCCCTCCGTTGGCGCCGTGTGTGCCCTGAGCCTGCGTGCTGCCCGGGGCTGTGGTCGGCGGGCGGAAGCCCCTGGAGGCGGGAAGCCCTTGTGGAGATTCCTGGGTGTCACCCCTGCACCCCAGCCCTGTCCCTGGAACGACAGGCTCGCTGCCTTCCCCGCCCGCCCTCGGGGCCTCACCTCCTCCGCCTGGACCTCCAGGACCAGCCCTGGCCGTGCTTGAGTTCCGTCTGTGCCCGGCCGCCCTCACCACACCCCGCATGCCCCTGCTCGGCTCGCCTCCTCCCCTCTGGAGTCCTCTTCCCTTCTGCTGCCCCTGGACCCTTCTTGCCTGCCCATCATGCAGCGTCTTCCTTTGCCAGGCCACACCCGCGCTGCTGGGATTTTTGCTCTGGCTCCAATCTCCATTAGACCCCTGCCTGGATTTTGTTGGCTCCTCCTTGACCTCTTCCCCACGGGGGTCCTGTCCTCCGCCCACCTCACTCCCATGCTGACCCCAGACCTTGTCCTCCGCACCCCTGCACAAGCCCCACTGCCGGCCTCCCCCTCCCTTACCGCCTCGAGCAGGGCCTCTAGGCCACTGACCCTTGGCCCTCACTGCCCCCGATGCCCTCATCTCTCTGTACCAGGCCCACCTGTGCTTCCTCCCATTTCTCTGCATCATCAGCTCAGTCCCCCTTGGCAAACGACTGCTGTGCGTAAACGGACCCTGCGCCCTGGTGCTGCCTACTTCCTTCTTCCTGCCACCCATGGGCTGCACCTGCCCGCAGAGCGTCACCCAGCTCGGGCCCCGGGCCAATGCCCTTCCTCGCTCTGTGCTTGATGATCCCTATCAGCACACAGACCAGCTCTGTGTCCCTCCTACCCTAGAAGGAAAACTTCCCTTTGGCCAGACCCCACACCAGGCACACCCCGTGCCCCCTCCAAGGCCTGCCTTGTGGTTCCCCCACAGCACACAGAAGGCGAGTGCCTGTGTCGCTGAGTCAGGGCAGCTTCCCAGGCCTGTCCCCCTCGGCCGTCCCCGGAAGACCCCCAGCCTGGCCTGGGCCGGGTCACAGTGCGCTGCCTGGAGTCCACTCTCCCGTCAGCTGCTGACAGTTCCCACCAGAGCCTCGGGCTGGTGGGAGTGCCTCTCCCGTCTGGTCTGCTCCCGCGTGTAGGTCCACACTGGTGGCCACGCCTCAACACCGGCCCGCCCAGGCTGAGCCACGGGCAGCCGGGGCCGGAGCCCCAGCCCCATTGCTCCCCTAGCAGCTGTGGGGAGCCTGGTTGTCTAGACTTCCTAGGCCCCCTGCCTCCATGGGCCTCCTCAGACCCTTTGATGTCCCCCAGCCTGTTTCATGGGCTTCTCTGAGCTCCTGGGAGTTTGCCGGTTCACACGGCAAGAGGAGGAAAAATCTGCCACACCCAAATATATCCTCAGATGTCAAAACCTGAGTTTTGCTACCTTAGGGGATTCTGGGGAGCCCACCGTGGAGAGCTCCAGAGCTCAGGCACAGCCTCGTGCTTCTCTAAAACCCCAGAGCCACCCATGAAACTGCATTTGCATTTAAGTAGTTAAACTCCTCAACTACAAGGGGGAGTTCCCTCTGCTGCTCAACCACTGAAGCTTTCTGAAGGATGCTGAGAAACCCCATTAATTCAGAGTTCACTGCTTCGGAACACGAAACCATATGCACTCTTCCTTGTGTGACGCCCTTGGGGCAGATGGTTTTGGGATGCAGACCTCTTCAGGTCTTAGAAATTGAGTGTGGTGCAAATACTGCCCATATGTTAGCTGGTACCCCAGGGGGCTCTGGACAGCACCCCAAAATCAAACACACTGATGGGTGCTCACAGTAAGTGAGAAATAAAGACTAGATATAGTTCAAGCCAGATTTTGCACCAAACTTGAGAAAAACTTGGGGTATTCAAGGCTGTCTGGATTTCATAAAGGCTGGTAAGGGGCTGTGGATGAAATGACCCCATGCGCATGAGCACACGGCCAGCGTCAGACGGAGATGCCGGGCGTCCTGGGCTGCGCCCCTGCTGAGTCGGCATTCAGCACGTAAACCCAGGCTCCCCCAGTCCCTGGCCTCACAACTCCTGACCTTTCCAGGCTTTCACTGAAATCCCAGAGATCAGGTTCCTTCCGCCACAGCAGAGGGATGTTGCTCATGTGCACGCTTACATGGGGGTTTTCTGTCACCGGGGAACTGGCTGCACCCCAAGCCAGGTGGGGATGACCTTTGGTCTGTCAACAGACCCTGTGAGCTTGGAACCTTCATTTTCTGGCTGGCCCGTGCACTCGGGGGGACACTACCTGAGGGGCAGCCAGTTCTACTGTTTAGGAAGGAGACGTGGTCGTCAGTGGCCGGGCAGGGCTGGGACCAGAGCCTCGCACACGGCACACACTTGTGGCCTGCCAGTCCTAAGTGCAGACACAGGTGTCCTTGGGAATTTTCTGGCCAAATCAATTTTCTTTGTAAAGAGGTCATTGGAATCAGGCATAATTGAATACACTCTATGCCTTTCTTAATCCGATCACATGCTGGATGGTCAGTTTTTGATTTAATTTGATACCATATTCCCAAAATTCAATTTGCCATTAGAGCTGAATTATTTGGTCTGTGCAATTTTACCGAGAGGCTACATGCTTTCTAAGCAATAAACACTCACAAATTCAGACTCTGCCAATTTAAATGTGTGAAAACATGGGGCATTTGATGTTAATCTTTTCATACTCAATATGAAACAAGCAAAATGAATGTACCAAGAGTTGCAAGGGGACAGCTGAGCCACTGTGCCAGGAACCACGACCCTCTCTGACATTTGTGCACAAACACACGGGGCCAGCCATGCGGGCACCAGCACAAGGGGCTCCATCAGGCAGATAGCCCTGACCAGGAGAGTGCCTCTGTGTGCTCAGAGGGGCCATTTCACCACAAGCAGGCCTTTGAAAGCCCAACAGACTCCAGGCCTTGGCCTCCCTCCTCCTTGTCCCATGGGCCAGGGATGGGGTGAGAGGGCATCAGAGTCTCGGAGCACGCGGCGGGGGACGCTGAGTGACCAGTGCTTAGCAGCAGCTCACCAGGGGTCTTGGAGGCTGTTTGCTATTCTGGAAGAAGAGTGCCCTCTCGAGAATATTTCCAAGGCTCAAAGAATCACAAAACAAAACCAGAAAAACTCTGTTGATGGAACCAGAGCACATGCTTCTGGAGGCTTGTTTCAAGAACAAGAGTGCAAACCCTCCACCGACACGGCGTGCTTACCCAGGAGGGATGAAAAGGCCACGAGGGTCCACAGGGTGCCGAGGAAGGGACCCCAGCTGGCCGCGGGAATCCCAGTGCTGTTCCGGGGGGCAGGGGGCTCTGGTCCCTGGCCCCAGCTGATGAGTGTCCAAGAATGGACGGTGCCCATGAGCCAGGCCACCAGTACAAAGGCACATGGGCCAGACCCCTGTGCCCACATGCTGGGTGTGGGATGCCAGGCTCCTAACAGGCTCCGAATATCCACCGTGGGTTTCCCAACCTGCGGTGACCTTGTCAATGCAGCGAACTGCCCCTCTGGTCTCAGGTGCTGCTGACCCCTCCTCCCTCCGGCTGCCTTGTCCCAAAGCTGAGCCTGCTCTGCCCACAACCTCCCCACTGCCTTCCCTTTGCTGACCACAAGCCCAGCCTTGTCCTGGGCAGCCCGTGACCCCTGTCATCCATCTCCAGATAAGCTGCTAGTTCCTTCCTTCCTTTGATTCTGGCCAGCAGGCCTTCCTTGTAGCTGACTCTCTCCCCGCCGGAGTTCAGAGTCTTGCTGGGAAGGGGTTGCCCATTTCCCTGCGCCGCCTGTCCCTTCACGAGATTAGGTTCTGCCTGTCACATAAAATAAAAGCAGATGAAGAAACACAGTTTAATTGGTTCTTTATCAGGTGTTTCGGTCTTTGTTTGGAATGCGGTCATGGGATGGGGAAAGCACACCCAGTAATGTTACCTGCAAATCCCAGCATCACCAAAGTTTCCGTTGCAGGGTCTGCAACGGGATGTGCACCTCACAGAGCCTCCTCCACCTCCTTGGGCGTCAGAGTGGCCCCTGGGCCTCCGCCCTTGCCAGATCCCTTTTCTTCCCACTTACCTGTGTCCCAGGTGATCTTGCCCCTGCAGGTGAAGACCCCTTAACCTCAGAATTGGAGGCTGAGGTGTAGGGGTGAGGTGTCCCTGATGGGGGTGGAGACAATGGGCTTCCTGGCCCAAGCAGGGTGAGAGGCATCCACACGGGGTGACCTGTCAGAGCCCAAGCAAGACGAAGAGAGTGTCCTGGGGGTGAGGGGCAGGGGAGGCGGTAAATAGGAGACCAGTTACCTAAGACGGGACGGATCAAATATGTAAGTCTATTGAGGATGACAGAAGCTGAGTTTCTTAATGTCAAAAAAAGGGAGTTACAGATTTTGGACAGAGAGAAACCCAGATCCAAGTCGGGATTGGAACTGACCGTGTCCGCGTGAACGCATCATCTTCAGGATACGTTGTACAGATGTGAATGAGTGTGGCCCCAGCCTGGACGGGACGGGGCGGGGCGGGGAGCAGCATCCCCTCACAGCAGGGAGCCCACCCAGCACCAGGCCTGGGTTCCCAAGTCTGTTCTCCCCCAGGGGGAAGCTGGAGTCCTTGGGAAGCTGAGCCAGGAGCCGTGTCAGAGAGCATCAGAAAGGAAGAACTATGTCGAGAACGACGAGGCCGTGTGAAGGGAACACAAACCAGCTGAAGCGGGACAATCTGGTCATGGAAACAGCAATAGTGCTGGATTACAACCCAGTGAATAAAGCTGGGGCCCAGGGGTCCGTACTTACACAAGTTAATACGTGGAAAACTGAGGAGGGATGCGATGTTTATATTCTCAAGAACCTGTCCACAAAACGCTCATTAATGACATGATGGAGAAAGTAACTTTACAGCGAAGATGTCGGAAAACATGGCCTCCACCAAAGGTCAGAGTGAACACACTGACGGCTTGTTCCGGTTGCTGGGTGAAAATACTTCCAACATCTTAGTCAAGCAGAAGTCAAATGTATATTCTTATATAAACTTTATTTGTAGATTTTTTAAAGTAATATATTTTTAAATTTTTAATTTTGACAGAATTATTGCAAGAATAGTATGAGAACCTTTTTTTGCATTTGAGCACTGGAGAATAGCTGCCAAGGAGAGGCATCCCCCCGCGGAGCTATAAATTCATCGTTTGTGAGAACCGTCAGCGCTAAGGAGCAAGGGGCCCCTTGTGGGGGCGAGGGGGCCGATCTTGCCCAGCACAGCGGGGGTGAGGTGGGAAGGGCAGGACGATCATCACAGGACCGAAAGCCCTTGTAAATGGAGCCCCAACTCAGGAGAGGATAAGGAATTGGCAGGAGAGAGACTCGAGAAATTGAAGCCCACGAATCTCTCAAAATCGACAAATGATGTGAAGCCCGTGAATGCCGGTGAGGGCCCAGCAGGAGGCATCCATAAGGACCCTCACACCCAGCGAGCTCACAGCCAAGCCCTGAAAACCAATGTCAAGAGAAAAATCTCAAAAGCAACCAAAGAAAAAAGATGCATTATCCTGGGGAATAATGACTGGACCACTAGCCACCTTTGCAACAGGAGCAGGGCCTTCCACGGAGCTGGCCACAAAACCCACGAGCACGGCCTTCCACGGAGCTGGCCACAAAACCCACGAGCACAGAAACAAAACCTGCAAGCCCGGAATTTTATACATAGCAGAAACATCCTCAACACACGGAGGGCATATAAAAATGGCAACAAGACGGGACCGACTCTGCCGTATTAAGACAGGTTGTAAAGCCGAGATGCCCAAGCAAGTTCCTTACGTGAACCGGCCAAGCGCGGAGCAGGGAGTGCAGCTCACGGCCCCCCGGGAGGAAGCAGGTTGCGACAGCAGTGTCTTTCTCGCCAAGGGAGTACCTGCACGCTCCCTGTAGGAGGCCAGGGGGGACGGATGGGGCAGCATGGAGACGTCTGGGGGCAGAACAGCCAACCCAGCCATTGCTCTGGAGCGAGGGCCGGCAGGCTGGGGCCTCGCGCTTCCAGGAACCCTTTTTGTCCATTTTGAATTTTCCATCACATACGTGTGTTTCCTGTTAAAAAAAAAAAAATACAATTTCAAAACGTGCTATGGTGCCCGTGGCCTCACCCCTTGGAAGGGATGGAGGGAGAGCGGGACCCAGACCCTTGGTGGCACCGCTGACAGCAGAGCCCGGCCCCGCAGAGAGCCCCGTCCGCCGGGCTGGCGCTGGGCCGCGGCTGATCCACTCTGTCTCCGGCTCTCCGGGACCTGCCTATTCCGATGCTTCCTGGAAAGCAAGCCACGCGTCTGTGGTCCCCCGTGGCGGGCTGTCCTGTGGAACAGTGCATCGCCGGGGATCCTCCACACTCCGGGGGTGCCAGTGTGCCGTCTGTCTTTACTGCCAAACTGTGCTCCTCTGTGTGGATCCCCGTGGTTCCCACACCGCCTGTCAGCTTGTGGTCATTGGGGTGTTCCTACTTTTCGGCTAGTAAAATAATTTTGGTGTGAACACTTACGCATCTTGTATGGATATGTGCTTTCATTTCTCATGGGTATATACCTAGGAGTGGACAGTACAAGGTCTGTTTGTACTTTTATTCCTCCAAACTAGATTTATTCTCCTTAACCACTCTTCGTTACAATTTTTCTCTTGTGGTAAAATGCATAACATAAAGTTTTCCATCTAAACCATTTTTAAGTGTGCTGTTCCATGTACTGAGCTCATTCACACACTCGTGCAGCCGCCACCACCATCCCCTCGCTGGACCTCTGTCCCATGAAATGCCCCGTTCCCGCCCCCCAGCCCCAGGCCCCCACAGTCCCACGTCCCGTCTCTATGAGTTTGATGGGTCCAGGTACCCCATATCAGTGGAATCATGCAGTATTTGTCTTTTTGTAACAGCTGATCTCACTCAGCATAATGTTTGCCAGGTGCGTCCATGCTGTAGCAGGTTTTGTAAGTCCTTTCCTTTTTATTGATTTATTTACTTACTTTTAAGATTTTACTTATTTATTTGAGAGAGAGAGCACGTGAGAGAGCACACACACGGGCATGGGGAGCAGCAGAGAGAGAGAAGCAGACTCCCCGCAGAGCAGGGAGCCCGATGCGGGGCTCGATCCCAGGACCCTGGGACCATGACCTGAGCCGAAGGCAGACGCTTAACGACTGAGCCACCCAGACGCCCCATTTCCTTTTTAAAGCTGACTAATTTCCCACCGTATGTTGTTTTGTGTTGGTGCTATGGACTAAAACGCCGGGGGCGCTCACCTGGGCCCATACTCCCTGTGGCGGGTCTCCACGACCGTTTCCCTGACCAGAGCCAGTGTTGGGGCTGGACTCGCCCTGGCGGTTCTTACTATGACTGCGAGACGCACCTCGGCCACAGCCACCAAGAAGCGTTGAGGAAACCGGCTTGTGACTCACACGGCCCGGGGGTATACGGCGCATCTGGGGCCACACAGTGAGGCCGAGGTGGGAGAGAGAGACACACAGAGAAAGCACAGGCCTGGGGTTCTGCCCTTACTGGGGTCCAGGGTGGACTGCCTAGGGTTTTGTGGGTTCACTGTTTGTTGGCGAATTTAAAATATAAGAGTAGGAATTAAAGTGAGGTCACTCACACAGTCAACTCCCTAGGTCATCCAGAGCTTTCTGGAAAGGGAACTTCAGGGTGGGGCAGCCTGGTTCTTTATCTAGTAGTGTAGTCAGAACTTTGTGTTTATTTGAGATGGATGTCTTTGAAGTGAATGCTTCGGCCGCCAAAAGCTCAATGCCAGGCACTTACGTAACAGTGTAGAGAGCACATTGTGCTCATCTGTTCATCTGTCGATGGACACTGGTTCGTGGTGTGCAATCCTTTTAATAAGATCCTAAATTATGTTTGCTAGTGTCTTGCTGAGGGACTTTGCATTGTGTAAGGGAGATGAGTATGCAGTGTTCTGATCTCCTGTCTTTGGCTTGGTATCAGGTAAATGCTGGCCTCAGAGTGAGTTAGGAATATGCCCAGCTTTTCAATTTTGGGGGAAAGTTTGAGAAAGATTGCTATTCGTTCTTCTTTAAATGTTTGGTAGAATTCACCAGGGAAGCTATCAGGTCCTGGGCTTCACTTTGCCAGGTTTTGATCACCGATTCCTTCTCCTTACAAGTTATAGGTCTATTCAGATTATCTACTTTTCATAATTTAGTAGGTTTTGTGTTTTTAGAAATTTGCTACTTCATCTAGGTCATCCAATTTATTGGTGTACAATTGTTCATAGTATTCTCATGATCTGTTTTATTTCTGTAGAATCAGTAGTAATTTACCCACTTTCATTTCTGATTTTCATATTTGAGTCTTCCCTTTTTTCTTAGTTCCTTTAGCTAAAATTTTGTCAATTTTGTTGATCCTTTTGAAGAACCAACTTTTCGTTTCATTGGTTCTCTCCATTTTCTATTCTCTATTTTATATATCTCTGCTCTGATCTTTATTATTTCCTGTCTTCTGCTAGCTTTGGGTTTAGTTTGTTCTTCTTCCAGTTCCTTTTTTTAAATTTAAATTCAATTAATTAAAATATAGTGTATTATTAGTTTCAGAGGTCGAATTCAGTGATTTATCAGTTGCATATAACACCCAGTGCTCATCATCACATCATGTGCCCTCCTTCATGCCCATCTCCCAGTTACCCCATCCCCCCACCCCCCTCCCTTCTGTAAGCCTCAGTTTGTTTCCTGGAATCCAGAGTCTCTCATGGTTTGTCTCCCTCTCTGATGTCTTCCCATTCAGTTTTCCTTCCCTTCCTCTATGGTCCTCCATGCTATGCCTTATGTTCCACATATGAGTGAAACTGTATAATTGTCTCTCTCTGCTTGACTTATTTCACTTAAGCATAATACCCTCCAGTTCCATCCATGTCGATGCAAATGGTAGATATTCATCCTTTCTGATGGCTGAGTAATATCCCATTGTATATATGGACCACATCTTTATCCATTCATCTGTTGAAAGGCATCTTGGCTCCTTCCACAGTTTGGCTATTGCAGACATTGCTGCTATGAACATTGGGGTGCAGGTGCCCCTTCAGATCACTACCTTTGTATCCTTGGGGTAAATACTTAGTAGTGCAATTGCCAGGTCATAGGGTAGCTCTATTTTTAACTTTTTGAGGAACCTCCATACTGTTTTACAGAGTGGCTATACCAGCTTGCATTCCCACCAGCAGTGTAGGAAGGAGGGTTCCCCTTTCTCCGTGTCCTTACCAGTTCCTTAAGTTGTAAAGTTAGGTTGTTGATTTTGAGATCTTTTTTAATGTAAGCATTTATAGTTACAAATTTCCCCCTTAGCACAACTCTGTGTCCCATAAGTTTTGGTGTGTTGTGTTTTTGTTTTCATTTGTCTTGAAATATTTTACCCATTGATTTCTTCTTTGATCTATTGGTTGTTTAGACATGTGTTGTTTAATTTCCACAATTTTGAAAATTTTCCAATTTTTTTCTGTTACAGTTTTCTAACTTCATCCCATCCTGGTTGGAGAAGATACTTTGTGTAATATTTATCTTTCAGAATCTATTAAGATTTAACTTCTGGTCTAACATAAGGTCTATCCTGGAAAATGTGCTCTTGGGAAGAACATATGTGTGGCTGCTGGGTGGATTGTTCTGTATGTGTCTGTTAGATGTAGTTGGTTGATTGTGTTGTTTAGGTCCTCTGCATCCTTCCGTATCTCCTGACTGGTTGTCCTGTCCACTACTGTGAGTGACATTGAAGTCTCCCAGTTATTACTAGAGAACTGTCTATTTTCCAGTTTTGTGAATTTCTGCTTTGTATATTCTGATGGTCTCTCACTAGGTGTGTAATTGTTTATAATTTTATCTTCTCGCTGTAGAGAGCCTTTTATTAACATGTAACGCCTTCTTTATCTCTTGTAAACTTGATTTCAAGTCTATTTTGTCTGGTATTAGTGGGACCACCTGCTCTATTTGGGTCACTAGTTACATGGAATGTCTTCTCCTACCCTTTCATTTCAACCTGTCTGTGTCTTTGGATCACAAGTGGGTCTCTTATAGATAGCATGTGGCTGGATCTTGTGTTTTTATCCTTTCTACCAGTCTCTGTCTTTTAATTGGAGAGTTTAATCCATTTACATTTAAAGAAGTTACCGAAAATGGGTGACTTATTTCAGTCATTTTGCTATTTGATTTCTATGTGCCTTACAGCCTTTTTATCCCTCATTTCCTGCATTCCTGTCTTCTTTTGGGTTTAGTTGATTTTTTTGTGGTGAGATGTTTTAATTCCTTTTTCATTTCCTTTTTGTGTATATACCACACCTATGAAGGGGAGGAAGGACCCTAGCCCTTTAAATCTGTTAAGTCCCTTCAACTGCAGGGGAAGGATCTTGTTACAGTGGGGTGGGGGTGAGGGGAAGGTGCAACAATACTCCCCTCTGTGTCTACACTATGGTGTTCAGAAGCTGCAATTAGTCGTTAAAGCACAGATCCCCAATGTTTGGAGGGCATGGTCCTCTTTGCTCACCCAGGTTCCCTCAAGCTGTGGGCAGGCTGCTTCGGGAATGCGTGGCGGGCCAGGCTGGGGCTGGGGCTGGTGCTGGGAAGGTGCTCCTGTGCTAAGAGCTGAAATTGACCAGGATTAACCACAGTTTACTGCCAAGCCATCTCCTGGAATTTGCCAGCCTTCTGCAGACTCCGCAGTTCCAAAATAGTTATTCAGACAGATTCTACCAGTGCAGTTGCTGTCTGGGTGTGGAGACAGATTCCTGGTGCTCTCTCTGCCATCTTCCCAGGGTCCTCTCACAACCATTTTTAAAAGAAAAGTTCCCTCTTTTCATAACATTTTCTTCATTCTAAAGGGTGGTAATAGTACTGTGGCACCTGGGTGGCTCAGTCGGTGAAGTATCTGCCTTCCTCTCAGGTCATGGTCCCAGGGTCCGGGGATTGAGCCCCGCACTGGGCTTCCTGCTCCGTGGGGAATCTGCTTCTCCCTCTCCCACTGCCCCTCCCCCCCACTCATGCTCTCTCTATCACTCTCTCTCTCTGAAATAAACAAATAACATCCTTAAAAAATAAAAATAAAAAACTAAAGGGTACTAGTACTAACCCAGCCTTAGATTTCCTTTGTTTCCCCTTCAAGATGAGCAGTTGCTCCATTTCAGTTGGAAAATGGTGACCAGAAATATTAGGGTGACTGTATTTTACATAAGATATTTTTGGTCTTATGAAGAGGTAGGGCATGTCCCTAACTGACCTGATTCATTTGCTTATGGCACTGGAAAAGGTAGACCAAACCCGAGGGTCTCCCGGGTTTGTATGGCCTGGATTTGGGGGAATCTGTATGACTTAGCTTCATGGGCCCAGAAAGGCACCACCTGTCTCCTTCGCTGTCTAATAGCACCTTTACCACTTATATTTCAAAGGAAAACAAGAAAAACCAGCTCTTCAGTGTCGCAAGTGAAGAAAGAGAGCGATACCTGGATGCCCCAAGGTCCCTAAAGGAAGATGATGAGAGTGGCTGGAACACTTTTCCCAGTTGTTGCCCTAGGGCTTGACTCCAGGATGTGGGAATACTCCTCTGTGCCTATCTACCCCCTGCTGGCGGGCCACCTCACTCAGGACCAGAACTGTTCAGTCCATTAAGATCTGACCCTTGACAGAAGCAGGAGAATGGGTGGGAGCTTGTGAACGTTGCTCAGCATTGCCTTGGACAGAGTTTTAGGGACAATGAGCTTTTGTTGTCTCTCTCAGGGCCTGACACTTCTGTCTCATCCCACTGAAAGTACTCCAAAATAGATCTAATGTAGGTTGAAATGACATCCTTCATTGTGTCATGCCCCAGAACACTGCAATCTGTTTTCTTTGATTTTTTTTTTTTTTTTATAACTTAGAAGGTATAATCTTCTTTACTGCCAGGAGTATATATGTGAGTAACTCTTTCCAGGATGTGTGATATGGATGCATCTCAGATACCTGGGTATTTAAGAATGGCAAAGGCTGAGGTGAAGCACGTAGTTCAGGTCCAGAAGGCAGGCGGGGCTGAAAGAATTTGGAGGTATGTAGCATGTGTCCAACATGCCCACAAAGGGAAGGCAATCAGACCGACCACGGCATCCCATCTGCAGCAATAAATGCCAGGAAACAATGGAACAATAGCTTTATTGTGTGAAGAGTAAGTAACTATCAGCACTAAATTATCAGTTAAGCTATCACTCCAGCATGAGGATAAAATAAGGCACCTTGGGACCTTTAAAGACCAGAAAGAGCATGTGAAACTTAGAAACTCTTACTGGAGTAATCACTAAGTATAGTTTGTCGGAAGGAAGGAGTGGGTTGAAAGAAGCAAAAGCAAAGACATTGGTAAATCCTATTACTAAAGGTAAATGGTGTCAGCTATTTTAAAATTAAAACTTGAGAAAAAAATTAAGTTAAATTAAAACTTGAGGGAGATATAAAAACTATGTAGGAGTTTTGCTTTGTAAATGGCAGAGTAGCTTGTGTCAGAGTAATTTTAGATAATAATTACATGTTCCGTAAAAAATTAAAAACACTAGAGATATTGGAGAGCAACTAAAGAAGGTACAAACTTGAATACCGACAGCCCTGGAAGGAACAGAACTGCAGCAGGTGACTCGCAGGGAAACAGCATTTGGCTGAGGACACAGCTGGCAGAGGTAGAAGTGGTGGGTAAAGCCCCCACGAGGAAGCTACCATGAGGCCAGTAAATCTGTGTATAAACTCCATGCAAATCCTGGTCGGACTCCTGAGCTGCATGCATGGGGGAGACGCCAAAGGCCTCAGAGAAGAAACACAACAGCTGAAGCCTGAAAGGCCTGAGCAGACGCAGCAGCAGCTTCCATCACAGGGAAGCCAGATGTGCTGTTTGCAGCCGGGCAACCTGCTAGGACAGAAATGAACACTCTTCCAAGGAACATAATACAATCCAGAGTTGCTACAACATCCTGACAACAATGGCGGGGACACAATAGTTTACAAAAAAAAGTTACTAGACATGGAAAGACACAGGAAAATGTGACCTATCAAGAAAAAGCAGTCAGTAGAAACCTACCTCAAGATAATGAAAGATGGTGAAATTAGAAGACAAGGGCTTTAATATATTCAGGGAATTCAAGGAAAATATGGTCATAAAGAATAAACAGATGGAGGGGGCGCCTGGGTGGCTCAGTTGGTTAAGCAACTGCCTTCGGCTCAGGTCATGGTCCTGGAGTCCCTGGATCGAGTCCCGCATTGGGCTCCCCCCTCAGCGGGGAGTCTGCTTCTCCCTCTGACCCTCCTCCCTCTCATGCTCTCTGTCTCTCATTCTCTCTCTCTCAAATAAATAAATAAAATCTTAAAAAAAAAAAAGAATAAATGGATGGGGACTCTCAGAAGAGAATTAGAAATTATTTTTTTAGAGAACCAAATGGAAATTCTGGAACTCAAGATTACTGTAGATCATATGCTGGGTCATAAAGTAAGTCTCAGATATTTCCAATAATTGAAATCTGGGAAAGAATATTCTTTGATTACAATGGAGTTGAATTAGAAATTAATAATAATTATACATCTGGGGAAACACAAATCTTTGCAAATTAAAGAACACACTTTTAGATAATCAAGGGGTCAAAAATCACAAAGGAAATTAGAAAATATTTCAAACTGAGTGACAATGAATATATAACAAATAAAATCTGAAAGATAAGGTGAAAGTGAGCTTAGAGGGAAAATTATAACTAAAAATTATATAAATGTTGGGGTGCCTGGGTGGCTTATTCAGTTAAGTGTCTGCCTTTGGCTCAGATCGTGATCTCGGGGTCCTGGGATCCAGCCCTGTGTTGGGCTCCCTACTCAGCGGGGAGTCTGCTTCTCCCTCTGCCTCACTCTCCCCTCCTGTGTTCTCTCTCTCTCAAATAAGTAAATAAAATCTTTTTAAAAATTATGTAAGTGCACATTAAAAAAATTCAAACAAATGATCTAACATTCCACCTTAAGAAGTTTGAAAAATGAGCAAAATAAATCCAAATTAAGTAGCAGGAAGTAGAAGAAAAAGTTATAAAGGTGAGAAATTAATAACAATTAACTGACAGAGAAATTGACAGAGAAGTCAATAAAGGCAAAAGTTGTTTTTTGAAAAGATTAATAAAAGTGATAAAGCCCTAGCAAGACTGATCAAAGGAAAAACAATCATAAGTTACCAATACCAGAGATGTATGAGAAGATATCACTACAAACTCTACATATTTTAATAGCATAATATTACAACATTATGAATAATTTTATACTGATAAATTTGACAACTTGTGTAATACCTGCTTTTAACACAACTTACTAAAATTGACACAAGGTAAAATAGAAAATTTGAATAGCCCTATTTTTTTAGGAGAGAACTTTAATGGACTAAACACTATTATTGACAGCCCTATGTCTAGTAAAGAAATTAAATTTGTTATCAAATGCCTTCCCATAAAGACCATACCTGAGCTAGAGCACTTCAAAGGTAAATTCTATCAAATAGTTAATGAAGATATGATGCCAATATTTCACAAAATACTTCAAAAACTAGGGAGAAGAGAACTCTTCCCCACTTGTTTTATGAGGCCAGCTTAATTCTGACGTCAAAACCTGGCAAAGACATTATAAGGTATGAAAAATTACAGAGAAACATCCTTCATGAAAAGAGATGCAAAAAATGTGAACAAAATACTAGCAAGTTGAACCTAGTAATATATAAAAAAAAAGTAATACATCATGACAAAATAGGGTTTTTCTGGGAATGCAGGGTTAGGTTAGTATCTGAATGTCAAATCAATGGAATTCACCATATTGACAAAATAAAGGAGAGAACTACGCGAATATCGCAATAGGAACAGAAAGAGCATTCACCAAAATTCCAACTCCATGCAAGAGAAAGGCTCTCAGCAATCAAGATCATCAGATTAAAACCTACAACCATCTCAGGTCCAAAGAACAAGGAACACAAGAGTCAACTGAGCGTATGAGCAAATACTTTGACCTTTTGTTGTAATCCTTATGTTGGTGGGCAGTTTCTTCCTTTGATAAACTCTGCCCTGTTTTGAATTTCAGCCAGTCTCATTATGTGTTTAAAGGTTTCTTTACATTTGCTCTGCCTTGTTAGGGCGTTCATGTGACACCACACGTATAGTGCTCCCTTCTTTGCTCTTAATTCTTTCATTTCTGCTGAGACTTAATATTTCCAATTCCTGAACCTTCACACGGGTATTATGCTCTTGTTTGCTACAGAATTAAAAAGCAGGAAGAGGATAAACACAGCGATGTCTTTTATGAGGTAAGCTCTGGTGCACAAGGTGTGAAACCTCTGGGCATTTTGGAAAACATGGTGGAGGAGCTGAGTGAACAGGTGAACGGTTGGGATTTGAGGAAAGTCATATATGTATGCCATTTATAATTGTACTTTTTTAGCAGATTGTCAACCCAAAGTCGCTGTGTGACTTAATAACATTGTGTGTTACCTCTTGGAATGATGTGTTCATTTAAAAAAAATTTTTTTTAAGTATTTTAAATTTTTAAAAAAATATTTATTTATTTATTTGAGAAAGAGAGAGACAGAGAGAGTGCTAGGGTGGGGAGAGGGAGAGAAAAATCTCAGGCAGGCTTGGACTTGATCTCATGACCCCGAGATCATGACCTGAGCCGAAACCAAGAGTCGGGCTTAACTGACAGCCACCCAGGCACCCTGATGTGTTTGTTTTTTTTAAGGTAAATTTTCAAGCTGCTGACAGAACTTACTTTGACACTCTGTTGTGGAAGCCATGGGTGGAAACCCAGGACTGCTTCCTCTGCCACTTTGGATTTGCGAGGAAAGCCAGTTGCAGAGGTAAGTGTGGTGCTGTTTGGTGCGGAAGGAGGAGAAAACACACACACAGATGTGTGAGTCTTGCACACATGCATTCTGGAGGGCGGATGACAAGACCTGCTCTGCGGGGCTGGCCTTGCAAGAGGGCTGGTGTGTGCCAGAGAGTGTCATGTCACTCCTCCGTGGTTTGATCTCCTCATCTAACACACTGATCACTTTTATTACTTTCCAAAAATAAAAATAGGAGTTTCTGGACAGGGAGATCATGGTCTGCTCTTATTTTCTTCTTGTGTTTCTCTGGATAAAAGTAACTGAACCACCATCTCCACAAATGGCAAATGCACTACATGCCGGATAGTAGAAGCCACGCCTTGATTGGATAGTAGATAATAGTTCTTGGGACAACTGGCAGATGTGGACGTGGACTAGATGCTGGATGACCTGAGGGATTGTATTTATTTGGTTGAGTATGACCATGGTGCTGGGCTCCACGGGGAGCTCTGTGGTGGAGGGTGACCGCGGTGCTGGGTTCCACAGGAAACTGGCTTTATTCTTTAGAAATGCCTGTTGAAGTACTGAGGGGTAAAATGCCAAGATCTCTGTCAGTTGACTAAAATCCTTTGACCAAAATAGTAAATGAAGCAAAAATAACAAAATGTTAAATTGTTAAATTAAGGTATTAAGTGTCTGGGTATCTGTGGTACTCTTCTCTCTACCTTTGTGTATGTTAAAAACTTTCATAATTAAACTTGTTTATTTTAGAAAGTGTTCCAGGCACACTGCCCCTTCCAGGGTTCAGGGGCGTGACCTGGACAGAAAGGTCGTCCTTGGTGGTGCTGCTCAGTGCTGCCGAGGCCCTGAGGGGATTGCACAGAACTCTATCCGCTTCTCCAGGTCATCTTGGAAGAGTGTCATTCCAGGAAGTGACATCTGTCTTAACCATTGGACTCAATCTCACAGTTCCCAATTTCCCCCCCGGGGATAAAGAGTGGGGAGACCCCCCACGGGAGAGAACCTGACACTCCCCACTTCCTGGCCACCGCCAGCCCGCCCACCCCTCGGCCACTTGTCACCCTCAGGCTTATCCCCTGGTTCTTTCTAGTATTTTCCTTTCACCTTCATCTCCTCTCAGATTTCTTTTTCAATCTTATAATTCTCTGATGACTAAGGTATTTTCCCAGGTCTGTGCGGGAGCGTTTGCTGCCCAGTGATGGCAGGGATGCTGTTTCTGTAGAGACCCAGGCCCATGGAGGTGCTTGGGCATCACCCAGACGAGGTGGTGAAACACGGGGTGGGCTCCGCCCGCCATTCTGAGGAGGAACGCCAGCTCAAGAAGGGGAGGAAGCGCTATCTTACAACAAACAGGCCGGTGATGATCTCACGTACCCTCAGGTCTTTATAGAGAGTGGGCTTACACGGTGTGTGGACATTATATGTTTGGGTAATTTGCCCATGATCAGAGTTGGGGTGCAGCCAGGCTCAAGTCCTGGTGTTAGGGCTCCCCCACTACCTTCTAGAAAATGCCTCTTGTGGACTCATTGTTTTGTCAGCCCCTAAAATTGCTATGTTTTTGTGGGAGCATGACTCACATGAGTCTCAGGCGTGTCATCACACAGAAAACCTGCAGGGACACGGCACTGCGCTCTGCAAGGTATCAGAGCGCTATGGCAGGAAACCCTCCATCACCGCGGCGCCGAGCACAGTTCAGCCCCGCACGCGCCCACAGGCACAGGGCGCTCCACATCTGTCCAGGGCCCGGACACAGGTGCTCAGGAATTCTGGCCCTAACAGAAAGTAGGATGGCTGCATGTGACACAGGGAGGCCTTGGGTGTGGTGGGCGGTGTCTGCAAGCGCATTTCAGAGTTTGTATTTGGGTATTCTATGTTAAATATCAGACATTTCCTATTCTCAAAGCACAATTGCACAAACACCTGCACACACAGATACACGTGTGTGTGTGGGTGCCCTTGTCCTGCTTGCAAGTCTGTTCCTGTCTGGGACAGAGCTGCTCTGATACCTTTTCTTTTCCTTCTTTAACGCGCTTTCTGGAGATCGTCCTCAGGTTCACGGTGCTGTTGTTTGGTGTGTGGTGACCACCAGCTGCTTCGGTCAATTGCACAGTGAATAGGTAAAGAAGGAAGGTGTGATTTCCGGGGGGAACCAAGGGCACACCTTGCTTATGCCCTGGAGGTGCACGTCACCCCATGGACATGAATGTGGGACATGCATAGCCATGCTTGCACCCTGGCACGAGGCTGTGCTAACCTCTGTGTTGTCTCAATTCTAGTGTGTGTGTGCTTAATTATCATTTTTGGAAAGGAGGTAAATTGGAGAAAAGTTTAAAGAAATACACACGATAGCTAACATATTGCTAGGCACTGTTTTAAGAGCTGGACACGTGTTAGCTCATTTACTCCTCACAAAACTCCACAAAGTACAAAGTCACATGAGGCATGCTACTGCAAGGCAGATAGCCCAGCTGTGGTGTGGGACACCGAAGCTGTCCTCCCTGTGGGTGCCACCAGAGCTGACCAGCGGGTCTGCCTCCACCCCAAAGCCTTGGACCCTGCAACTCACCCTGGATGGTAACTGGGAGCTGAAACCTTCTGCATAACCTGAGGTCCCAACAAGCCTTGATGTCCTCTGCTCTCCAAGAGTAAAAGTTGAAAGAAAATGACAAAGTTGAGATGACCCCTCGTCAGCTGCCTGAAACCCAGACTCTTCTTCCTGTTGGGGAAGAAGACTTTCCTATCTCTGCTTTTATTTTTTTCCCACCAAGGGAAACTATTTCAAGCTTCTCTCTCTACCTTAGTTAGATGTCAGGAAAAACATGGGCACAGAATCATTTCCATGGCAACCATTCCACATAGTCATTGTTCTCAATTATTTCTTCTCTGGAGTGAGTGGTCTTGGGCATTAGCTACGTGTGGATTGAGCAGGGTGAAGCAAGTCTCTGCCGCAGAGCTCCCTGGGTGTGTGCGGGGCATCTTTCCACAAGGAGCCTTGTTTCCCAAACTCCACTGACCACAGAGCCCTCCCCACCTGCCTCTTGTCCTGCAGGACCCCCACTGTCATCCTTATTGTACTGCTGCTCTGTGACCTATTTACTTCAGAAATGCTGCAAAATGTTTGTAGAGAGTCGATTTAAAAATAATAATGATACTTTCAGCCGTACCCTGCAGTGAAAGGGTGAGACACCACACCCATTCCAGGCCCCTCCTACCCCCACCCTGGTGCACAAAACATCACCTGCAACTTGCCCAGGGGGAGCTGGGCTGAGCAGCCTGTGACTCACTGTGCAGCCGATGCCCACGGGAACAGCAGGGACCCACATCCCTCCTGGTCGGAACGCCCAGGGAACGCGCTGGTCCTGGCGCCCACCTCCCCACAGCAGTCAGCATGCTGGGGTTTATCTTGTGATTCACCAGTGTGAAGATTTCCACCTTCAGGAGGAGAGAGTATGGTTCCATGGTGTCTGGTCCAAGCCTTTGGGAAGCATCTTCAGAAATGTCAGGCTCAGCAGGATTTTACTCTCTGTGCCCCTCCTTGAGATGCCGGGGTCTTACATCCTCGTCGTGCAGTCATGCCATTGCTTTGCTGAGTCATGAATAATGCAGTTAGGAACACAGTGTTTTGGTTCTGAAGAAAGACAACTCCTAAGTCATCACTCACACCCGAGAGAGGACAAGAGCTACTGTTCACAGAACTCAAACCACGGTCTCAGCTGCACCCACATCATCCTGCCCAGAAGAGTAGTGCTGTCTGTGGCTGCGTAACCAGTCAGCCTAAAATCAGCAGCCTGAGACAGCAAACATCTCACAGTGTCTGTGGCTGAGAATGAGGGCAGTCCAGCTGGGTGGTCTGGATGCTCAGGGCTCCCGGGGGGTGGCCATCCAGCTCTTGGTTGCAACTGTGACCTCATCTCCGCCGGGGGCTGGGAGGTCCACTTCCAAGCCCACTCGCTTGAGTTTGACAGGAGGCACCAGCTCCTTTCCAGATGCCACTGGAGTGTCTCCCAGAGTCTGAGAGAGGGCACCGGGGGTGGAAACATGGTCTCATCAGCTCTGCTCAGAGGTGACACCCCTTCACGGCTGCTGGCCACACGGTCGGACCCGTGTGATGAAAACGCAGCCGCATGGGGCAAGAAACCAGGAGTGGGACCATGTGGGGCCATCAGGAGGCTGCCACCAGCAAAGGAGGCATAGTGAGGTGAATTTTCTTCACTGTCAATAAACATTTACCTGCCGCCTGCTGTGTTTCTAAGGTTGTAGCAAGAAGTCATATACCGGGCAAGTCATCTATCTAAGCAAGACCTTAATAATTACCCTGTTTAATTTCCATCTTTTGCCGCACAAGGAACTGGCCTTCTAGAGAGGGGCAGAAGCTTGTCCAGATATAAAGACACAATGATGGCGATAGGGCTGGGATCAGAATGTGTGTCTCCAATTCATGTCTGACCTGCATAGTTTCCAAGAAAAAAGCACAACCTTTGTCTGTAAGGAGAAACTGAAAAATTTCTTGGGAAGATAAATGCTCTCTCAAAGAATGAATGAAGAATCATGGTCTCAGTATTTTCCATAAACTGTAGAGGAGGTTTTTGTCCCACAGTGAAGGTAAGAGAAGAGCAGTGGCAATCTTAGCATATGAGCAAAACATTTGCAATAATCAATAAAGGAAGCCTATCCAGAAGCAGGAGAGATTTCCAAGCATCTGTTGCATGTCTGCCTCAGCCTGGATGGAGCTCTGCTTCCCGCCGTGTCCAGGAGGTGACAGGTGGCAGGGGTTCAATAGAACGTTTGTGAGAGAAGAGAGTTTATTTAAATTACTTAATTTAATTAATTAAATGGCACATCCCCATGGGGAACGATAATTCAAACAGGGTGGATTTCTCATCAGACAGCATGGAGACTAGAACATATGGAAGAACATGTTTAAAACATGAAACCAGAAGAGCCACCAAGTCAGAGTTGTATGTCCAGCAGGAGCATCCTTCAGGAATTAGGGGAAGACAGACACTCTCAGGAGGAGAAGCACTCTTAGCATGTGTTGCAACATGCTTGCTCTGAAAGACGTAGCAGGGGCCCTTCAGGCAGAAAGAGACGGTGCCGGAGGGAAAGTCAAACGTCCTGGAGGAAGAACAAGAGGAGCAGTAGATCTCTGAGTGAGCGCAGTGGGCTATTTCTCCTCTTCACACCTGCTGATTTTCGCGGCTCTGATGTCTGTTCTAACATTAGTAGGGCGATCTCAGGATTTTCAATGCATATGGGTGTAATACACACGGCGACCACACATGAAGAGTAAATTTAGAGGGATCCATGTGGTGATGAGGCTTCATGTCATCTGAAAATAGTGACAGTTTTACTTCTTCCTCACCAATTTGGGTGTCTTTTATTTATTTTTCTTGCCTGATTGCTGTGGCTAGGACCTCCAGTACTGTGTTGAATAGCAGTGGTGAGACTGCACATCCCTGTCTTGTTCCCGACTTTAGGGGAAAAGCTCTCAGTTTTTCTCCATTGAGGATGATGTTTGCTGTGGGTTTTTCAAAGATGGCCTTTATTATGTTGAGGTATGTTCCCTCTAAACCTACTTTTTTGAGGATTTTTTTTATCATGAATGGATGTTGTACTTTGTCAAATGCTTTTTCTACATCTACTGAAAGGATCATATGATTTTTATCTTTTCTCTTGTTGATGTGATGTAGCACATCGATTGATTTGTGAATATTGAACCACCCTTGCATCCCACAAATAAATCCCACTTGATCATGATAAGTTAATTGTTTGATGTATTGTTGGATTCAGTTTGCTAGTACTTTGTTGAGAATTTTTGCATCCATGTTCATCAGGGATATTGGCCTGCAGTTCTCTTTTTTAGTGGTATCTTTATCTGATTTTGGTATCAGGGTAATGCTGGCCTCACAGAATGGATTTGGAAGCTTTCCTTCCTCTTCTATTTTTGGGAATAGTTTGAGAAAAATAGGTATGAATTCTTCTTAAAATGTCTGGTACAATTCACCTCTGAGGCCATCTGGTCCTGGATTTTTGTTTGTTGGGAGATTTTTTATTACTGATTTAATGTCTTTGCTGGTTATCAGTCTGTTCAGATTTTCTATTTCTTCCTGTGGTGATGGGGTCTAACATCCCACTTGAGGTGGTAAAATATTAATTCTAAGTAGATTGAATAGTGGAGTGAGAAGTTAATATCTATATTGTAATTGCTAGAGTAACCACTAAAGAAGCTATGCAAAGACATAGAGTAAAACAAAAAAAATAGGTAAATCAAAACAAAATACTAAAAAATATTCTAGTAATGCAAAAGAAGGCAAGAAAGGGAAGAAAAGGGGAAAAACAAAGGATATAAATAGAGAACATACAATGGAACGCATAAGTGGTAGATCTAAATTCAAATGTATCAATAATTAAGATAGGTGTAAATCATCTAAGCATACCAATTAAAACAGAAATTGTTAGACTGGATAAAAGCAACACAGCCTACCTACATGCATCTACAAAAAATATAAAAATATAGGTAGATGAAAAATAAAAGAATAAAAAAAGATATGCCAAGCAAGCAGCCATTTAAAAAACTGAAGTTACAAAGTGGACTTTAGAGCAATAAGGAGAAACATCACCTAATGATAACGCAGTCAGTTCACCAAGAAGACGCAATGGCCCTAAACTGGTATGCCCTACTAACAGAGCAGTAAAATACAGGAAACAGGCTGATAGCCTGGGAAGGGGAAGCAGGCAAGACCCTGCCCCAACTTGTCCACTCAGGCAGCTGCACCAGAGACCACAGGCCAGGAGGCTCGCACGATGTTTTCTCTCTCATGGTCCTGGAGGCTGGAAGTCTGAGGTCAAGGTAAGAGTGCCGTCCTTGGCTTGCAGTCAGCCTCCTTCTCACTGTGTCCTCTCAGGGGCCTTTCCTCTGGGCTTGCGTGGAGATATAGGGATGCAGAGAGGTATCTGATGTCTGTTCCTTCAGTTATAAACACATCAGTCCGTCAGGTTAGGGCCCTACCTCCTGACCTATTTTAACCTTAATTACCTCCTCGGAGGCCCATCTCTTAATACAGCCACACTGGAGGCTCGGATTTCAACATATAAATTCGGGGGGGGGAGGGGCGGTAGGGAGACACAATTCAGGACTAACAAGACCTTTCTCAGTAACTGATAAGAAAGTTGACAGAAAACAAGTAAGGCCATGGAAGGACTGACAATACCAGGAGCAAAGAGGGCCCAGCTGACATTTGTAGAACGCTATACTGAACCACATCAAAGTGCACGTCCTTCTTGAGCGCTAATGGGCACTCACTGAGGCAGACCAGACCTTGGGTCATAAAACACACCTTAACAAATTTAAAACAAAAACAAAAAACTCACGATGGAATTAAACTAGAAAACAATAACAAAAATATTCCCAAATATGTGGAAACTAAGCAGGACACATCTAGATAACCCACACATCCTGGATGATATCTTGGAAAAATTAGAAACTATTTAAACTGAATGAAAATAGAAATACAACATATCAAAACTTAGTAGTGTTCAGAGGAAAACATATTATGTTAGCATTTAATTAGAAAGAAGAAATAAATGCTTATATTTGAAACAGAGGAAAGTTAGAAATCAACAATCTAAGCTTCCACCTTAAGAAATTAGAAAAAGAAGAGCAATGTAAACTGAGAGCAAGCAGAAGGAAAGAAATAATAAACATAAGAGAAATCCATGGAATTAAAACCAGAAAGACCATAAAGAAAAAAATCCGTGAAACTAAAAACTGTTTTTGAAAAGACCAATAAAATTGATAGACCTTTAACCAGACTGATGAGAGAGAGAGAAGGTTAAATGACCAATTCTGGTAATGGAGGAAGGAGACATCATGACTGTCCCCACAGACACTAAAAAGACAGTAGGAGACATTACAGACCGCTCTGTGCGCATGCACTCGACAACTTAGATGAAACAGACCAATTATTTGAAAGCCACAAGCTACCAAAATTCATCCAAGAAGAAACAGAGAACCTGAACAATCCTTGTTGTCTTAAAGTAATTGGCTTCATGGTGAAAAACCTGAGAATGAGAATTCCAGATAAGACAGTTTCCTTGGTGAATTTTGTGAATATTTAAAGAAGAAATACTACCAATGCTACACAATCTTTTTCAGAAAATAGAGGAGGAGAAATGCTTCCCAAGTGACATCATGATGCAGCTTTACCCTGACAGCAAAACCAGGCACCTGACAACATAAAAAATAAAACAACATACAAATATCCCTCACAAACCCAGATACAAAAACACTCAACAATATACTAGCAAATCAAGTAAACAACACATACAAGCAATAATGCATCGTGATGAAGTGGGGTGCAAAGCTGGTTAAACATTTGAAATTCAGTCAACTCAATCCACCATATTAATATATGAAAGAGGAAAAACTCCATGATCATTTCAAATAATACAAAAAAAGTGACAAAATTCAAGATTCATTCCTGACAAGAACTCTCAGCAAACCAGAAGAAGGGAACTTCCTTAGTTTGATAAAGGACATCTATTCAAAGACCTATATAGCTAGGTCTTTAATCGTCATACTTAATGGCAAAGAACTGAACATTTCCTCCCTAAGATCTGGAGTAAGAAGAGGACTCTGCTTTCCCCACTCCTTTCTTTCTTTTTTTTTTTTTTTAAAGATTTTATTTATTTGAGAGAAAGACAGAGAGCACATGAGAGGGGGAAGGGTCAAAGGGAGAAGCAGACTCCCCGCTGAGCAGGGAGCCCGATGTGGGACTCGATCCTAGGACTCCAGGATCATGACCTGAGCCAAAGGCAGTTGATTAACCAACTGAGCCACCCAGGTGCCCTTCCCACTCCTTTCTAACATCATGCTGGAAGTCCTAGCTAGTGTGCAAAAGCAAGATAAGACATAAAGGCATACAGATGGGGAAGGAAGGAATAAGACCATCTCTATTTGCAAATGTTACAACTGTTTGGGTAGAAAACCCAAGGAATTTACAAAACAAAACAAGACACCCAGAGCTAGTAAACAAATTCAGCAAGGTCACAGAATACAAGATCAACACTCGGAAATCACACTTTTGTACACTAACAGTGGGCATGTGGAGACCAAGATTTACAACTCAGTGCCATCCACAACTGCTCCACAGAAAATGAAATACATATACACTTAACAAAACATGAACAGGATCTTTATGCTGAAAATACAATATGCTGATGAAAGCAATCAACAAAGACTTAAACAAATGAAGAGCTATAACATGCTCATTGATTGGAAGACTTAACACAGTAAAAAGGTCAATTATCCCCCAAATTGATCTATAGGTATAATGCAATTCCAATAAAAATCACAGAAAGGGTTTTTTAATAGATAAAAAGGAGCATGTCCTAAAACTTATATGGAAAGACAAAGGACTAGATCTAAATCATTTTGAAAAAGAAAAGCAAGTTTGGAAGACTCACATTATCTGATTTTAAGACTTACTGTGAAGGTAATAAAGACAGTGTGGTATCGACAAAAAGACAGACACATAAATCACTGGGAAGAAATAGAGGTTCAAGAAACAGACCCACACAAATATGGCCCATTGTTTTTTACAGTGGATGCAAAGGGAATTCAGTGGAGGAGGGATCATCTTTTCAACAAATGGTGTTGAAACAACTGGACATCCACATGTAAGAAGATAAACATTGATACACACATTTGCACTGATCAAGAAAAATTAACTCAAAATGGATCACGAATCTAAATGCAAAATATAAAACTATAAAAGTTTTAGAAGAAAACAAAGGAGAAAACATTTTTTACTTTGGGTTAGAAATTGAATTCTTAGACATGACACCAAAAGCACACATCATCAAAGAGAAAATGGATAAATTGGACTTCATGAGAATCAAACCTTTTGCTTTGCAAAATACACTATTAAGAGGGTGAAAAGACAAGATACAGGCTAAAGGGAAATATCTGTGAGCCAGGCATCTGACAAAGGATTTGTATCTGGAATATATAAAGAACTCCCAAACACCTAATAAACAAAAGCAAAAGATTTGAACAGATACCTCACTAGAGAATTTTGGACGGCAAATAATCACACACAAAGTTGCACAACATTGTTAGTCAAGGGCAATGTAAATGAACAACACAATGTGGTTTCTCTCTGTGTCCATCAGAATAGCACAACAGAAAAAAGAAAAGAAAGGGAGGGAAGAAAAGGAAACGCTGGACAATATCAAGCTCAGGTGAGAGTGCTGAGCATCTGGAACTCTCTTCCATTGTTGTGGGAACAGAAAGATGGTGCAGCTACTTCGGAAAAGTGGGTTTCTTTGAAAGGTAAACATTCACTTACCATATGATTCAGCAATCCAGTCCCTAGACATTTACCCTAGAGAAATGAAAACTTATCTCAAGGAAAATCTATATGCAACTATTTATAACAGCTTTATTTATAATCACCCAAAAATGGAAACAACTGAGTATCTCTCAACAGGTGAATGGACAAAGTTGCACATCCACACAATGGGATACTACTGAGTAAGAAAAGGAACTAACTATCCATACGGGTAAAAACTGGGATGAAGCCAAAGACACCGCACAGCCGCTGAGCGAAAGGGGCCAGTCCAGAAAGGTTCGTTGTATGTGACATTTCACGAAAGACAGAACTTTAGAGACAGAGGAGTTTGGGGTGGCAGACGGGTTTGACCCCACAAGGGAAGCCCAAAGGAAGTTTCTGGAGTGATGAAACTGTTTTGTGTCCTGATCGTTTCTTTTTATTAGGAAAAAAGTAAACTTTATGGTATGTATGTAAAAAGGAAAGAGTATAACTTAAAAGTTTCAGAAATGTTGCTAATATTGGCAACTAACAGCTCATCCTATACTTTTTTTTTTAAAGATTTTATTCATTTATTTTTGACAGAGTGAAAGAGAACACAAGTGGGGGGAGGGACAGAGGGAGAGAAGCAGACTCCTCGCTGAGCAGGGAGCCTGATGAGGGGCTCGATCCCAGGACCCCGGGATCATGACCTGAGCCAAAGGCAGACACTTAACCAACTGAGCCACCCAGGTGTCCCCAGTTTTTATATTTTAAATAGTTAAGTAAGCATTTTATAATATCTTCAATGTGCCTCTTGACCCATAGAGCTTAAGATAGTTACATCTTGCCCTTAAGGCAACATTGGCTGACCACCTGCAGGGAGTCCCTGAGTTCTGAGGGGTTTGGTGTGGACCTGCAGCCCTTCTGTTAACACTTTAGTTCAGTTTGGCAGGATAGAAAGTCCCTGGCCTATAATGCTCTTTCCTTGATTATCTTAAATATGTCACTCCACTATCTTCTGGCAAAAAAAAAGAGGATGCTCTGATTTTATTTCCTTTAAAAGTGACTTGGTCTTTTTGTCTTATGACCAAATCATTTCTCTTTTTCTGTAAAGTTCACCAGTTTTGTTAAATGCCTCAGTGCCAGTCACTCTGGGTTGTGTTTCCAGTGCTTGATGTCCTCTTTCAATGTGGACCTTCAAGTGAAGTCTCTTCTCCAGGAGAGTCTTCTGGAAGTGCACTTTGTGCTTTGGCTCGCTGGTCGAGCTGCCGCGGCTCTGCCAGGGTCGGGTGTGCGCGGGGTTGGGTGTGCGCGAGGTCCTGCTGGCCCTGATGTGTGGCGGCTCCATCAGGGACGGGTGTGCGCAAGGTCGGGTGTGCACGGGTCAGGTGTGCACGGGTCGGGTGTGCACGAGGCTGGGTGTGCTTGAGGTCGTGCTGGCCCCGCTGTGTGGCGGCTCCACCAGGGACAGGTGTGCGTGTGGTCGGGTGTGCACAGGGTCAGGTGCGTGCGAGGTCCTGCTTGCCCCGCTGTTCTACCACTTCCTTTCCCACATTTTCAATCATGTCTCCGAAGGAAGCATCTGCTGTGACTTCTCCTGTTTGTGCTTCTTCCTTGTCAGGTTCTCTAAAGTGGAAGGATATTTTAAATTCTTTCCTGAGTTCAGTCATCTGACTTCCCAAATATTCATCTTCTGCATGCCTTCCCTTCTCATTGTTCTGATTCTAAACTGTGTTGTTCTTTCATAGCTTCTACCATTTTGTTTCTTTTTGGCTCCTTTTGAAATATTAGACTGTGGTTTCATCTGTTTTCTAGCATGGTCTTCTGATGTGCTAACTGAATTTAATGACACACACCCTTCAATGTAGGTTAGAAATTACCCCATGAACCAGTTCCAATTTTACTTCAAGAATTAGAAAGTGAACCAGTTGGATCCAATTAATATTAACAAAGATAATGGATCAACCTATGAATGTGCAAACAACTAAGTTGAGAGCTACTAAACTGTCTGCTTACATATTGGGGTTCGACTCAAATCTTTATTTATTCTTCCAATACCTACAGTTATTTCTATGCAAGGGTATTAAACTTACCAGTTGACTATTTAAATAACTTATATGAGGGGCGCCTGGGTGGCTCAGTTGGTTAAGCGACTGCCTTCGGCTCAGGTCATGATCCTGGAGTCCCAGGATCGAGCCCCGCATCGGGCTCCCTGCTCAGCAGGGAGTCTGCTTCTCCCTCTGACCCTCCTCCCTCTCATGCTCTCTGTCTCTCATTCTCTCTCTCTCAAATAAATAAATAAAAAATCTTAAACAAAATAATAAAAAATAAAATTCTTAAAAAAAAAAATAACTGATGTGACATTTATTTAAGAAAACTAAATTAAATACATTCTTGTGTAAAACCCACCATTGGTTTGGTATCCTGTGGGTCCACACAAAAATGAAGAAAGACCAAATGCACCAGAAGATTAAGTGGGGAAGTGGATTTAATGGAGGTCAGCAGAAGAATAATTCCAGGTAAGACGTCAGTGGTAGAAAGGATAAGGATGAATTCCATCTGGTGCTTTGGTTCCAGGAGGTGCTCATGCTGGTCAGCAGGGGCCAGGGCCGTGAGGGAGAGACTGCATGCACCGGCCCCGTCTGGCTGGCCCACGTGCCACCCAACGGACCCTGGAGCCCCTGCACCAGGACCTCACCCAGCTCTTCCCTATGCTTGGACCCTGTTCTGCAGAGCTAACCCTGGTGTGGATGGGTCTTTGCACAAACACTGCCTTCTGGATCAAGTCTATTCTGGGCGTACTGAAAACCGCAACGTGCCCAGCACCCATGTTCCCATCCTGTTCCCCTCTCTTGTTTCCATAGCGAGGTCCACCTTGCGGCATACTGCAGCATTGCTGATGCCCAGCACCTAGAACAGGACGTGGAGTAAGGAGGCACTCAACAAACATCTGTCGAATGGGTGAACGAAGGCTTCTTCCACAGAAGGAAGTCTTGGCCTCGCTCACCTCTCTTCCATGGGTCCCAGCAGCCATGAAATAAAGAGAGGTGTCGCGAAGCGAGGTGAGTCCGGGCTGGCTGGAACAGGCTCGAACTGCCAGGAAGGGTTCCAGGGCAGACCTTTCCTGGGGCTCCTGTCCACTCATTTCACCGTTGGGCACTTTCCCCGGCAGGGCACGTCGTGCTGCACAGCTGTCCTTGGTGTTCCAAGAAGAGGCTTGTGCTAGCAGATCACAAGCCAATTTCCAAACAACCGAGAAATGGGCGAGAATTCAGGTGTGTCTCTGTGGGACGGGGCCAGGCCCCACCCACGGGCCAGGTGTAGCAGCCTCACGGGGACTTCAAAGTTCCAGGGAGGAAAGGGGCTCCAGAGCTGCAAACAGGTGACTCAACCTCATTGTTCTGTGCATCTGAAAAATCAATTGGGTCCAAAGTAAAAATATTTATTTAATGAGCAAAAATGTGTGCCTAATTGGTTTTTAAAAGCATATTGCTTCCTGCTTCTTGAGACTGAAAAGGGACCTTTGAAAAAATCTTTACAGGGATTGAGTTCTGAAACTGGTTTTTGGAGGTTAAATGAGTACAGAAAACAGTGTATAAGCCATGGGAGACGACTCAGCCTTTTCCCCGGGGGTCCTGAGGAAGGTGGACACCCCTGGAGTGAGGCGGCTCCAACAGGACCCTCGCTGCCCTCCAGGGGTCTCTCTGTACCTTGCAGACTTGTGTCTCTTTGGGAGGTAGTCTCCATTAGCAGCGAAGAGCTGAGGTCTGGAGGCAGAAATGGGTGTGGATCTTGGCAAGTTTCACGGCTGCTTTGAGACTCGGTTCATTCACCTGTAAAATGGGTGTGGGAGAGTGGGCTCTTCTGCCCTGTGGGATCCTCGTGGCTACTGACCAAGACAACACATACAACCGCCTGACGTGGCTCAGCACTGTGGAATCTGGCCCCCGCCAGGGCCTGCTTCCCAGCGATGTGGATGAGGCCCTCTTCTGAGCATGGCACTGCCCCGTCCCAAGGTTGGTCCTGCTGCCCCGTGTCCCGGGACGCCCGTCTGAGTGTGTGGTGTCCCCATCCTGCCCAGGCTCTCCTGACGTGCGAGAGGATGCAGCACCCTGGGGAAGCGTCTTAGCAACTCGCCTGGACAAGAGCCCCGCAGAGCAGTGTCCTCGAAAGTAAAGACAACTGGCCCTCTGGGGAACCTGGGTAAATATTTCATGTCTGTGAACATGAATTTTCTGCATATGAGGGGACTGATACAGGTGATTTCTAAGGTCGTTTTGTGTTTCGACTTGCTACTGAGTTTGGAATGTGTGTCTGAGTTTCCTGTGGCCGCTGTGAAGGATCAGCACCCACTAAGTGGCTTAAAACAACACACATCTCTCACGCTCTGGGCCTGAAGTCTGAGGGCAAGTCACTGGCAGGGCTGAGCCCCTCTGGAGGCGCTGGGAGGGTCCTTCCTGCCTCTCCCAGCTGCTGGGGCTCCAGGCGTCCCTCCGACCTCTGCCTCCCTCATCATGTGGGGTCCAGAGAGTGTGGGTGTGGGTCTCTCTGTGTGTCTTCTCTTCTGTCTTTTGTGTGATTGCATTTAGGGCCCCCCGGATAATCCAGGAGAAATTCCTCTCAAGAGCCTTAAATTAATCTCATCATTTGCCATAGAAGGCGTTGAGGTTCCAGGGATGTTACATGGATTTCGTCGGGGGCAGGGAGAGAGGAGTACTTCTAGTTCCATAAAAGTTTTCCCCCAAATAGCCCTTTCAGGTGCACACTATGAGGTAAACGGTAAGCTTTCTGAAGGCAAGGCCTTGCACTTCTGTTGTATTTTCTGAACAGTACCTCTCACAGTAAGTGTAGGCTTTGTCCTTGATGTTTACCTTTACTATTGATTACTATGCATGAGGAAGGGCAGGAGGCCTGGCTGTCGGAATCTCCCTCATTTTGTAGCTGGGAAACCAGTCAATCAAGCTCCAGGTTTCTGTTTGTACTTCACCCTCATCTGCTCCATCATCTACACAAACTGCCCGGATGTGGCCAGGCTGGACCTGCGCTCGACCCGCGCTGGACCCACCGGCAGAGGGAGGGCCTGCCCAGCCATCAGGCCCTTCCTCTCTGGCTGAGCCTTGGGACTCAGGAGGTCTTCCCACTCCCCACTCCTCTGCTGGCAATGCCCACCTCCACACCCCCTCCGCCCCTCCCCTGGGACCCCGTCCCTCCCCCAGGCAGGAAGGGAGCACCGGGCGGCATTCCTGACTGCGCACTCCCGTGCTCCCAGCGGCACAGCGTGCGCCCCACGCGGGTCCTCTGTGGCACCGGGTGGGCGTGCACTGGGCGGCAGCAAGTCACTGTGCACCAGGTTTCTCCTTAGCCAGGAGGCTAGAGCCCAGGCCGGACATCCCCGCAATGCCATTTTCCCTCCTCATTGTCCCAAAATAACTTCTGCCAACTCCAGGCATCACAACTGTGTTCAAGGCAAGGAGAAGGGAACATGGCATGTGCCACCCACATTTACTCTTTTTTCCAGAAAAATCAAAACTTTACCCCAAAATGCCACCACAGCCTCATGCTTACTTCTCGGCAGCCGGAAGGGTCCCGCCAAAGCTGTAAGAGGTGAAGAGAGCCTCTCTGTCATCTGTGATGGAAATAGGCAAAATTGAAGAGGCAGGGAACCACTCAAAACCCTGCTGATTATTTTAGAGCTGGGGAAATCTGGGGTTCAGAGAGCAGCTTGCCCTGGCCACACAAGCTCGTGGGCCTGCCACGGCACCTGCTGGTTCACAGGCTGGCTGGCTGGCTGCTCAGCAAGGGAGACAGTCCCTGCCCCCAGCCCTGCTCAGCAAGAACGCCTGTCTCTCACACCAGTGTTCCTGTTCTCCATGCTGCCCACGCCACAGCGGACGTGATCCACGAGCCACAAAAGGTGGCAGCACCTGACCTTTCTCCTTGTGCTTGCCAAGCTCTGCCGTGTGATGGCTCTGAACTCAACAGGGAACTGCGCCCTGCAGTGGGCAGGGTGATGCAGGGATCTGCGGGGCCAGTGCAGGCTGGGGGGCCACTCTCTGGAGCAGTTAGGGCCTGCTGACCTCGGCTCCTGGGCAAAGGACCAGGATGGGGGGGCTGCTCTGTGTGGCCAACACTCCGCCTGGTCCAAAGGGACCCTGAGCCCCGTGCTCACTAGAGCCTCGGGGCAGGGAGCAGGCTGCAGGTCCCCAGACCCGATGGAGGCAGGGTTACACCTGAGGTCTGTCCCTCACTCGGCCCTGCGTGTCTTCCTGGTGGTTAAGCAGGTGAGTAGGTAGTGGGAGGGGAGGCAGGGGCTGGGCACAGGGGCAGCTCCCACTTGGAAGATGCTGGGGTGCGGCAAGAAAAAGGCACGGTGGTTACGGGGTGCAGCATGCTGGGAGTGGACCTGGCTGTCCCAGATGGGGGGTAGGGCCCCTGACCTCCGGGTGAGGGTCATGGCTCAGAGGCCTCAGGGGTTGGCGGGCCTTCCCTATGGGGTGACTGCTGCTTTGCCCCCACACTCCTGCCCTGCACGTAGGCCTACTTCCCCAAGGAACTGGAAGTGCCCCTCTTCCTGAGAAATCTTGGTTTTTAGGTGTTGGGAACTGCAGGAAACGGAGGCCCCTTGTCCTCTCTCCACGGCTGCAGCCTTGACCGGTGCAGGGCTGGCTCAGGGACACGGGGCGCCCACCCCATGGACGGAGATGCCTGGGCTGGGGGATGCTCCCTGGGCTCCGTGGGTGGGGAGTGGAAGCAGGGGTCTCCAGCTGGACACGGACAGGAACGAATCCTGCCCAGACTCGTGGGAGCTGAGCTGCAGCCGAGCGTCAGGACAGAGGTTTGATTGCTGACCAGCGATGCTGAGCTCGCCCGGCCTCAGGGATTCTGGTTGGGTTTCCTTCGGCCTTGCATCTTATCTGACACCTGAACTAGATAAAGTGTTCACCGACACTCACACACTCACGGGTGAAACGAAGCCCTGCCCCCACGCTCCCCAGGGTGGGCCCCTTACCCCTTCTGGCTTCCTTTACCTTTCGTACAGACGCTGGTCCTGGCCCCAGGGTCTGGAGATACCCACTGTACTGATAACCCATGAGGGGCAGTCCCCAGGCTGAGTGCCATCGGGGACTCCTGCCACAGGGACCAGGACCCCGCGCCCCTAGGAGACGTCCCCTAGAGCTGCAGATCCCGCCAGCAGAGGCCTGGCCCCATCCATTCTGAAATCTCACCCTCCCAGAAATGAGGGGCAGAATCACATGCAGTGAGCGCTTACCAAAGACACGCGGAGTCCACACAGCGGGACTTGCTCCTGGCTGACCCGCTAGCCTGCCTGGAGAACCCCCACCTCCTCGTCCACACCGCCGGCTACACTGCAGCGGATGGAGAAGACACAGCACCACCCCACTCTCTGTGTGAACATTTGCCAGGGACGAGGTTAGGATGCTCCCATGAGCCCCCCAAAATCACCCCTGACAACCACGACTGTTTACCTTAAAGCAGTGCAGACGGGCCTCAGGCCCCATCTCCTTTCACACCGAGGGCACCGTAGTGGCTAGTGGGTGTGCCGACGACCCGCACATGGCAGTGCCGCTCCTGCTGCTGGAAGCTGCCCCGGGCTCGGGCTCTTGGTTCCCCGCTGAGGATGCACCAGCGGTGGCCCTCCACCAGGTGCTTCTCCAGGAGGAAGAGCTGGCGGGAGGTGCGGAGGGCCCTGCCCCACCGGGCTGCGTGCCCCTCCCTCCCTCTGTCCTAACGGGGCCCTAAACAAGCACCTGGAACAACAGGAGCCTGCAGGCCTGCTCTGCAAAGTCTTTGAATGAGGTGTGCTTGTGGGGCATCCGCTTCACCGGGGGGGGGGGGTCCCCAACCCAGCTGGGGAAGGCTGTGTGTGGGAGGGTGTGTGACTGTGAGCATGCATTTGCACACGTGCGAGCGTGGGGGTGAGCTGTCGTGGACTTGGCAGAGACTGGCACGTGGGCTCATCTTCCTCCCACAAGAGCCCCTGCGTGTGGTGGGCCTGGTGCAGAAGCATGCGTGCTGAGCCTGGGCTCTAGTCTGGCTTTGATTTCCAGTCACACTGCACCCAGTTGGTCACGCCGTCTGTTTCCTCGCCAGTGAAGTTACGTGGCGCTGGCTCACATCACAGGATGGAGAGGGGACACCCCATAATAGCTTATAGAACACCCCAGGAGCACACAGTGAACACCCCTCAGCCACTCCGGTTCCCAGGGCTGGGGTGAGCTCCCCTCTCAGGAAAAATGGGAAAATGCCCTATTTTCCTTTTGAGCACATTGTAGGTCTTCTTAGGTCCCCGCCCCTTCCCTGGCAAGGACCATGATAGTTTAGGAAAAGTCCAGACGTCTACGGTCACCAGCACCCTATAGGACCCCTCAAGTTGCCCAGCCCACTAGACATGGGCCCATCCTAAGTTTACTCTGTCTCCTTCTCTGGCCTCGTCTCTAGGGATGAATGACCCTGCGGTTGCTGTGAACAGTTTGGGGATTGAGGCTGAGAGGCCTGGAAGCTTCTCTGGAATGTTCTAGAAAGCTGTGGAGGGCTGCATGCAGTGGGGAGCTCGGTGCACAGGGGGCCCTCTACCGCTGTGTCCAGTGCATGGCCACCTGGGTTCCCCCAAAGCTTCTCCATGCAGCCTCCTGCCCTAGCCACAAGCGCCTCTCCAGGTTTTAAGCTCCCTGGGTGGTTGGGACCACATGAGGAGCTGGATGAAGGCACCCCCAGGGTTGAAAGGCAGTACCCTGGGGCCATCTGGATGGGCAGGTGCTGAGCTGGGACGGGGTGTGCTCCCTCAGTGGGTCTCACATACCTGTCGAAGACCCAGTCCGATGCAGTCAGGTGTGGCAGGACCCAGGAGAGCATGCCATGGAGCTTCAGGCTGTCCCGTCGGGGGGGGGGGGGGGGGGCCACCTGAGCCAGGGGCTGAGGCCCTGCCCTGATCCCTGCTCCCCTTCACGGCGCGCTTCCTGCTCAGTGGTTGCACGGTGGCCGCTCCGGGCTCCTCCAAAGCACTTCAAAAGGAACTTAAGATAATAGCCCCCAGATTTATCGCCATGAACAAGTGAAGGCAGGTGGAAGGTTTCCAGAAGATGGGTCAAATAAACCTGGGCTTAATTCATGATCTAATGTGACCATTAACAATGATGTTTAATAAATGATGTTGAAGAATATTTAGTGACATAAAGAGTTCATACCGAGTAAAAACTACATATGTATCTGTATGAGAGTGGTCAGCACAATCTCATTATCGTTAAATATATACAGGCTTGGAAAACACACTTGAGGGAAACATGTTAAAATGTTAACATTGGTCATCTCAGTGTGGTGGAATATTTA
This sequence comes from Phoca vitulina, assembly GCF_004348235.1. NCBI lineage: Eukaryota > Metazoa > Chordata > Mammalia > Carnivora > Phocidae > Phoca > Phoca vitulina. Next base: position 411,850 of record NW_022589720.1, read on the forward strand.
GCCTTTGTTCTCTGGTATTTTGCATCTTTTCTGCAATGAATATGCAATACGTTAGGAAGCAGAAAACACGATTTTTGAGGTTTTATTGGTACTTCCATTGCAACATAAACACTGACTCTGTGTGGCGCTGTCCCACAGGACAAGTGCAGAGCTTCCCCGTCCCCCCCCCCCCCCCCCCCCCCCCCCGAAATGACCACCGGCGCAGGAGGAAGCAGGGGGTGTTTGCAGGGTGGGCTGTGCCTACCAGCTACCTCCCTCTGGTGGGGGCCAACAGAAGCCTTTTGTTTGCCTTTGTTTGCTTCTGAAGCCAGGCTATTTGTTCAATTTCTAAGTCTCTGGCCTGCACAAACTTCCACTCAGCAGACCTGGTGCGGTGACCAGGCGTGGGGCCTGAGACGTGCCTGAATCCGTAGAAAGGGAAACACAAGCAGGGACAATCTTAAAGCATGTCTGCCAGTCTTGATAAATGACTCAGCAGCACAAGGGCCCAGGGAGGCCAGGTTTGAAGCTCCACACTGCTTAGAGGACACGGGGTACCCCGCACCCCGTCATGCTGTGTGCACCCCCATATCCCCCCACCTCCTGCCTCTAACCCCCTATGCATGCCTCCTGTCCCTACACACCCCCTCCATACTTGCTTCCCCTAAACCCCCATACCTCCGCCCCTACACCCCCTATGCTACCACCCAGACAGCGACATGCCAGGTGACTTTGCCAACAGGCTGGTCACATCTGGGGTGAGGGGTAGCAGGGGCGTCCCCAGACACCAGGAGATGGGGGAGACAGGGGGTGACTCCACGGTTCTGGCTGGTTGGGGCACATTCGGACATGGAACAGGGTCTTCCCTGAACCCTGCAGATCTCAAGTGCTCCTCACAATGCTCCATAAAGGTTCTAGAGGGACGGACATGCCACTAACCTCTCGGTCACCGGACGAGCCACAAGCTCGGACCCCAGACGTCACTGGCCGCCTCCGAGTGACCCCGGGTGGGGCAGGGACCCCATGGGCTGCCGGGCTTTCCCGAGGAGGGTACCGTTCCCGCCGAGGGCAGGAGACCGCCTGAGCGGGGAGGGCCAGCACGGAGGCAGGCGCGGGCTTCGACCCGCCCCGCCCACCGGGCCCCGGGCCCCGCCCACCGGCCCCGGGCCCCGCCCCTTGGCCCCGGGCCCCGCCCCTCGCGGCTCTGCCGCGGCCCCTCTACGCAGGCGCAGGCGCAGGTGCGTGTCGTTTGAAAGTATGGCGCCTGCGGGCCCGCGGCTGGTGCTGTGTGAGGAGAAGATCCGGGAGAAGAGCGGCCTGGCGCCTCACCAGAATCTGGGTGCGCGGCGGTGGCGGCGGGCCGGCTGAGGGTGCGAGCTTCCCGCCGCGGCGTCCACAGACGGGTTCGGACCAGGGGCGCGCTATCCTGACCGCGCTCTTCCCGAACCGTCGAAGGCGGGGGGGAAAGGAAGGGGGGGACGCGGGGCGGGGTCCGGGGCCCGAGTGGTGGGGGGGCCGCGTGGGGGCAGGGTACCCGAGTGGGGCCGGGGACGGGGGGACAGGAGGTCTGAGTAGGGCCGGGGTCGCGGGGGGGCTGGCAGGGGGCCCGAGGGGGGCGGGGGACAGGAGGTCTGAGTAGGGCCGGGGTCGCGGGGGGGCGGGCAGGGGGCCCGAGGGGGGCGGGGACAGGGGCCCTAGTGGTGGGGGGACGCGGGGGCGGGGCCCGGAGTGGGGCCGGGGTCGCGAGGGGGGGCGGGGGCTCCTAGTCGTGGTGGGGCGCTGGGGCGGGCCGAGTGGGTCAATGGTTTTCTTTAAACAAAAAAATTTTTTAAAGATTTTTTTATTTATTTGAGAGAGCTTTAGTGGGGGAGAGGCAGAGGGAGAGGGGGTGTGCTCACTGAGCCGTTGGGGGTGTGTGCCCTAATTGCGATCATGACCTGAGCAGAAGTCGAGAACCCTGCACTGAACTGGCTTAGCCTCCCAGATGACCCACATGGTTTTCTTTTACCCCTAAATAAGGTGGTATAGGCTGGCTTTTTTTTTTTTTTAAGATTATTTATTTTTTTAAAAGGGGGAGCCACGCGGGAGAGGGAACACAAGCAGGGGGGGGGGGGAGAGGGAGAAGCAGGCTTCCCACGGAGCAGGGAGCCCGATGCGGGGCTCAATCCCAGGACCCTGGGATCATGACCTGAGCCGAAGGCAGACGCTTAACGACTGAGCCACCCAGGCGCCCCTAGGTTGGCTTTTTAAAAAGAATCTTGACCCAGCAGCCTTCATTCCTGGCAAAGCGGGCCCTCCCCTCCTGTTGTACAGTTCCTCTGGACTCTGCTCTTTCTGTGCTGGGGAATTTGTTCATGGAGGATATTGGTCGCTAGTTTTCTTTTTGTCCTGTTTTTCTCTGGTTTTGGCATCAGGGTAAAGCTGAGTCCCTGAAATAAGTTGGGAAGTGTTTCCTCTTCCGTTTTCTAGAAGAGGTTGTGTGGAATTGGGGCTGATTCTTCCTTGATGGAATTTTCACTGAAACCATATGGGCCTGGAAAGTTCTGTATTTGAAGCTTTTAAATTACAAATTTAGTTTATCTAAGACTATTCTTAATGTCAGTTTCTTCTTGGATGAGTGAGTTATGGTTGGGGTTTGTAAAATGGATTCTTTGCATGTAAGTTGTTGAATGTATGTGTACAGAGTTGTTTATGGTACTCCCTTATTAGCCCGGTCATGTCCTGGGGTCGTCCAGATACCCTTCTTCCATTCTCAGTATTGGTCATTTTTGTCTTTTTTAGACTTGGTAGAGCTTTGTGAACTGTTACTAATTTTTTCAGTGAGTCACCTTTTGGTTTAATGGGGTTTTCTCCATTGTGTTCTTAGATTCAAATTTTATTGATTATGTTCTTTAATATTTTCTTCTTTCTGCTCACTTTGCATTTATTTTACTCTTCTTTTGTAGTTTTTTTTTTTTTTTTTTTGAGAGAGAGGGAGGGGTGGAGAGGGAGAGAGAGAGACACACACACAGAGAGAGGCAGGGAGGGGGACCAGAAAGAATCTTAAGCAGGCTACATGCCCAGTGCGGAGCCTGACTTGGGGCTCGATCCCGCCATCCTGAGATCATGACCTGAGCCGAAACCAAGAGTCTGATGCTCAACGGACTGAGCCACCCAGGTGCTTCTTTTGTAGATTCTTGAGGTGAGAGTTTAGATTATTGATTTGAGACTTTTTAATTTTCTATTATATTTAGTGCCATAAATTTTCCTCTAAGCACAACTTTAGCTGCACTCACAAATTTTTTTATATTTTCATTAAGTTCAATGTCTTTTTAGATTTTTCCTTGAGACTTCCTCTTTGACCTATGGATTACTTGGGAGTGTGTTTTCTCATTGTGTGTTTGGAGATTTTCTTTTTTCTTTTTTTTCTTGTTACTGATTCTAGTGTGATTCTGTTATGGTCAGAGTCCATACTCTGTATGGTTTTAGTTCTTTTAAATTTGTTGAGGTTTGTTTTTGGTTTAAGATCTGGTCTGTATTGGTGAATGTTCCAGGTGCAATTAAAAAGAATGTGTACTCTGTTGTTGCCTGGAGTTTTATGTAAGTATCAGTTAGATCCTATTGACTGATAACGATGTTCAGTTCTTCTGTATCCTTGTTGATTTTCTGTCTAGCGATTGTATTAATTACTGGGAGGGGACTGTTGACCCTAACCCGAATCCTGAATTTGTTTCTCTTCTCACTACTTCATATATTTTGAAGCTGTGCTGTTTGAAGCTGTGCATATATATTTAGGATTTGGAGTGACCCTTGTAACATGTGGTGTTCCTCTTTGTCCCTGGTAATTTTCTTTTTTGAGACATCTGCTAGTGTAGCTACTCCAGCTTTCTTTTGATTCATGTTTTCAGGGCACATCTTTCCCCATCTATTTACTATTTAATCTAAACTTAACCCATATCATTGTATTTAAAATGAGGTAGACAGTGTGTAGTTGGTTCATTTTTATTTACTCTGCCAATCTCTGTTTTTTATAGTGTATTTATACCATTTACATTAAATGTAATTGTTAATATGGGAGAGCTGAAGCATGCCATTGTATTATTTGTTTTCTATTCATTATCTTTTTCTTCTTTTGTTTCCCATTTCCTGCCTTCCTGTGGTTTGGGTATTTTCTTGGTGTTCCATTTTGAGTTATCTATTTTTGAGCATATCTCTTTGTATAGTGTTTTTAGTGTTGCTTCATAAATTACAGTGTATTTATATAATTTAAAACAGTCTACTTGTGTGGACGTTTTACCCCTTCAAGCAAAATGTAGAAACCTTATAACCAATGTTTCCTTTGTTTTTTTATCCTTTATAATTTAGTTGTCTTAAATATTTTCTCTGCATACCTTGAGAACCACATTAATCATTTTTTTTCTTTTACAGTCATCCAAAATTTTAAATAACTCAGGAGGAAACATTTTTACCTACATGTTTACCTGTTTCATTATTCTTTCTTCATTTCTGATGCTCCAGGTTTTCTTCTTTTATCCTTCCTTTATGTTTGAAGGGTTTTCTGTAGCAGTTACCTTAGGGCAGGTGTGCTGCTGAAACATTCTCTCGGTGTTTCTTCATTTGAAAATATCTTATTTCACCTCAGTCCCTAAGACTGTTTTTGGTGGATACAGAGTTCTGGGTTGAAAGTTCTTTTCTTTCAGCACTTGGGAAATGTGGTGCTCCTCCTTCAGGCCTCCTTGGTTCTGAAGGGTAATCCCCTGCCCTATGAGTTGTTTTTTCTCCCTGGGTAACGTCTTTTTAAGATTCTTTCACTGTTGTTAGGTTTTAGAAGTTTATTTCTGATGTATCTGGGCATGGCATTTTTTTTTTGTCTTTATCCTGTTTGGGGTTTTCTCAACTTCTTGAATATGTAGCTGTATGTCTTTTGCCAAATTTGATAAGCTTTCAGCCATTATTTCTTTAATTGTTAAAAGTTTTTCTTCTTAGTCATACTGTCTTTCTCTTCTTGGAACTCTAATTGGAACTGCGTTGGGACCCGTGACAGGAATGTTAGATCTTTTTCCATGGACCCTTGAGGCTCTGCTCTTTATTTTTTTTAAGTCTGTTTTCTCTCTCCTGCTCAAATAGGACAGTTTTGATCAATATGTTTTTGCATTTACTCTGAATTTTTTCTTCTGTCATCTCCATTCTGTTACTGAGCAGCTTCTGTGGGGGTATTTTTGATTCAGTTATTGCATTTTACATTTCTGAAATTCCTGTTTGTTTCTTCTTTATGTCTTCTGTTTTTTGGCCAAGACTTTCTATTTATCATTTGTTTCAAGAGTGTTGATAATTGTTCATTGAACTATTGCTTTAAAATTCTTGTTAAGTAATTCTGACTTCTGTCATCTCCGTGTTGGTGTCTGTTCATTGTTTATCCTCATTCAAATTGAGATTTTTTTTCAGTTTTTGGTCATTTTTTGTTGTGTCATAGACATTTTGGATATCAAGAGGCTATTTCTTATTTAAATCTCATTACACAGTATTGGCACTGAGTGGGTGCTGCCTCATTGCTGAGGTGGTGGCCAGCCTCCTGTCACACACACAATCTGTAGATGTGTGTGGGCCACCTCCTGGCAGCCCGGCGGGGTAGGAGTCAGGGTCCGCTCACGCAGTCTCAGTGCCGTCCATGGTGCAAGGCAGGTGTATGGTGCATTGTTTTTACTGGGTGTTGAGCTGGTGTGGGGCTGATGTCAGGAGCCTGTGCTGCAAGGCGCCCAGGTCCCAGTCCTTCTACCATGGCCCACAGGCTTACCCTTCTGTGTTAGAGTCCACTGGTGGTTCTGGGTTGCCAGCTTCGTTGGCACTCAGGTTGGGCTGTATGGAAGGCAAAATAGACAGCCCTGAGACCAACGCAGGGCCCTCTCTGCTTGACGGTTTTTTTTGAGGTCCTTAGACAGTTGGCCTCCCGTTCCCCACCCTTCAGAGTTGTCTGGTGCTTGTTTCATACCTTGTTTTCCAGGGAGTTAGGCATAATACAGGAGTAGGAGTAGGGTAAAATGGGTCTATTCTGTCTTGTCTGGAACTGGAGGCCCACAAACCAATTTTAAATTTAATTGAGATGTGTTTTAAAACATAAATATTCCTGGGAAAGTATTGGTGTGCCCATACCCAAACTGTTTTTTTGGTTACAGAAACTTAATTTTGTAGCAACATTTACTTAATGGCCCATTGTTGAGTATGCCACACAGTGGCATGTGGTACATGGAGGATGACTGTGCCCTCGAGTGTAACTGGCATGGACTAGGCAGGTTAGCTAGCCAGTGGGCTTACAGTTGTGATCCCTGAGTGGAGGCTCTGCAGGCGATGGAGTTGAGCAGCCAGGAGTCAAAGTAAGAGCCCAGAGAGGAGGGTATTCCTGGTGGGAGAGGGTTTGAGGGGAGAAGCAGAGGAGGTGGGGAGCAGGGCAAGGGCTCGGAGACATTTTGGAGGTAAACAGACATGAAACCTTAAATGCAATTCTTCTTTAATGCCACTATTCAAACTTTGAATGAGTTGCATTATTTTTGTGAGTTTTTCAGATTCTGAGGTTGCTACAGCTCACTTTTATTACAATACTTTATTTCCAGTAAAAAGTAAGGTTGAAGTCTCATAATTTTCTATTCTTAGCTGAACTTCAGTCATTATCTATTCCTGGAACTTACCAAGAAAAGATTACTCACCTGGGAACTTCTTTGATGAATTTAACAGGTCTAAAATCTTTAGACCTCTCACGCAACTCCTTGGTGAGCCTAGAGGTAAGTTTTAAGTTTGTTTCTTAAAAGAAAATTTATTGCTATCAGTGGCAATGGGAAGTACATTTATAGTAAAAAATGCCATCTGTTTTATACCTATGCTTACATGTAGGCTGTACACTTGACCCTGGTTACAAGTGTTGTATTGTTTTTCTTGCGCATCTCATTACATCTTTAAACTACTTTGACAACCAAAAGTCCTGTCTCTGATGAAGATGGTTATATCTTTAAGAGAACTGAAATAAGGCCCCGAAGACTAGTGTGTGTGCTGGTCGCTGTCCATCCCTGTCTCAGCTGTGTCTTTCTTCATCCACATTCTGTACTTCACATCTGTTTGTAGTCTGACTCCTGGTGGCCTCAAACCCTTGAGTAGCAGAGCCACGAGTGCAGGGCTTCCTGCAGCGCTCCTGACGTGGCGGGCGCTTGGTCCTGGTAAGCAAGGAAGAAATCACCCAGGTGATGGCAGCTGGGAAGGTTGTGTAAACGCTGCTCATGACTTCATGGAGAAGAGGTTCCTGCCTCCCTTTATTGAGAGAGCCCCTGACACGGGCCTGGGAGCCTGCTCAGAGTCCCCTGCAAGTCTCAGTCCAACCTCCACCCAGTGCCGGCTGACCTCTCGGCCTCTGTACGGGGAGCAGTAACAGCTCTGCTCTGTCGGGTTGTGTGCAGACTGAATGAAATGGTGAGAACTCGGTAGATACGGGCTGTCCTCAGTGATGTTAGGACTGCTGCAAACATGACATTTCACACCTGCACGGCCATCGCATGTGTGCGAGACACGGAGCCTCCTACCTAGAACATCTATCCTTGTGCTCTTCCTGTGGCTGGTGCAAGTGCATTTGTGAAGTTGGTGTTCGTTCGTATTGATGGCCCGTTTCACTGTTTGTAGAGGTGTGAACTAATCCTGCCTTTGGTCCTGTTGACAGGGCATTCAGTACCTGACCGCACTGGAAAGTCTCAATCTCTACTACAACAGCATCTCCTCCTTAGCAGAAGTGCTTCGGCTCCACTCCTTGACGGAACTCACGGATGTGGACTTCCGGCTGAACCCTGTGGTGAAGAATGAATCTGATTACCGCCTTTTTGTTGTGCACATGCTCCCGAAGCTCAGGCAGCTGGGTAAGCACCACAGCTGTGCTCACATCCTTGCTCACAGGAGCACTAGTTGGTGTTTTGTGCTCTCTACTCCTCTGGTTGAATCCCTGTGTCTCATAGGAGGAGACTGCTGGGGAGGAGGGCAGGGAGCTCTGGCCATAGACAACTGCCGAGGAAGGCCACGAGCACAGGTATGGGCCAGGCTGCTCTGTCACTTTCTGGCCCTCCACTTTCTAGCTGATTGGCTTGGACACCTTGCTGCACGAGTATGTGCTGGCTTACCTCGCATGCCCCCTCCCCACTCTGCACTGGTGAACCGTAGGCTCTGGGAAGCCTGGCTGCTCTGCTGGGCCCCACCTGCCTGGGCCTGGGGATAGGGGTGGGCTGTGGGTATCAGTGACCAACCCCCATTGCTACACTGATTAGTTTCAAGCCTACTTAGAATTTCAGTGTTTAATTTTAGATATTTAGGAGGGGTAAGGACTGGTGTTCTTACTTGACTGTTTAAGCCCAACACTTGAATTGGGCTCTTTTTCAGAAGCATTATAGTCCATATGGGAAAATTTTGCCATCTTCAGTCTTAAATCATTACTTTCCCTTTATTATAAAAGTTTTAGATTCAGAATCTTATAGTGTGGAGAAGGGACATAAGAAAGAGGAGCAGAGGGAGAGGGAGAAGCAGGCTCCCTGCTGAGCGGAGAGCCCAATGCGGGGCTTTATCCCACTACCCCAGGATGATGACCTGAGCCGAAGGCAGACACTTAACCAGCTGAGCCACCCAGGTGCCTCCAAAGCATTGACTTTTGATGTTGAGAACCATCTTAACCCTCAGATATTCTGAGGGAAGACCCAGGAGTGAGAACTGATTACAGGCCTTCTGGGGCCCCAGGCACACATGTGGGGACAGTTGAAACTTCAGATCTGAGGGTGCAAACCCTAGGCCCAAACACACGGCCATGACATCCTCTCTTTAGCATGTTCAGGGTTCTTATCCACAGAGACATCTCAGATTTGCTCAGTGTGGTTCAAGAACCTCATGGGGTGCCCAGAATGTGCATTAAAAGAGGGCAGTGCTGAGAAGGAAGTGCCCGTGTGTGAATTGCATGTGTATTTCTTTTCCCAGGGGCAGCAGGGTGCCCCAAAGTAGTATCTGAAGAGTAGCTTTCTGTGACCCGGCCAGCCCTCTTGCAGTCCATACTTGGCATCTCTGGGAAACCAAGTGTAGCCACCATGGCCCAGCATCCCTTTCCTGGGTCTGCCCTGTGCTTATGGGGGACTCCTGTGGCAGTGCCAGTCCTGGGGGATAGAAGGTCCCTGAAAAGTGGTGGCAGTCCTGGTCATGTGCAGTTGGCTGCAGGGTGGGTGATGGGGGCACTTTCATTCCCATGGGGAAGGTGATATGCTTCAGGGGTGCTAGGAGGTGCCCCTGTGGGGCTTGGTCATTGGGGGCCTGTCACCTGTTTCATGATGGCATTTGCTAATTTCTCTGGCATTTTCTCCCTAGATGACCGTCCTGTGAGAGAGAGCGAGCGGAAAGCATCCCGGCTGCATTTTGCATCAGAGGAATCACTCTCCTCAAAGCAGAGCTTCCCAGCTGTTTTCAGAGTCGGAAAGTATGAGCAGAAGTGGTCTTTGAACATTGAGAGGAGCTGTTCAGACTTGCCTGTTGACAGAAGGTTTACCTAAAAGATACACACTTCTCTGTGTGCTGATGGCCACTTGGAGGGGAGCCGTGCAGAAGAGGAGAAGGGATGCTCGGATGCCAGTGGGCGCTCTCCCCCTGTTGTCCATGTTCTCCATAGTTATTTTTTAATATTAAAATGTTTATTAAAGTAACACATGTAAAATCAAATAGCGTGAGAGGCTTGTGATGAGAAATCACAGCCCCTTATCTCCTCCTCAGCCCAGTCCTCAGAGGCAGCCCCCTCACTTCTGTAGTTGTCCCTGTCTTCAGGTTCTGTTTGAGTTCCTTCCTCATCTCCAGACAAGACAAACATCACCTTTAGTGGGTGTGAGCACTTTCAGCAGTAGCTGACTGCTGCCACAGGCCCTTCCTCCCCGACCCCAGTAGGACAGTCCGTGGAATATGATCCTTCCTGTGTTCTCTGCTCAGTGTCCTGTGGCCGGTGCTGCCTATGTAATTGGGCTGTGGCAGTGGGGTCTTTTGCCTGCCTGTATCCCACTTCCATGCTACCTCCCAGCTCTCGTCAGCTGCATTGTTATGTTTAACTGTGCGCTGTGAAGGTTGATAGTATTTAAATGTGTTCTGAAACCATAAAGTGTATTCAAGGTTTGCAGGTTGATTTTAAATAGCAACGTTTACATTGCTTGTACTGTGCTAGGACTATATATTTTTGTACACCATTTTGTTTTATCTGAAGCCTTTACTGGTTTTCTTGTTGCATTATATGCCTTAGCTCATCTTTAAATTCCTCGAATGTAGGGATTGACCAATTCTTTTTTGAAAAGGGCTGGAGAGTGAATATTTTTGGTTCTGTGGACCATATGATCTCTTTCTCAACTTTTGAACTCTGCCTTTGTAGCGTGAAAGCAACCATAGGTAATACTTAAACAAATGACCGTGTTCCAATAAAACTTTATTTACAAAAATAGGCAGTGGGCTAGATTTGACCTTTGGCCATACTTTGCCAGTTTCTGTTCTGATATCTCAGGATCAATTCCAAATCCTTGGGGTCTCCTGTTCCCTCAGATCCCCTTTAGCTCCCCTTCCCCTTACTTCCCCATTTCAAACTAGTTTAATTACTGTGTAGACAGCTATTCCCAGTATCCTGTGCAATGGTCTGGATGTTTGTGGCCCCCCAAATTCATATGTTGAATCCTAACTCCCTGGGTGATGGTGTTAGGAGGTGGGGCCTCTGGGAGGTGATTAAGTCATAAAGGTGGAGCCTCATGAATGGGCTTGGTGGCTCTTAGAAAGACAAACCCCACAGAGTTTCCTAGCCCCTTCCTCCATGTGAGATTATGAGTCAGGTAGTGTCAGACCTCTGACTTTGTTCTTCTTCAATATTTTGTTGGCTATTCTGGGTCTTTTGCCTCTCTATATAAACTATCAGTTTGTTGATATCTGTAAAATACCTTGCTGGGATCTTGACTGGGATTGCAACGAATCTTACAGATCGAGTTGGGAAGAACTGACACCTTGACAATATTGAGTCTTCGTCTCTGTGAGCATAGAATATCTGTCCATTTATTTAGTTCTTCTTTGATTTCACTTATCAGAGGTTTGTACTTTTCCTCAAACAGATCTTGTACATGTGTTGTTCGATTATACCTAATATGTCATTTTTTGGATGCTAGTGTAAAGGGTACTGTCCTATTTCATTTCAAATGCCATACATTATTGGTATGTAGGAAGAGGTTGACTTTTGTATATTAACCTTGTGTATTCGTTTCCTAGAGCTGATGTAACAAAGTACCACAGACTGGGTGGCTTAAAATAACAGAAATTTGTTGTCTCACAGTTGTTAAGGGTAGAAGTCTGAAATCAAGATGTTGGGGAGTTGTTATTTGTGGAGGCTGTGAGGGAGAATCCATTCCATGACTCTTCTGGTGGTTTGCTGGAGATCTTTGGTGTTCTTGGCTTGCAGGTGTATCTCACCAGTGCTCTGTCTTCACGTGGCTCTTCTTTCTCCCCGTGTCTTTTCACAGAATCTCTCCTTTTGCATGCTTGTTTCTGTATCCCAGTTTCCCAGAAAAATAGCAGTCAGGTTGGATTAGGGGCCCAGCCTAATCTAATATTAACTTGATTACCTCTGTGAAGACCCCATTTCCAAATAAGGTCATGTTCTGAGGTACAGGGTGTTGGGACTTCATATCTTTTGGGGGGGACACAATGCGACTCAAAACTCCTTGTATTTTGCAGCCTTATTTTGCAGGAGGTTTTTTTTTTTTTTTTTTTTTTTTTGTCTTGTCTTTGGTTGATTCTTGGGGATTTTCTACATAGATAATCATGTATCTGTGACAAAGACAACTTTATTTCTTCCTTCCCAGTCTGTATACCTTTTATTTCCTTTTCTTGTCTTATTGAATTAGCTGGGACTTCCAGTATGATGTTTAGAAGAAGGAATGAGAGAGGACACAAGATCAGCCTTGTCCTGATCTTAGCAAGGAAGCGGCTAGTTTCCCACCACTAAGTGGGATGTTAGCTACAGGTTTTCATAGATGTTCTAGTTGAGGAGTTCCCCTCTATTCCTAGTTTGCTGATCATTGTTATCATGAATAGATGTTGGATTTTGTCAAATGCTTTTTCTGTCCATTGATATGAGCATATGAATTTTCTTCTTTAGTCTTTTGATGTGATGATTGTATTGATTGATTTTCAAATGTTGAACCAGCCTTGCATACCTGGAATAAATCCCACTTGGTTGTGGTTTGTAATTCTTTTTATACATGGTTGGATACAATTTGCTAATATTTTGTTGAGGATTTTTGCATCTGTGTTCATGAGAGCTATTGGTCTATAGTTTTCTTGCATGTTAAAATAAGGCTGGCCACATAGAATGAGTTAGGAAGTATTCTCTCTGCTTCTATCTTCTGGAAGAGATTATAGAGAATTGGTATAATTTTTTTCTTTAAATGTTTGCTGGAATTCACCAGTGAACCCATCTGGACTTGGTATTTTAGAGGGTTATTAATTACTGATTCAATGTCTTTAATGTATATAAGTCTGTTCAGATTATCCATTTCTCCTTGTGTGAATTTTGATAGAATGTGTGTTTCCAGGAACTGGTCTGTTTCATTAGATTATCAAATTTGTGGGCATAGTGTTGTTCAAAGTATTTCTTTATTATCCTTTTAATGTTCATGGGATCTGTCATCACAATCCCTCTTTCACTTCTGATATTAGTAATATGTGTCTTTTTTTTCTTAATTAACCTGGCATAGAGGTTTTTCCATTTTATTTTCAAAGAACTAGCTTTTGGTTTTGTTGATTTTTCTCTGTTGATTTCCTGTTTTCGTTTCATTGATTGCTGCTCTAATTTTTATTATTTCTTTTCTTCTGCTTACTTTGGATTTAATTTACTCTTTTTCTAATTTCCTAAGGTGGAAGCTTGGATTATTGATTGTAGATATTACTATTTTCCTAGTATACGCATTCAGTGCTATGAATTACATTCTAAGTAGTGATTTCACTGCATCCCACAAATGTTGATAAGGTGTGTTTTCATTTTCATTTAATTCAAAATATTTTTAAATTTCTCTGGAGATTTCTTTGACTCATGCCATGTGTTATCTAGGAATTTGCTCTTTAATCTCTAAGTATTTGGGCTTTTCCAGTTCTCTTTCTGTTATTGATTACTAGTTTAATTCCATTGTGGTCTGAGAGCAGATATTCTATGAATTCTCCTCTTTTAAGTTTGTTAAGATGTGTTTTATGGCTCACAATGTGACTTGTAAGCTCAAGAAGGATGTGTAATCTGCTATTGTTGGATGAAGTGATCTGCAGATGTCAGTACATCCATTTGATTGATGATGCTATTGAGTTCAACTGTTCTTACTGATCTTCTGGCAGCTGGGTCTGTCCATTTCTGGTATAGAGGTGCTGCGTCTCCAGTGCACTCACCTGTTTCTCCTTGTAGTTCTGTCAGTTTTTGCCTCATGTATTTTGGTGCTCTGCTGTTAAGTGCATACAGGTTAAGGATGTTACTGTCTTCTTGGAGAATTGATCCCCTATCTTTATGTAATGCCTCTCTTATTCCTGGTAACTTTCCTTGCTTTGAAGCCTGCTCCATCTGAAATTAATGTAGCTGTTCCTGCTTTCTTTTGAATATGTCAGCATGATATATATATGTTTTTTACTTATTTTTTTTTAAAGATTTTCTTTATTTTAGAGAGAGCGAGAGCATGAGTGAGAGAGCACAAGCAGGGGGAGCAGCAGAGGGAGAGGAAGAAGCAAGCAGACTTCCAACTGAGCAGGGAGCCCGATGTGGGGCTTGATCTCAGGACCCCAAGATCATGACCTGAGTGGAAGGCAGCCGCTTAACTGGCTGAGCCACCCAGGCGCCCCTAACCCTTTACTTTTTATCCATTATATGTCTTTATATTTAAAATGGGTTTCTTATAGACAACATGTAGTTGGATCTTGTTTTTTGATCCATGTTGAATCTCTTTTAATTGGAACGGTTAGCCCACTGATGTTCTAAGTGGTTATTGATAGGGTTGGATTTATATCTACCATGTTCATTTCTGTTTTCTTTGTTCCTATTCTTGTCTTCTGCTCTGTTTCTTCCTTTTGTGGTTCTAAATGAGCGTGTTACACCATTCCATTTTCTCTCCTTTGTTAGCATATGTTATATTTTTACCTTTTTTAATGGTTGTCCTAGAGTATGAAGCAGACCTTTACAACTAATCCAAGTCCACTTTCAAATACCATTGCACTGCCTCCCGAGTAGTGGCAATACCTCATACTACAAAACATTCCTAACTCCACCCTCCTGTCCCTGTATTACAGGTGCTTCATTCATTTCACTGACGCATAAGTTATAATCATGCAGGTAATATGTGGGTACCCATAATCAAATACATTGTTGCTGTCATCTGTTAGGTCAATTAAGAATAAGATAAAATAAAAATTTTTATTTTATTCCTTCTCTAATGCTCTTCCTTTCTATATAGATCTGAGTTTCTGACCTATATCATTGTTCTCTCTAAAGAACTTCTTTTAACATTTCTTACAAGGCAGGTCTACTGGCAACACATTCTAATTTCTGTTTATCTGAGAAAGTCTTTATTTTTCCACTTTTTTTTTTTTTTAAGATTTTACTTATGTATTTGACAGAGAGAATGAGAGAGCGAGCACAAGCAGGGGGAGCAGCAGAGGGAGAGGGAGAAGCAGACTACCCGCCCCCCCGCCCCCGATCAGGGAGCCCGATGCAGGGCTCGATCCCAGGACCCCGGGATCATGACCTGAGCTGAAGGCAGACACTTAACTAACTGAGCCACCCAGGTGCCCTCTCCACTTTTGAAGGATAATCTTGCAGGGTACCAAATTCTAGGGTGGTAGTTTTTTCTCTCAGCAATTTAAATACTTTCCTCTTGTGTTGCTTGCATGGTTTCTGAGGGGGAGTCAGATGTAATTCTTGTATTTGTTCCTCTACACATAAAGTATTTTTTCCCTTTGGCTTATTTCAGCATTTCTTTTCTTTTTCTTTGGTTTTCTCCGGTTTGATTATGAAATTACTTGATGTAAATTTGGGGTGTTTATTCTGCCGGTGTTCTCTGAGCCTCCTGGATCTGTGATTTGGTGTCTGACGATGAGGAAATTTTCAGACTTTAAATATTTTTTATGTTTCTTTTTCTCTTTCTGATATTCTCATTAAGCATGTGTTATACCGTGTGGTTGTCCCTCAATTCTTGGGTATTCTGCTGTGGGTTTTTTCAGTCTTTTTCTCTGTTTTTCAGTTTTGGAGGATCATATTGAGCTCTCCTCGGGCTCAGAGATTCTTCCTTCGGCTGTGTCCAGGCTACTGATGAGCCCATCAGAGACTTGCTTCATTTCTCTTACAGTGCATTTGATCCCTAGCATTTCTTTTTAAGTCTTTCTTAGAATTTCCATCTCTCTGCTTAAATTTCCCATGTGTTCTTTTTTTTTTTTTTTTTTTAAAGATTTTATTTATTTGACAGAGAGAGAGACAGTGAGAGCGGGAACACAAGCAGGGGGAGTGGGAGAGGGAGAAGCAGGTTTCTGCTGAGCAGGGAGCCCGACGCGGGGCTTGATCCCAGGACCCTGGGATCATGACCTGAGCCGAAGGCAGACGCTTAACGACTGAGCCACCTAGGTGCCCCTCCCATGTGTTCTTATATGTTGTTGCTTTGTCATTAGATCTGTTGGCATTATTACTTACAGTTCTTTTAAATCCTAGTCTGATAATGCCAGCATTTCTGCCATATCTGAGTTCTAATACTTGCTCTTCTTTTTCAAGATTGTTTGGCCATTTGGAGTCCCTTGAGATGCATTTTAGGATGTGTTTTTCTATTTCTGCAAAAGATGTCATTGAGATTTTGATAGGTATTGCACTGATTCTGTAGGTTGCTTTAGGGAGTACTGACATTTTAACAGTGTTAAGTCTTCCAGTCCATGAAGATGGGATGTGTTTCTATTTATTTATTTCTGTTTATTTAGTTTACTTGTCCTTAACAGTCTCAAGACTGAACTGTCACAGAGTTTAGAACTCAGAGAACCCACTCATAACCTGGTGCAGCCTCATGATCCAGAGGTGACTTGGAGACCCATGAGACAGAAACGTGTCAGGTGTCAGGTTTCTGTGGGCAGACCTAGAAAGAGAACCCAAGTCCCCTTCCCTCTGCGGTGAGTTGGAAAACTCTCAGAAGTAGAAAATGATGACTAGTATCCATTTCTTAGAGTATGATCAGATATCGTAAAACCAACACTCATAGTATGTGGTTGAGTATTCTCTTGAAGAGATTTCAGGGGCGGCTGGGTGACTCAGTCATCAAGCGTCTGCCTTCGGCTCAGGTCATGATCCCAGGGTCCTGGGATCGAGCCCCACATCGGGCTCCCTGCTCAGCAGGAAGCCTGCTTCTCCCTCTCCCACTCCCCCTGCTTGTATTCCCTCTCTCGCTGTCAAATAAATAAATAAAATCTTTAAAAAAAAGAAAGAGATTTTTTAAGCTGCCTGTGTTGGAAATGAACTCCCCTTTGTGTGTGTTCACCTTCCTATGGAGGGTCGCCATTGGTAGGGATGTTGTATCGTAAAACACCTCATATTCAGTCAATATGGAGAGATTTTCACTTAATGTAAAGATAGAAACTTGGAACACCATGTCCTTTAACTTTCTTGACACCCGTCATGTTGTGGATATGCTAGGAAGAGAACTCGCTAGGGGATGTCAGAACAGGAGCTTTCTGGAACTTTCATTCTTGAATGGACCCTACTGGGGTTTTGGACCCTGTTCGGATGGCATGGTGACATCACATGACCTTCTTTTCATCAGCACTTGTCCTGGGGATGTCCTGCATTGACTTCTTTACTAAAGGCACTGGGAGCCATTTTCTGCCGTGCACCACCTTCTCCTCCCTGGAGACCGTGTGGCCGTGCCGGCAGGGCCCTCGTCTTCCTTCACGGGGTCTGCGTGTGCTGGCGCGGGATCCTGGCTTAAGCGACAGCACTGAGTTTGCTTTTCCTTGCAGACCATGCCACTCTAGGGCCCTGTGCACTGACCCCTCGGCCAAGAAGTGCTCGGTCATGGATGCAGATGACGAGGCGGTCCTGAACCTCATTGCTGAGTGCGAGTGGGACTTGAGCAACCCTCCTGGGAGCACAAGTTCCAGCCAGAGGGAGCGAGAGGCCGACCTCCACAGTTCCCAAGGTAGGCTGCTACCTGGTCACAAAGGCCCAGTGGGCCCAGCCTGTGCTGGGGTGCTGGTAATCTCTGGCCTCCTGACATACAGCGCTTTCCAGAACTCACCTTTACCTACAGAATCCTCGTGACGTCTCTGTGAAATTGTAAATACTAGTAGTTTGGATTATAGAATTGTGACAGATAGTGTTAGCATAATTGAGTATATAGCTCTGCATGGTTGTTCAAACTGTGTCCTTCCTCAGATCAACTGCAGTTTTACTTACAGGGGAGACCCAAAAGGTCAGAGTAGACAGATAAAGTGTCCCTTGGCTGGTGACACTGGTTTCCGTCCCCGCCACAGGGGGATATTCACTTAGCTTAGGAGACGCTGAGCGCTCAGCCTGCCAGGTTTGAACTTTAGACCGGATGCGGACGTTGGGAAGTCTTTGCAGCGCGTGGATTTCTTCACGGGCTTTGCTCGGGGCCTCTGTGTTCCACCAGGACTTGTGTATGTGCTACAGCTCCGTTTCTTCTTCTGTTTTGAGTTTCTGAGAAATTTTCCTGAAGACAACAACAGGTTGAGGCATACATTTGGGCTGAAATCCCAGGATTCACCTGCTGGCACGAGGACATCTGCCCTGTGGGTGTCCTTGCCAGCTCAGTGTGGTCAGTCTTTTCAGGTCTGGCTCCTCTGGGAGCGCAGTAGGAGTTGCTCCTGGTTCTCGTGCACACTTCCCTGAGGACCAGTGATGAGACATTTCTGTTCAAGTCTGTTCCCCTCCTATTTTTCTCTCCTTGGTACTGGGTCACAAGAGTTCTTTCTCTGCGGTTTTCTTCATACAAGCCCTTTCTCAGATGTAAGTGCTGCACACTCTCCCATTCTCTGGCTTGCCTTTTGTGTGCTAACCGTGCTTCGAGGAGCAAAGGCTCTCGATGAAGTCCCAGGTTGTCAGTTCTACTCTTTATATGGTTTGTGCTTTCTGGTGTTTTAACAGATAGATGTGCCACAGTTCTTTTTGTTTACAAGAAATCTTTGCCCCACGCTTGTGAAGAGACCGTCTTCTCATTCGATAGCTGTGGCACATCTGTCTGTTAATGCGGTTGACTTGAGTCTCTCTCTGGATTCCGGGTGGTGTTTTGTCGATTGTCGTGTCTGTGCCAGCACCGTGCTGTCCTCATTCTGCGCAGTCAGCGCTGAAGCCGGCGGGGCTGGGCCTGTGTGGGGCGCCGTCTGCAGGCGTGGCTGGTGTGAGTCAACCTGCACAGTCACCTTTTTCTTACTTAATCATGTCCTTGATAGCTGTCATACACTATCAGAAGGTTAAGATGGAATTTCTGATGAAATAAAACTTTTTAAAATGTTTTTTAATAAAATAGAATCCAGACATCTGTTGAGTCCTCAGTCAGTGCAGCACCAGTGTGGGGATTCCATAAAGAAGGGCCATGAGAAGAGGAAAGGCAGCTCTCGAGGGTGTGGTCCAGAAAAGAGGCTTCAGAACCAGTACTGTGGGGAGCTACCCCCACAGTGTGGACAGCACGTGCACTTTACCCCACACCCAGGTAAGCAGTCTCATGCTTACAATCCCTTACAATCTCTTATAATCCTTTGTAATTCCCAAATTCTAGGTTTTTACTCACTTCTCTTTGTTGTACGTGATTTTGTCAAGAATACGGGAATTGGTTGATTCATTTGTTAAGGGTATTAGCTCAGTTTTACCACTTTTGGGTGGATTTTCCGTGTGTGTGCGCACGTATGCACGCACGCACTTGGGCACACACACACGTGCGTGCACACCTTTTTAAATGCCAGTACTGGTCACTGCGGCCAAAGAACTTGGTCTGCTGAGGGCTGTGTTCCGCCCTCCCTTACAGATTCCACAGACATTGAGGACTCGGCCCTTTCTCAGAAGTCAAGTTTGTCAGCACAAAAGGTGTTAAATCCATTGCCTGCTCCTGAAAAGTACAGGAAGCGAAGAATGCCTGGCGGGAGATTCCAGGCACCTGCAGACCAGGAGTGTCTGAGACGCCTGGAGAGGCCCAACGTATCCTTGAGCCCCGAGGAGACTCTGAGCAGGCAGAGTGGCTCGGAGGGCAGGAGCGAAAGGACCTTGTCTCGCTCCGAGGTATCGGAGCCTGAGGAGGAGGGGCCCCACAGCAGGAGTGGCACCAGAGAGGTGAGTGGGAGAGCCGAGCAGGACTGGATGGTGAGGCAGGGGGCTGCTGAGTGCTGCTGAGCTCCCTCTCCCACCCCTGTGCTCGCCGGCCCCCAGCTGGAGAAGCTTCTACATGGGTTTCTCCGCAGCACTTGCACCCTTTTGTCTGTCGGAAGCGTGCTCCCGGGCTCCACGCCCCTTCCTGCCACGCTCCGCGCTTTGAGGCCAGAGTGTAGGCATAGGCGCAGCCGTTCTGTGCTTGTCTCGGAGCTGGAACCCATCACCTTGGCCGGGGAGCCATCAGGGGTCCTGTTGTGAGGGTGTCCTGCACATGCATCCTGTGGTTTTCCAAAGGCCTCGTCTTGGGTAGGGACTGAGAGTCCTCCCACCCTCTGAGTGACCCAGAGCCACATGGGTGATGACTCTGTTGCCTTTGTCACTGGCTTTGTTGGAGGTGGAGGCACAGAGTGGTGGGAATTGGGGCAGAGCTCGGGCGGGCCCAGGCAGAGCGGGCTGTGGCAGGGGGCCCCGCCCCCCCGCTGGTTGGGCAGACATGAGGCGCTGGCCTCCCACGTGGTTGGTTAGGGGAGTGATTCGCTTCCTGTGGTCGGTCCTGAGTTGCAAACAGGGAGAAAAATTAGGGCAGCTGTCACTTAACGGATCAAGTTCTGGCTACGGGACCAATTGTTACAGGGGTCATGGTTTGACCTCCTGGCTGGTTGCTGTGGGTCGTGGGGCAGAAGGCTGCTTTTATAGAGGGTCTGGTCATTGTATGGTCAATCTCTCACTGTCTGGATTGAGGGAAAGAAGAAAAATGAGGATATGTTTGAGATAGGAACGTGCCCGGGCCTTTCCTGTGCCCTGGAGGCCTGGCTTTCCTCACCAAGGATGGACATCGCTGGGTGCAGAGCCTCGCCCGGAGAACTCGTACCCTCGCTGTGGGGCTGGGACTTGGCAGGAGGGGATGCTGCCTCAGCTTGGGGCTGTGGCCTCATGGTGATCATCCTCTTGCAGTGGGCACTGCCCTTTGCTCCTCAGGGGGGGAGACAGAAGCTGGAGAGAGCGCACTGAGGACCCTGGCTCTGTCACCTGTGCCTGAGGACAAGTGTCCAGATACAGCTTCTGATGGAGGTGTTGGTGCCAGGTGCTCACTCGGATGCCCTCAGCCTTAGCTTGTTGGGGCGAGCAGCCAGGCCTTAGTGTTTTCATGCTGCCCCACGCACACTGTGACCTTGGGCAGAGTGGTGCTCGCTTGCTGGGCCTGCTCCTGGGGAGCCTGGGGTGGGCGGTGGTGACAGGAGGTGAGGAGCTGTCCCTGCTGAAGTGGCTTCACCTGCCTTGCCTCTTTTCAGGGTCTCTGGCTCTTCAGAAGTTCCTTAGTAGAAAAGTCCTCTGGAGGTTAGCTAACTGCAGAGCACTAGGCGGGGCTGTCCCCCGCCTTCTGCTTGGAGCTGCTTCCTGGAGACCTGGGACTAGCCCATGTCCCAGCTCTGGTGATCGGCCCAGAGACAGGTGTGCACTTCTGCGCCCTCCCTCGCCAAATCCCGACACTTGGAAAGTGGGCAGGAAAGCAGAGGCCATCCCCCTTTCTTTGATAATTTTTTAAAACTGGTAATTTCTAAAAGGAGGGAAAGAGAATGACGTTGATGTGCATGCTGACATAGCACTGGTGTGGCGGGCCCTGGGTAGAGCCCTGCTGGTCTTGCCTGGCAGCCCTTTGGCCCACATCGTCCTGGCCTGACCACCATCTGGTCCAGTGTGTGACTTCATTATGTTCAGGGCTTTCTGGGTACCAGTGACCATTCAGGCCAAGACTGGCTCTGACGGGTCTCCAGCCTCCAGGAGTCCCTGTGGACTGGTTCAGGAGGGCCCAGAACAGGCCATCGTGGGAGGTACCACAGCCTTAGAGTTTAAACTGTGATGTTTAAACACCCACTTGGTGTGATGCCTTCTAGTGCATCCTTCAGCTGTTCCCCCAGGTACAGGGATGCCACCCGTCCTTGTGCCAGCCCTGCAGCCTTGTGAAATCTGGATGGACAAGGGCATCAGCATGATGCCCAGAGGGTGCTGCGTAGGCCTGTGTCAGAGGCTCTGCATCAGGCAGTGACTCCCAGTGTCCGCATCACCGCCTGTCTCCATGGCAGGTAGCTCCCACGCTGTACTCGGCTGTGTCGCCTGTGAGGAAGGCTGCGCTGGAGGTGGCGCTTCTGGAGGCGCTCCTCGACCTGGTGGACCGGTACTGGAACGGCTGCAAGTCCCTGCACAGCAACGAGGTGTTCCGGGGTGAGTCAGGAAGGATGGCCCCTTAGACCCGCACTGGGGCCACCCTCCAGGCAGCATTCCATTTGCACGTGCTGTTCTGCTGCTGAGTTCTGTCTGGGCCCCACACTACGCTGGCTCCACCCCATTGGCCATCACTGTCCCCACTGCACTGCATGGAGCATCCTGGTGGCCTTCCGCAAAGCAGCTGGTGGCTTTGTGGGGTGTGAGACATGGGGGGCGTCATGCAGGCCTGTGGCTGTTGGTTTTCCCACCTGCTGGCACTCTGGGGTTATGGAGATGCCTGGTCACCTGGTTTTGGTGGAGATGCTGTTCACAGATGTTTGATTCCTGTTGCTCTGTTTTATGGGAAGGTCTGG
Organism: Phoca vitulina; assembly: GCF_004348235.1. NCBI lineage: Eukaryota > Metazoa > Chordata > Mammalia > Carnivora > Phocidae > Phoca > Phoca vitulina. The sequence goes on from NW_022589720.1 coordinate 433,792, forward strand.
AAAGATGGAAGAGCTGCCACGATCTCCTTCACACCCTCTGAACATGTGATCATGTCCAGGGCCCTGGATTTGCTGAGTTTTCACTGGGAATGAGGCCCAGGAGGGTGGTCCCTCCCCAGGGAGGACGTGGCTTTGCTTCTGCCCGAGCCTGGGTGCAGGAGCACACCGTGTACCCTTCCAGGGTTCAGCCTTCAGTGTCCCAGTGGGAGCAGGAGCTCGCTGGTCCGTCCTTCCTGCAGACCGTGGGCCCTGCCCAGAGCTGAGCTGTTTGCTCAATGTTGTGGCCCTGCAGCTGTAGCCCCTGGATCCTGATCCCGTAAATCTTAGCCTCCTGCTCCCAGTTGCGGAGCTACCAGACTGTGTTTGGGGTCCAGGCCAAGAGCAGGAGCTGGCAGTGCCGTGGAAGAGAGTGTGGCCGGCCACTAGGTCATCCAGCCAAACTGTCCCATCATGGCCTTCTCTTCAGAGACACCTTTGCTCTAGAATAAAACTATTTTCCTGTCTGTCCACCTTCTATCCTTGATTGGATGGATGTACAGAAACCTGAGTGAGGTGATTTCAGTGCTGTGCCTGTCCCTTTGCCAGTCTCCATGCTGGTCAGTGTTTTTTGAGGCATGTAGTTTGTGTACTCAAAATGTATGAACAAATTTTGTTTATACTTCATCCTTTTAACATAAATGCCGTAATAATATTTGGTTTTGACTCCTAGCTCAGGCAAGACATATTTTGTCCTCTGTGCAAGAATTTACAACAACTCAGGATAGTTCAACAAGTGTGAGTGAAGAAATTAGCTACCTTACTCTGGAAAATAAATCTCTGCAGAAGCACCTTGCTGAACAGCAGCAGCAGTACCGTGTGAAGATGAGTGAGGTGGTGTCGGAGCTCAGCGATGCGCGGAAGGAGATGGTGAGCATGCCTTCGTATTATTTCTGTTCGTGCACACATGGGATGGGGCATGGTTTTGACTTCACAGAGAAGGGGTATGCTGCTGTGTCTTCTGTGAGAGGCTGAGTGGGGGAGAGAGCACAGATGAAGTTGGGCTTGAGGTGGACTTTTTGTGGCCCCAGTGCTCGCTGGCCCAGGCTGCCTAGACCACTGGTGAGAGAGGCTCGTCAGCTGGGTGATCCTGGGGTCCCTGCTGCTGTCCTGCCTGCACGAGCCAGCAGAGGCCCATGATGTGCTATTGGCCCGGAGGGACTTCCTCCACCAGGTGGTGCCCAAGGGCAGCCAGAACCAGCACAGCTTGGACCCGGCCCCTGAGCCAAGACTCCTGGCTGGGCAAGGCTGTCCTCCTCCTTCCTAACCTCACGATAAAACCATTACATGTAAATGCCTATGTTAAAAAAACAGAACCATCTCAAACAACCTAATTTTACACCTCAGGGAACTAGAAAAAGAAGAGCCAGCTAAACCCAAAGTTAGCAGGAGGTAGGAAGGAAGTTGTAAACATCAGAGCAGACATAAATCAAATAGAGAATTAGAAAAATAATGGAAAAACAAAACCCAAAACTGAGTTGGGTTTTTGAAAAAAATATACAAAAACCACAAACCCTTAGTTAGACTAAGAAAAAAAGAAGACTCAAAATCACAAATGAAAGAGGAGACATCGCAGTGGATGCCTCAGAAATGAAAAGGATCATAAGGGAGTGTTACGAATGCTTATAAGTGACCACACTGGACAACCTTGAAGAAATGGGTAAATTCCTAGAAGCATACATCCTGCCAAGACCATATCAAGAAGAAATAAAGGGCACACTTGGGTGGCTCAGTTGGTTAAGTGTCCAACTCTTGATTTCGACTCAGGTCATGATCTCAGGGTCATGAGATCAAGCCCCATGTTGGGCTCCATTCTGGGCATGGAGTCTGCTTGGGATTCTCCCTCTCCCTCTGCTCCTTCCCACTGCTCATGTGTGTGCACCCCACCCCCCACCTTTCTCCCTCTGTCTCAGAAATAAAGCCTGAACAGACCAATAACTAATAAGGAAATTGAGCAATAATCAAAAACCTCCCAACAAAGAAAAGCCCAGAACCAGGTGGCTTCATCGCTTAATGCTACTGCACATTCAAGGAAGATTTAGTACTCCTAAACTCTTCCAGAAAACAGATGTAGAGGGAACACTTCCATACCATTTATGAAGCCAGCATCACCCTGATAGCAGAAAAGCAAAAACACCACAAGAAAACTAGAGGCTTATTTCTCTAGTGAACATAATTTAAAAATTCACAATAAAATACTAGGAAATCAAATTTAAGAACACATCCAAAAAAGTATACACTATCACCAAGTGGGATTTCCCCCTGGAATGCAAGGTCGGTTCAACAAATGCTAATTAATACACCACATAAACAGACTGAAAGATCAAACCCACACAATCATCTCAATAGATGGAGAAAAGCATTTGATAAAACTCAACACTCTATCCATCATAAAAAGTCAACAAAATAGGTAAATAGGAAAGTTTCCTCAACACCCTAAAGGCCACTTAGGACAAGGCCACAGCTGACATGTGATCGGTGGAAGAAAACCAAACCTTGCTTTCTGAGCCAGGAGCCACGACCAGACACAGACATGCACTCCTGTGAGGTCTGCTCAGCGCAGCACTGGGAATGGTAGCAAGAGCGTGCAGGAAAAGGAGACATCCAGGTCGGAAAGCAAGAAATAAGATCATCTGTTTGCAGAGGACAGGATTGCATGTGTAAAACAATCTTAAAGACTCACAACAACAACAACAACAACAAAAATGCATTAGAACTAATAAATTCAGTGAAGTTGCAGGACACAAATCAACATAATAGAAATCAGTTGTGTTTTTTTACACCAATTTATCTGAAGAGGAAACGATCCCATTTATGGTAGCATCAAAAAGAATAAAATACTTAGTAATACATTTAACTAAAGAGGTTAAAGATTTGAACACTGAGAACTGTAAGATGTGGATGAAAGAAATCAAAGACATGAATGGAAGGATATCCCATGTTCATGGATTGGAAAATTAATAGTGTTCAAAGGCCACACTCCTGAAGGTAATCTACAGATTCAGTGCAATCCCTGTAAAGATTCCAATGGCATTTTTCACAGAAATTTAAAAAAATTGTAAAATTTGTATAACTATTTTTCTTAAAATTTGTATTCTCCTTTTTCTAGTTTCACGAAAGATCCCCAATAGCCAAACCTGTCTTGAAAAAAAACAAAGTTGGAGGCATCACACTCCCTGATTTCAAATTCTGTTATGAAGGAAGCTATAGTAATCAAAACAGTATGGTATTGACATAAAAACAGATATATAGATCAATGGAACAGAATAGAGACCCCAGAAATAACCCCGTACATAAATGGCCATTGTGTACCAAGAATGCACAATGAGGAAAGGACAGTCTCTTTGATAAAGGTGCTGGGAAGACTGGACCCTTAACGCCATACATAGAAGTCAACTCAAAATGGATTAAAGATTTTTGAATGTTAAGACTTGAAACTGTAGAACTTCTAGAAAAAAAACAGAGAGAAAATCCTCCTCGATAGAGTCTTGGTGATGATTTTTTTAATTTGACACCAAAAGTGCAGGTAACAAAAGCAAAAATGTTTGAACAAGTGGGACGACATCAAACTAAGAAGCTTCTGCACAGCAGTGGAAGCCGCAACCTAAATGAAAAGGCAGCCTGTGGGTTGGGAGAAAGTGGTTGCCAGGGGCGGGGAGGTGTTGGTAAGGGGGCCACGCCGTGGCTGTGGAGGACGGACTAGGTCCAGGACCATAGCTGCTCATGCTGTAGTGGGTCTGCGAGTTTGCTGTGAAAGTAGCTTCGTTCTCCTCACCAAGAGAGAACGCTCGCTCTGTGCGAGAAGGGACGTCCATCCGCCTGACTGTGCTGAGGTTCACTGTGTCTGCACGCCATCCGGCGCTCACCTCATCCATAACCGCTTTCCTTTACGGTGTCTGTCGTGCCTTCAGCCAGTGGAAGTTTTGTTTACCTTGCTGATCATCATGGTTGAGTTTTAGTGTGTGGAATCTGTTCAGGGGCTCCTCTTTTAAAGTCAGTACTGACTGCTTGTGTCCTATGGGCTGGGACATCACATTCGGCTCGGTCTGAGCAAGCCATGTAAGCCTCGGGGTGCACGTGCGTGTGCGTCATTGCTGCCCAGCACGTTACCCCGGAGTGCAGCCCCTTCACCAGCAGCACGTATACCCACAGCTTGTGTGGGTCGGGAGTCCCAGTGCAGCTGAGCTGTGCATCTGACTCAGGGTCTTGCTGTCACGTTGCCGAGGGGGCCCTGGTCCCCTTTGGAGGCTTGATGGAGGTGGGCATCCCCTCGCACGCAGGCAGCCTTGGCTCTGCGCATGTGGGCCTCTCTTTAGGCTGCCAGCTGCTGGTCAGAGCCAGAGTGCCCGAGTAGAAGGCCGTCGTTCATTCCCTGCTCTTGAGAGGGACGTGTCATTGCTTGTGCATGGTATGTTAGGATCCAGTCAGCAGGCCCACCCACGTGAGGGGAGGACACCACGTGACGGCAGGAGCACCCTTGGGCCATCTTGGGAGCTGCCTGCCCCAGCCTCTCTATCGGCCGTGTTATTTGTAAGGTGGGAATGCGAGTAGCCACAGGATTGCTGCAAGACGGATCTCTGGACCATCTGAGATCGTATTTTATGAGAACCTGCCATCTCAGAGATGCCCTGCAAAGCTTTACTTTTACAGAAAAAGATGAAAAATAAAAATAATGAAATGATACTGGCAGCCTCTTCTGGTCTTGAGATACACCATAGACGTGCATGCACACAAGTGGTGGGTACATCCGGAAAGAATTGGAGCCCCGTGAGCCTGCACCATAATCACTGTGCAGAACGTCATTTCTGTGGGACAGTGTTGACCCCATGGGACACAGCATGGCCTGTTAACCATGAAAACAGAGGACCACGGCTTTGGGGTTTGGTGCAGATGTGTGGGTTACTCCCCGTTTCCCTACGCTGCTGAGTTTGGGACCAGTGGAATCCAGGCAGACAGGCCCCAGGTGTCTCTGAGTGATGCAGTCTGACATGGAAGACATGCGCAGAGGTGTCGCTCCTTCGCCTCTGACGACGGGCTGACTGACCTGTCCTACAGGCCCTGCCTGGATGAGTGATCCAGAACCCTCAGGCTGCCCCAGAGCCCTGCTCAGTGCCCTTCTGAGATCCACCCCAGTGACGCCGTCAGGAGCTACTTCTCACGGAAGGAGTCCCTTGTTTCTGAAGGGTCCATTGCCGATCCTGCTTTCCTCCCCCTTGTGAAGACGCCGGTTCTGCGGTCGTGTCTCCTCAGGTCCTGATGCCCAGGAAACTGGCCTTAGCAGAGGCCCTGCTCCCAAGCCTTTCCAGCGTGGCTCCCAGCAGTGGTGCTGTGCACGTTGGCGCGTGATCAGTCCACTGCTCCTGCTCCAGCCTCCGCTGAGACCTTCATCAGGACCGGGGCCCAGCCCCTGCCCTCTCGGAACTCACCACGTTTTGGGGAGACAAACCGTCAGGCTCAGCTCGCCATGCAGCAGTTTCTGTACTGCCTAGAGTGTGTGTGCACACAGAGGGGCCGGTGCACTCGGTGGGCTGTCAGCAGGGAGAATGAGCTAGCAGTTTCCTGAAAGCAAGGGCCCCTGTCACCTTGAGACTGAGATGCTCACTCCCCTAGTGGGGATGCGCCTGCTGGTTTCTGTGCAGGCAGGGAGGCCCCCTGCTCTGGGCAGCCGTGGCTTTAATGGCCCAGGTGCCACCAGCTCTCACAGTGGTCTCCGTGCCCTTCCCTCCTCTTCAATGTCTCATGGCGTGCTGGGCTTTGCCGCCATCTTGGAGGGTGGGACAGGAGCCTACTTTGTCTGCAGCTCCCGCCTGTGATGGGGATGGCAGGTATAAGCCCATGCGCTTACACACTGAGGACAAGAACAGGATGGGGCTCCTGCAGGGAGGTGCCTGCCTCGGGGAGCAAAAAGCCCTGGGATCTGCCTGTGCTTTTGCCCAAGAAGTGAGCCTAGAAGGACCATGTGGGGCTGGCATGCTGCCCGGCTCTTGTTCCTGCTCCTTGAGAAGGGATGGGCAGCCAGGCTGTGGTGACCACGGGGCCTTCCTGGAGGAGGCAGGGCTCCAGCAGCCACCACATCTCCCTCAACAGGGACGCTGGGCACACAGTGTGACCCCATGTGACCTGTGCCGCCCCTTTGTCTGTCAGGACACTGTGCTACTCAGCCCGGGGCAACTGATTTCTCTTGTTCACGTTGTGATTTCTCGGTTATGATACATAAAGGAGAACTGATGTCTGGTGATCTCGAGAGATTTCGCATATACATTTTACTGAATTTGACTCATCTGTTTTAAGTGTGTTGTTCTGTGTCTGTAGGATGACTTGAGGCAACATTTAGACAAATCTTTGGAGGAGAATAGTAGCTTAAAGGCTCTTTTGTTCAGCATGAAAAAAGAAGCAAAAAATGCAGACATTGCAGCTACGTTAAATGTGCAGATCACTGGTGAGTTTATAGTTTATTTGTTAAGTTATTTGGTGATGTGTGAGTGTTCAAACCCTTGTTTGTAGACTTCATTCTAAGTTACAGGATTCAGAATGCAGGTCCAGTGCACGCTGTAAAGGGCTGTGAGGTCATGGTGGCTCATGAGAGCTGCTCCCGCGGGCTCCCAGCAGAGGTTCCCCAGAGCCCTGGGGTCGGCCGTGCTGGTGGTGGCGCGGCGGACGGGGGGCCCCCACCTGCCTCCCGGAGCGTGCAGGTGGCCACGCCTCCGCTGCGTCGGCTGTCCGGAGCAGGGCAGTGCTTTGTCTCTGTTGTCACTGTTTCTTCCAGGTCCAGCTCACTTTCATCTCCCTCTCTTCACTGTCTGTACTTCTGTTTTGACGTTTTTACCAAGGTGCACTTGGTATCTCAGATTCCAGGGTTTTGAGTGAGGAGCTGGTGGTGGTGTGTGTCTTCTGTGAGTTTCGTCTGGGTGTGAACTGCAAGGTCCCTTGGAGGCTTTAACTTCCCTGAGGACTGGCCCGCTGAGTGTCGTGTGGGTCTTACCTCCCAGGGGTCTGAAAACTGTTCATAAAGGGCCTCAGAGCAGGTCTCTCCACGCACTCCCGGTGGGCTTGGCCGCGGAAGCACAGCCACAGAGACTGTCACCCTGGTCGGTCGTCTTTGTGACACGACCTGCTCAGGTCTCTTCCATTGTGTTTATTGGGTTGTTTTGTTAAGCACTGAGTTCTTGGTAGTCTTTTCTTTAACTTCCATGTAAAAAACTTTTCCCCTTTTCACCTGCGTCTTGAGATGTCATCATCCTCTTCACTTGCTTTTGGGCTCCTTCTTGCTCAGCCTTCATTTCCCATGAAGCTTTCCTCTGCCGCGAGCTCGGGCCTGAGTTTGGCCACCTCCTCTCTGACATTCTCAGGTCTGACTCGTTCCTCCATTTCTTGTATCATTTCTTTTTGGTCTTTAGCTCATTCTGAAATATTTGGTCCTGGTTTTGATGTCCTGGGTGTGGCTTCTGTTGTCCGAGGGCAGCACCTTTGTGTGGGGTCTGCCCTCAGCACTCCTGAGCTGGTCACCTGCACGTGGAATTCGTCCTCTGCATTTCCGGGGCGGGTCAGGCAGTGCTCCGAACTTCCCCCCCAGGCCCTGTTCACTCCCCCACTTCTCTCTGGTGTCCTGCCCTGCCCGAGCGGGGCCCTCACAAACAGGCCTCTGTCGTACAACCCTCTTCTGGGGGCGGGGGCTGGACAGGTCAGCCTCCAGGGGCCAGGCTTGCTGCAGTCCCCTCAGACCACCCAGGGACCCCCTGGTCTGACCTCATGGAGGAGGCTGAGCCTCTCTTGTGTCAGCCGTGGGTCCTTAGTTGCCCAGCAGGGGCTTCCTGTGAAAATGGGGGACACCTAGTGGCTGCCCGTCTGCTGACCACTGCTTCCCTCCCACAGAGGTGGCCACCATGCAGGGCATGTGGCTCTCTCGTGTCTGGGTCTCGAGGCTGCCACACCCCTAGGGGCTGTAATGTTGTCTGCGGGGCTCTGGTTTTGTCATCTAGTCACTCTTGCTGTTGGACTGGGGGGTTTCTGGGGGACGCCGAAACCGTGCCATCACTGCCCTCTTCCCAGAATCCCCTTCGCCAGCCCTGCAGTGGCGGTGTAGGGGTACAGATGCTGAGTAGTGTGGCCTCATCGTAGCGCTTTTAGGGCCCTCTGCCTCTGCTCTTGGAGCCTGCTCTCAGTGTCCTTGCCGTCCCTCTGCCCGCACCTCCCACTCTGGCTCTCCTGTTGTCTCTCGTATTGTGTAGTTTTATGTGGATTTATTTGGGTCCTGGTTTTGGGTTTCAGAGCCAATAAATGATATATTTCTTTCCCTGTCGAGTTGGAAACCCAGAGACAGGAGTCGTGTGGATGGAATCTAGACACGCTGTGTCACTGATGGACATGGGACCAGAGGACACAGCAGAGACATGTCTTTTCGCTTGTCCCCAAAGCTGCAGGCCCTCCCCTCAGGCAGAGCCCGCTGCCTGGTGGAAGAGAGGCATTGAACGCCCTTCCCTGCCAGCAGCAGGTCCAGTGAGTGGCAGGAGCCTCCAGCTGGTGCCACACCCACCTCTGTCCCTACTCTGTGCCCTCCATGCGGAGACTTGTTCCTCAGGTATCTGGAGGGCAGAGGCCCGAGGCTATCTGAGTGGCTTACACAAATGGACCTTTTCCAAACTATATTGTTTTTCTCGTATCCCTGATCCAGCTTAAACTCTTGAACTGTTGTAGTTTTTAAAACCTGTGGGTGAATTTCACTCAATGATGTTACGGTTTTTCTCTTTCAGGACTTCAAACAAGTGTGAAGAGGCTCTCTGGTGAGATTGTGGAACTAAAGCAGCATCTGGAGCACTATGACAAGGTCCAGGAGCTCACCCAGATGCTGCAGGAGGGCCACAGGTGCCTGCGCGGGGGGCGTGGGCGGGGCAGGGCCAGCCCTGGTCACATCATGGGGCACAGGGGAGCCCGGGAGTGTCACGGCAGGTGGGGTTCTGGGCCGCGCGTGTCTCTGCATTGACTTGGAACTTCCCTGAGCTTCCCTTTCTTAAGGAAAAGCAAGTCCCTTCTTGCTGCAGTATTCTGTGAGGTGTGACCTGAGGGTGTGACTGTGAGGTGTGGCCGGGAGAGGTGAGGGGCACATGAGAGATGTGAGATGGTGAGGGCAGTTTGCAGACGGCCGAGTGGACGAGCACAGCACCGATTCCTTCCTAAGGTGCTTGTTGCGGTAGAAGTAGCCGGCAGCACCATGAGACCAAGACTCTGAATTACACTGTCACTACGTCAGCATCAGTAAGGGGCCCCTTTGCATTTGACCAGGAGCTAGAAACACGCCAGACTGGGGATCGTCTCTGGAGTTAGGACGTAGTTTGCTGGCTTTCCGGACCAGGACGGTTTCCTGACAAACAGCCGTGGCTGGAGTGGCGGGGCGGCTGAGGGCCCGGGTCAGGCCCGGCACTGCCTCGGCGGGAGGCGAGGGCCGGATGGCAGGAGCCCATGGGAGGCAGGAGGGCGCTGGCTGTGGGGACCGGGCCTGGCCAGGTGAGGGAGGACGCTGCTGGACAGGAGGCGGCAGGCTGGACTTGGGAGGGGCTCAGGTGTCGCCCTCCTGTGCTCTCCTCCAGCTCCCTGGTCAGCACCAACGAGCATCTCCTGCAGGAGCTGAGCCAGGTGCGGGCGCAGCACAAGGCCGAGGTGGAGCAGCTGCACTGGAGCTACAAGGAGCTCAAGAAGACGCTGGCCCTGTTCCCGCCCGGCAGCGCCAGCCTCGGCGGCTGCTAGTGGCCCCAGCACCCTGCACGCACACCTGGCCTCCAGGTGCTGTGGCTGGCGCGTTTGTATTTGTTGTGCCAAGCCTAGTAAAACGTGGGAATTCTTTTCTACCTAGCGCGTTTGTTGGCAAGAGCTGGGTCTTCTGTCCGTAACTATCCTAAGTGTTTTGAAATGTATTCAGGGCCTGTAGCTTGGTTTTCTAAAACGTCCTAAGAAAGACAGGATTGATCTGTCTCTGAGTGAGTCTGGGAGTAAGGATGTGCATGGTGTAGTATTTGCAAAGAGCGGGCAACCAGGATTATTATTCTTTCGGACTCCGGCATGCTGCTCATGTTTCCTGAAATACAACTGAGATTTTACCCGAAAAAAGGATTAATCTAAGCCCTTCACATGTTTTGAGACAAGAAACATTGATATATTTTGAGACCAACATTATTAATTTTTCATAAAATACCTTGAGATAAAGAAAATGCAGTATTTTTTTCCTTGATGTAAAAGAGAATGGTGTCTGATCACTAAGTGATTTTGTGTGACACTCAGTCCTTGTTTAATAAACTAATAGATTGTTTTAAAAAGTGTCTTTTTATAAATTATAACTGAGTTTTTCTCATTAAATTCTTTTCTCAAACAAGCTATGCACCAAGTGAGCAGGGACAAATATGTTCCTAGACTGAATAACAGTAACACTTAAGAGTTTGGGGAAGCATTACAAATACTGTTTCACGATACTAACACCCCACACTGAGAGTATCTGTATCTACTCCCCCCCCCCCCCCGCTGCTCTCTTGCTTGCAGTGCATTTCTGAAAATTAGAGCATAACAGGGCAAAATATTAGATTTTTAGTTTGGAAGCTTCATATCTTATGCAAACACTTGCTTTCTTTGGTAAAGCAAAGTAATTTTTTAAAACAGTACTTAGTTGATTTAGGAAGAAGAGCAGGCAGGCCTAGAAGTACATGCTCAGTGGTGGCAGCGCATCCGTAGGCTCTGCGGCTGGGCGTCAGGCGTCCCCGCCTGTCCCTCGGGAGGTGGTTTCCCCAGTCCCCTCCCTCTCTGATCGTCGCTGTGTCCTTCAGCGCTGGTCTCTGTTAACTCAGCAGGAAAACATGGCACACCAATTGTGCTTTGTGTGGGGGTGCGGTTTCTTTCATCGTCAGATCATTTTTTTATTTATTTAAAAGATTTTAGCACTAATCCATTTTAAGCTTATTAAAAAGGATCACCATGCTATTACTTTATGTTTCTCTTGCTTGGGTTTCATTGAGCTTCTTAGACCTGGGAGTTTATCATTTTCATCAAATATGGAGAAGTTTTGGCCACCATTTCTCCAAAACTGTTACTTGACCCAGCCTCCCTCCCTCCCGGGACTCCAGTGACACTCAGCCAGACCACTTGTGGAGTCCCCACACATCCCTAAACTCGGGTCTTTTCCCCAATCTTTTGTTCGTGGCTTCAGTTTGGGTCGTTCCTACTGCCCTGATCTGCAGTTAGGCCTCTATGTATAGTGAATTTCTAATTTCAGAGATTACGTATGTTTTTAGTTCTAAAATTCCATTTGGTTCTTTCTTATTAACTTTCTGTGTCCTGTTATATTCACGTCTCATGTAAGTCCTGAGCCATGTTCTTCCTGCCCTCACTGTAGGTGACCTCAGATTGCCCCCGAGGTGGTTACACTGACGCTCCGCGCCGTTAGAAGCGTGTTATGTCTGTTGGTCTGTGTTCTCAGCACCTTCGTGTCCTCGTTCTCGAGGGTGTGTGATCTGTCGCGCTTTTGTACATGGCCTTTACCAGGTGAAAGCAGCTCCTTCTAGGGGCGCCTGGGTGGCTCAGTCGTTAAGCGTCTGCCTTCGGCTCAGGTCATGGTCCCAGGGTCCTGGGATCGAGCCCCGCATCGGGCTCTCTGCTCCGCGGGAAGCCTGCTTCTCCCTCTCCCACTCCCCCTGCTTGTGTTTCCTCTCTCGCTGTGTCTCTCTCTCTCTGTCAAATAAATAAATAAAATCTTAAAACAAAACAAAACTTTCTAAAAAAAAAAAAAGAAAGCAGCTCCTTCTATTGCTAATCTAAGATGTTTTTATTGTGAATGGATAAATTTTATCAGACACTTTTTTTCTGCAGCCATTAGGATGACTGGGTGATTTTTTCTCCTTTATTCTGTTGGTGTGGTTAACTACTGTAATTTGCAAACGTAAAAAGAACCTTACACGTTTGGGTTAAGCGCAACGTAGTAATGATGAGTTTTCCCTTGCAAACCTACTGTTGGATTTGGTTAATATTTTGTGTAGGATTTTATGTTGTGGGTACACCACTCAGGGTCTAACTTTTCATTATTTAAAATCTCTGGGTCTCCACTTCCTCATTTGTAGAGCCTGTGCGCAGGGTGTTGTGAGGAGTACAGGGTGATTGCAGTCAGGTCCGAGGACTGGCCTGGCACAGTGAGCACTGTGCGGCTGTGGGCCCTAGTAGTGGTAACTAGTTCTGCCTCCCTGCGGATTTCCCTTTCTGCTGCCGTCGTCCTCCAGGTCTGAGCCACTACACTGTCCCCAGGAGAAGAGTTCAGTTGTGCATCCTTCCCTGCTGTCTAGGAGAATCTAGGACAGGTTGTAATTATCTCTTCCCTGAGTGTTTAGTGGAACTTGCTAAGGAAGTCAGCTGTGCCTGGAATTTTCTTTGTGGGAGATCCTTGACCATTGGTTCGATTTGATTTATGATTAAAGGGTGCAGCAGAGCCTGTTTTCCCAGAGCACCCATCCGCTCCCTCTGTTGGCCAGCGCCCTGCCCCCCAAGCTGGTCTGGGGCCATGTGACTCGTCTGAGTGGGACAGAGAAGAGCTGCCGGGCCATTGGGGGGGCCTCCCTCCCCTCGATGGCCTTGCCGGCGGCATCACAAACCAGCAGGTCTGTTTCTCTCCTGTTGGAGGAGATCCCTCCTTGACCCTGGCCAGACTCCATCTGAGTAAGAAATAAATCTCGCTGTGTCCAACCACCGAGGTTTTGGGGGTTTTCTATTTAGTAGTCGCTCACCTAAGTCATAGGACAGTGCAGGCTTTCCATTTCTTCTTGAGTTTTTGTAAGATCTCTATCTCTAGGATTTTGTTCATATTGCCTAACTTTCAAATTTTTGGTATAACAGTCTTTCCATGGCATTTTAATGGCTTCGGCATTTGGGATTGTGTCCTTGCGGGGCAGTTGTCCATTAGGCAAGACCTTGCCATTCAAGGGAAAGGGATGCAGGCAACAGACGGCTCTGCCTCAGCTCTTGAGCCAGGGACACACCAGGGCGGCCCTAGCCGGGGACAGCACAGGTGGGACACGAGGGCCAGTGTAGGGTTCCTGTGGCGCGGGTGAGGCTCGGTGTGCGTCCCGCTCCAGCATCCTCCCCACTTCCTAGAGGCTGCCCTGTCCCCCTGGCCAGTGTCCCTGTTGCTCATTCTCGTGTTCTCCTCACTCCCTTTCCTGCACTGCAGCTTCTGTCCCTTTGCATCCTCAGCTGAAATTATGGACACATTTGGCTTTAAAACATTGCTTTTTTTCCACCATGCTCACCTCCGTGGATCTGGAAGCCATGCGCTCTTTCTGGTGCATTATCACAGTGTGCGGGTGCCCATCGGGTCAGGACCTCTGCTCTCCCCCAGTGGCGCCCAGGAGCACGTAGCTCCCTGGGCACCCCTTCTGGCTTACATGGGGTGGTCTTCCAGTGTGCCAATGAAATCTTTATTCCACAGAAAGCACTTACTTACACTGTTTATCTGTATTTACTGTTTATTCTTTATGCCACTTCCCTCCAGACATTCCATCTGTGGTCATGTTCCTTCTGCACTTAGAATTTCTTTTAACGTCTACTGGTGGAAATTCCCGTTATGGTCTTAGAATGCCTTTATCTTCCTTTTTGAGAACTATTTCACTGGCCTAGGGTTTCAGGTTGGAACTCATGGAGGACCTCATTCCTACCTATCTCTGTGGCTGCTGCAGGTGTGCGTAATTACTCTGCGTCCAGCCTCCTGGGCCCGGGCCCCTCCCTGGGGCTGCACCGGTGCTGGAGTAGACCCCTCCCAGGGCCTGTGTTAAATGGCAGGGCCCCGTGGGTGACTGCACCTTGAGGGCAACAGAGATCCACATTTCAACACCTTTATTTATCACTTTACCAATTTGACACACAATGTTAACAACAGCGAACATAGGAGGAGAGATATGCAGACAGACATGAGCTGTTTCACTAAAGGTTTGCAAGCCAGGCCTTGACAGCAGCTCTGACAGGTCTGGGGAGGGCCACCCCGATCCCATAGACGTTCCTGGTGAGTGCGGCTCTTAGATGCCCACAGATGTGCCTTTCTGAGTCAGAACACCCAAGACGCCGACGCTACTTTACCAATACACTGATAAAGTGATACACTCAGAACTCCCTAATGCTAACAAAACAGTGTAAAAATATATTGCATATATATATAAATTTATTTCCCTTTCCTGAAAAAAACTTAGTACAAACTAGTAGTATATGATCCCTTTCAAGTTTCTTTTAAGTTGTGCGGGTTTCCTTTGTTGTTTGGCTTGGTTCGGTTTTTCAAGAGTCTAAAGGGAGAAAGCATCTCAAAGGTCAGGGTGACCACTGCCCGGCCCCACCTGGGGCCATGCACTCCTGCACGCCCGGACAAGGGCTGCACCCTGACCCGCCCAGTTCCACCAAGTGTTCAGTAGTAAATCAGTGGTGGGGAGCTACTCAGGGTCAGTGTTTTAAGGACATTCTAGCCTATTGGTAACTTCACAGTACAGCTGAATTGTCAACCTGGCCTGCACGGGACAGGTGACAACAGGGGGTCCTGTGTGGCTTGGGCCGCAGGGCAGGGCCAGACGGTGAAAATGTTGGGTTCCCTCCCCACCACTTGATGGGGTGCACACGCAGCCACAGGCGGTGCCTGAGCCCAGAGGGGTGGCTGGGGGCTCTAAAACCATTCACAGAAGCCGCCTGGGCTGGGGGCACGAGCCTCTGCCCACTGCCACAGCCCCTGTCCACCGCGCAGTCAGAGGGACGCCCGTAGCCTGTGCTGAGCTCCGACCATGGGGACGCGGAGACGGAGCAGTCCAGACGGGACGTGGCGTCAGCGAGCTGTCTCTGCGTCCCTGTCCCCCGGCTTCTTGCACCTGATACGGTTTCCATCTGCCTCAAACTTAGGACTGAGGATATTAGAGGTGTAAAAATACTCCAGTATAAATATATACCTTTTGCTACAACATTCTAAACTTACGTGATTTGAACTTCATTTTGGTAAAGCTAACTGTGTTACTGACCACTGCCTCGCTGCCTATCCTATCCTGTTAAATAGAAATAAATAAGTATTCTGCTGTGATCAGCGTCGAACACCCTCCTCCAGTTGCCTCCTGATGCTCAGACGCCGTCAGCCCTGCCCTCCCTGACGGAACGTGTCCTGTCTCCTGCATGCTGTGCAGTTTCGTTTATTCACAGATAGACGCTGGGTTTCTAGTGAACCGTGGTTAGTAGAAGCATAAAAACATGCGGCGACACACACCCTGCCTGTGTGTTCTCACTACTCAGACCCTGGCAGGGGAGCATGCGTGTGTGCGTGTCCACGCGTGTGTGCGCGTCTACACGTGTGCGCGTCTACACGTGTGTGCGCGTCTACGGGTGTGCGCAGTGCGGCCCAAGCACGTGTTCTGTGTGCAAGGGCTACACCCCGGTGCAGGGACGGATTGAGCAGATGATTTCAAGCCGACAGAATGGCGACCACTGAAGCCTCGTGACTTTGCTCCCTCTCCCTCCTTCCTGATAGAGGGGAGGCTCTGACGGGGCAGATGCCATCTGAGGAGGCCTCGGGGTCAGGACGGGCAGGGGGAGGGGTGGAGACCACAGCGCCTGTGTGGCCAACCAGACCTCTGTGCTGTGGGATGCGGTGGCCACCAAGGGGGGCCAGCTCTGGGCTTGGTTCTCACTCAAGCCCAAAGGGAAGGTGCAGTTAGAAGAGTCAGGAACGCATTCGGGAACGTTCGTCAGAAGTGAGCCGTTGGTTTCCTGTCGAGACGCTGGGCTCCGTAGGCCATGGTGCTGGTTTCTTGTGTAAAACGGGGGCTCCCGCTGTGGGGACGGTGCTGTGGCAGGGTCCCGGGGTGGGGGCAGCTGTGTGGTTTCCCTTGTTTAGACCCCAGTCTCCCGGGGTGTTGTGGCTGGAGACCCCGCTCTGGGACAGGACACAGACTCCTGGGGGTGAGGGGGGCTGAGAAGGGCCAGGGGGACATCCGTTCCATCTACAAGCAGTGGCATGGGGACCCCCATCCCTTTGCTCACCACCAGGCCTGTGTACTGTGGGGGCCGAGGTCCTGCTGGATTCCAGCATCCATACTTCGTCATCAGCCGTGACAGGGGGAACCCAGCTGTTAATGGGCAGGAGGAGTAGCCCCGCGCCTCTGGTGGTTGGTGCTCCCCTGCACGGTGCCTCACGGGGTCCGGCGGGGAGGCCTGTTCCGTGACCACTAAGGAAAAACTCTTTGGCTTTGGACACAGAGTTTTCTGGTTTGTGATCTGCTTGTTGTCGAGAAGCACGCGTCGCGTTCAGAGTCGCCTTCAGACGCATTTCCCACGCTCTCCTCTTGCCTCTGGGTCGTCACAAGGGTCCAGCCTGGGGGAGGATGGAGGGGCACAGGGCGGGGGTTTGTGTCCTGCCTGCTTCTCCCTCCCCCAGCACTCCGTCCTCTATTTTCCTGCCTTCGCCGCCTGGGGTGAAGGCCCGGCCAGGCAGCTCAGGATCCCCAAGGTAGAAAGTGGGGACAGCGGTGAGACTGGCCTACAAGTGACTCAAAGCCTGCCGGCCATCATTTCCCCCACTTGAACGCACCGGCAAGTCCCAGATCCTCGGAAGCAAGCTGCTGGCGAGGCCACCGCCAGCCGCGGGTGGGTTGTGGGGGGAAGCCTGTGAGGAGCCTGGTGGAGACACTGTCCCTTCACAGGGGCCGTGCTGGATGGGAGCGTGGGTCCCAAACTCCTCTGCATGGGGGGGGCATCCCCAGCTCCAGCGATGACCATCGTGCCCTTTGGGTTCAGGAAGGCAGGTGTCTGCCACCACGGTGCTCGTCTTTATTTCAGCCAGCTGCGCTGGACACACGACGGCGGCCGGGTGGACGGGCTCCAGGAGGCGTCTTCCTGAGGCTGCCGCGGGCTTTTCCCAGGACCAGTGCCAGGACCGCATAGCCCCACCAGTCACTCGCCAGGCTGCACTTATGCAAAGGGACATGTCCCCGTGGGGCCCCCATGACAGGAGCCCCGGGCCTCTGCCCCGTCCAGCCTCACGGAGAAACCAAATGCCGGCAAATGCTACGGGCCTCAGGGCCCTCCACTGGCCTGGCTGTTGTGTGGTTTTCTGCACTCGCAGGGGTTGGCAGAGGTTGGGGAGAACTCACTGTGGAGACTGAACCACCGAGGTTTGTGCCGTGTGCTAGCGAAGAGGGAGCAGCCACGTGGACCCACAGCCCTGAGGCCCCAAGTGCGGGGCAAAGCCCCGGGGAACAAGACGCCCGGTCCTGCCAGCAAAGCACCTGCATGGGAAGCCTCAGCCAGCAGGGTCTCCTGACCCGGACACGGACGGCAGGAGAGAAAGGGGCAGAAACAGGGTATTCTCAGTCTTCCCTGACCCATTCTAAGAATAAACACATTTCCTACTTCTTCTTAGGAAAGCTCAGTTTCCGTTTTGACACTCTTGGGCTTCGCACTTCAAACCGTGTTCCTTTGGTCCACAGAGGAGCCTTTCACTGGCTCACCGTCCTCCCTTGCTCGCCAGCCTCTGGTTCCGCGACGTGTGTCCAGGTGTGCGTGTGTGCAAGCATGTGCGTGAGCGTTTGCAAGCGTGTGTGCGTGTGCGCACGTACAAGCACGTGTCCCACCTCCCCACACCGGCACGGTGTCCTGTTCGGGCTCACTTCATTTTCTTGGTGCGGCTGTTAGTGAGTCAGCTCTTGTTGCCCTCGAGGCTCCTGGGAGGGGTCTGTAGGTCAGGAGGTCGGCACCACCTCTGACGGGGTCTGTCCCCCTCACCCCGCGGCCCACCGGCTCCTGTACAATGGCCCTTTGGCCTGTAAGCCAGGTGGCTAATGTGGTCTGGTCCCGGGAGACACTTTGGAAAAGGCCGTTTGTTGACGGCCAGCACTGGACGAGGCAGGTGTGTTAAAAAGGTCAGTGAGTTCAGGGGCCCCACCTGGGGGTCAGAGAGAAGCGCGCTGGCCCCGGGGCAGGAGGAGGCCTGGGTGTCGCCCCCACAGCCACCCGGGCCCCAGAGTCTTGAGTTCTGACCGGGGAGCACAGGAATGTAACGAAGTGTGAGCTGGTACAGCCTCGGCAGGGCTGGCTACTTGCCCCCCTGCACCTTCTGGTCGTAGGTGCCTGCGTGTTTGTAGCCTGGCACGTAGCCCGACTCGTCCACCAGGTCCACACGGCCTGCCTTCCCCTTGCCCCGGCCTGATGGGTCGAAGCGTTCCTTGTGGGAGCCCGTGAACTTGGTCGTGTCCGTGAGCCGAGATACGGTGGGCGACGAGATGGCTTTCTGCAAGGGGAGAGAGCGGGGTGCGCCCGTGTGAACCCCAGGGGCCGAGGCCGTGGGCAGCTGCATCAGCCCACCCCTGGGGATGAACACCTCTGCCGTCGGGCCCCAGACCCCGTGGGCTGTGCTCCCCCAGGGAGTCCCTCCCAGCCATGCTCACCGTAACCCCCGAGATGATGGGGGCCTTGCCCTCGATGAGCCTGTGCACCTCGCGGACAGCCTCCTCACTGCTCTTGTCTCTGAATCTCTTCTTGGAGAGTTCTTCAAGTGCCTCCTTGAACTGCTCGAATGTGATGGTCCGGCAGGACTTCCCTCTGAGGGAGAGAGCACTCAGGGCCGGCCAGGGCCACTCCCCTCCATGGGGCACAGCCCTGCCGAGCAGTGCCCCGGGAACCTGCTGACCTCGGGGGACCCCTGCCCCTGCCCGGGGACCCAGTGACATTGGGGGACCCCCCATCCAGGGAGCCGGTGACATCGGGGGACCCCTCCCATCCAGGGACCCGGTGACATCGGGGATTCCCCCCCATCCAGAGACCCAGTGACATCGGGGGACCCCCTATCCAGGGACCCGGTGACATCAGGGGACCCCCCCATTCAGGGACCCGGTGATATTGGGGGACCCCCATCCAGGGACCCAGTGACATCGGAGGACCCCCAATCCAGGGACACACTGACATCGGGGGACCCTGCCTCTCTCCCACGGTGGAAATCGAGTGTAACGTTAAAATACAGAATGTGCCCCTCCCCCGCCCTGGTGTGCACTGTTTATGCCCAACAGTCGGTCGCCATGGGCAACAGCAGCAAATATAAATTGTCGTGGAAAAAAGCTTAAAGGAACCACATCCTTTATGAACAACTGGACATTGTAACAAAGCTGTTGTCTGGTTCTAAAATGGGTTGTGTGTGTGGCGTCCACTTGGAGCATGGGGGAAAGTCAGGGCAAGAAGCGAGTTTCGGCTGAACCCCAGGGAGGCCGAGTCCTGCCTGGAAGCGCCACAGCCCGACGTCCCCCTTATCACGCAGGGATGGGGGCCGCCTCCCCAGCACGCCCAGCAGCATGGGCCAGGGCCTGCCCCCCGCCTCCTGGGACCCCCACTGCCCCTGCCTGGAAGCCACTTGGGGCCAGGCCAGGGCCGCCCACCTGAGGGGCACCAGCGGCCGGGTGCAGCCCTGTTCATTCCCCGCCGCGGGCCATTCACAAGATTTCAGGAGGGTTCTGGACTGGCTCTGCATCTTGTATAGTCTTAGCTAAAAGCCATTTTTGCCACTCTGACTGGCTCTCCCCTGCTCATCCATTCAGCAAGCTGTCAGTGTTTCACAACAAGAGGTCCTGTGGAGGCGGCTGCCCGCGGTGCAGGGACGCGCTAGGAGCGCAGGATCCTGAGTGGGGCGGCCCCACATTACCCGGCAGGCGGCTCTGTAGACGTCCGTCCACAAGCAGAGGGCCTGGAACGGCCAAGAACAGGCTGAGGGGCTGAGAGCCGCAGGGACACACCCACACAAGGACTTCCTCAAAGGAGCAAAGGGGTCCAGCAGAGAAAGACCGCTGACCACCCAGCTCCGAGCTGTGCCTCGCAGCGTGCACACGAACTCCTAGTCCTGGGCTCATCATAAATCCTAAAACTGTACACTTCTGGAAGAATACCTAAGAGAAAATCTTTGTGACCTTGGGTGAGGCAAAGATTTCTTAGAAATACCACTATAATAGTCCATAAAAGAAAAAAATAAGGAATTGGAATTCACCCAAATTTTAAAAACTCACGTCTTTCATTCCAAGACAAGCCAGAGACTGGGAGGAAACACATACATACCTGAAAAGGACAACCCTTCAAACTCAGCAACAGAGAAAACCCAGGATGAAGCCTGTGAGCAAAAGCTCTGACCCAGACACTTCGTCCAGGGAGACTGTGGGCGGCAAACACCGAGCCCACGAAGAGCCACCTCACGTTGTGAGCCAGACGCAGATGAGACCCCCGTGAGGGCTGCGGTGACTGACGGGGCGACCGCATCAGCATTGGGAGGATGTGGGCTGCTGGGCCTGCGACGGGGCGTCCACCCCGGCAGTTTGGCACTTCCAGCTCCCACCCCCCACACCTGGGCTCCACGCGGGACAAACCAGCCGGAGCCCCATGTGAACTGCGTAGCCAGGTGTCCTTCAGCAGCGCAGGCCCGGACAGCACGCACAGGGGTTCCCAGGCACTTGACACGGGACACACTGCCCACGGTCAGGAAGGGCACGGCCCCGCGTCCGTCCTGAGGCATTGGTCCCAGCCGTGACCGCGCAGCAGGGGCTGGGGACCCGGCCGACACAGGGCTTCCTCAGATCCAGTGGTGGGCACTGGGTTCTGCTCCCGAAGCAATCAGCCTCCGAGCAAACCAGGCTGGGCGGCAAGGTCCCCACAGCAGCTGCCCCGCACGGAGGACCCCGTGTGCCCTGCCGCCCGGCCGAGGCCCTGTTTGTTTGTCCTGGGCCATCCAAGGCACTCCTGTCTCCTATTCACGCCCTGCCTGGGTAGCATGTGGGTGCCAGGCCTGACGGCCAGCCCGGTGACTGGCACCAGGCGCCACCAGTGTGAGTCACTGGGGCTGGGGGTGGGGGGATGGCCGACAGGGGCTCCCGTCAGAGGCCACATTCAGATCTGGTGGACGTGCAGGCCTATGGCTGACTTGCCCGCTCCACCTGGCTGGGCTGGGTGTCCCCAACTGTCCCCACCATGACTGCCCAGCAGGGAGTTCTCCCCAGGGGACCCGGCGCCCTGCTGCAGTGAACTGTCCCCAGCAAGTTCTAGAATGACAATGCCTGTCTCTTCCCCAGAGACACTGATCACATTACACGGCTCTCTGGACACAGAGTGAGCCTGTTCTCCAGAGTTCACAGAACTAGAGGGTGTCCCCACAATGAACCCCCCTCTGCTCCCGGCTCCAGGCCCTGCTGGAAAGCCAGCCCAGTCATAGTGGGGTCACTGGTCACACAAGGCCCTGTGAGCTGGGGCTTCACTTTGCTTCCCAAGCCCTGTGTCGCCCAGGCCTCCAGACCTAACTCCGGGCGGGCAGGGGGCTGCACCCTGTCAGTGCCAGAGGTCACCCAGGGACACCAGGGGCATCTGGGGCATCAGTGCAGCCCTCCAAAGGCAGATGTATGTGTGTGCCACCCGGCCAACACCAGGAAGGCTCCCGAGCTCCGGGTTGAAATGCTGTAGGATCGAGCACGGGCCACCACCTCCTCCCCAGCCCCTCCGTGAACCAGGATCGAGGGCACGGCCAGGGGCACCTCTCTGAGTGGTGGCAGCCAGCGTGCTGGGTCGTCACAGATAACTTGCCGTCTGGGGGTGGGAGAAAGCTGCGGGCTCTCCTTGCCGCCCCTGACCAGCAAAGCCAGGGCCCTGGATGACCTGTCCAGGCAGCCGCCTCGCTGCCAGGATACCAGTGGGAATCCACCTAAGGCCCTGATGAGGCTCAGTGGGAAGGGGCCTCTGGGATATTTCCAGCAGGGGTGGGGGGCCCCTGGGGGAGCTTCGCCGTACATGTGATCTGGAGCAGCTCCCGGGCCGGGTGCTCGAGGAGGACCACCGACTGCTGTCAGACCCTCCTGGTGCACAGTGGGCCCCCCCGCTCCTGCCCAGGGCTCCCCACTGCCTCTGACCACCGTGATGCTGGTGGTCTGTAGGGGTGTGTGCAGGCCCTGACCTGCCTGGAGGGGCAGCTGTGGCCCCAACTCTGAGTTACTTCCCCCCAATAGGAAAAAGCCACCCTAGTGTCCCCCTAACTTCGTGCGTACTTCGTGCAGGGCTGGGGGGGCCCCCCCACCCCGTCCACTCCTAATTGCCCTCCTGGTGGTGGCGGGGGCTGGGCTGTGGGGACAGATGCACTGAGGTCACTGAAACCATTTCTGGGTGTTTGGGGAAGGTCCTCCTCTTTTTTTTTTTTTTTTTTTAAAGATTTTATTTATTTATTTGAGAGAGAGAATGAGAGACAGAGAGCATGAGAGGGGGAGGATCAGAGGGAGAAGCAGACTCCCTGCTGAGCAGGGAGCCCGATGTGGGACTCGATCCCAGGACTCCAGGATCATGACCTGAGCCGAAGGCAGTCGCTTAACCAACTGAGCCACCCAGGCGCCCCTAGGGAAGGTCCTCCTCTTAAAAGGCTATCGTGCACCGGGACCCAGCGCCCACATCAACCTGGTGAGGAGCCGTCGGGCTAGGAACTCCCCGATTCCTATTCTGTGCGGCCCTGACCCCTGGCTGAAGATGCGCCAGGCTGCCCACCACAGGTGCTCCATGAGGGCCCCACAGAGAAGGACTGGGCCACATGGCCACTGTGACACCCCTCTGACCCTGGATGCCCCCCAGTCTGGGGGGAGGAGCCCGGGGCAGACCCAGCTGGCCAGCACCTCTGGGACGTCACGGCTCCCCGCGCCCCTCCTATGGGCGCCCCCACCCCACCATCATGCTGTCCTGGGGGATCTCTCCTGCGGGTGCTGGACGGCGGGGGAGAGTGTCTGTGCTCAGGCTGAAGGCCCAGGTCTGCTATTCCAGCTCCCTGCCCGAGACCGTTCCCACCGTGTCCTGGCCGGGGCCGGGGCGGGTGCGGCAAGAAGGGAGGGGTGGGTGGGTGGCCCACAGGCCCCAGGGAGCCCCGCCAGCGTGCTGCTTCCTAACCTGTTCAGACGCCGGCAGCGGGCTGCAGGAAGCATGGCCCGTCTGCGGACACACAGCACCCAGAAAACAGGTGTGCGCGTGGCCGGAGACCCCGCCGCGCTCTGCCCCCTCGGGCCTGGCCTCTCCACCTGTGCCTGGCCCCGAGCACGCAGGCAGGCTGGAAGGGGACGTGGTCGTGGGGACACGTCTGTCAGGGTGACATTCCTGCCACGCACACCGAGTCTGGATTAATTAATAGTTGGGACCGACCCTGTCTGCTCCTCGGGGAGGGGAGGCTGCAGAAGCCTTTGTCTGGGTAACAATAGTGTTCAGTCAAGACCTGGTGTGGAGCTGCAAGAAGTTTGTTTAAAATTTAACACATAGTAACATCAAAACAAACAAGCGCTGCCGTGGCAACAGGCCCTAAACAAAGCCCGCAGATACCCCGGCTGGCGCCCGCGCAGCCATGGCAACCGCCCGCAAACACAGAGTGGGCGCCTCTCCACCGGGCGGCCACTTGACGGGTCCACGTCCGCGGCTCCCACGCCGCAAGGCGCTTCTGCCGTGGCTGCCGACAAACTGTGTCCGGAGACCCCATGGACCCGGACGAGCACATCCCCGCCCAGCACCGCCGTCCTCACAGGGCCACATAAAAACACTTCTAACAGCTCCTCGGGGCCTCCTGGTGTCCTCCAGCCCATCCCTTGGGACCCCACGGTCTCCCCTTCAGGGACAAGGGCATGGGCCCCCCGCCGCACCCTCAGGGTGACCAGCAAGCCTGTCCGGGCCAGGGCCCTGCACCCGCTCCCTGGCAGGGACCCCTGTGGCCGCCGCAGCTCGGTGACCCCTTGCTGGGCTGGGGCCACCACTGCCCACTCACCAGGCAGCTCCCCCCTACATGAGCTGAGGCAGAGACGCCGGGGGTCCCAAACAGCCCTGCGCTCCGCAGCAGGGAGCCCGCCGCGCCCAGGAGCCAGGGGCCAAGGCTCAGCCCCCAGTGTCTGAGCAGCTGATGCCCTGCCTCCCCGGACAGGGGCAGCAACCAGATGCGGCTCCCTTCCTGGTGCTCACACGAGCGACGCCAGCGCCCTGCAGGTGGGCAGAAGGCCCCTGGCCCTCTGCCTGGGTGGTGGGCTGCCCGAGCCGCCTGCACACAGGGTCTTGGGGCCTGCCCAGGGCACCCGTCCTCAGAATGAGCCACCTCCCCACCACCAAGGGTGTGGAGAGCCTGAGTTCTACCTGTGAGTGCGTGTGCACGCAGCGGTGCACACGTGTGTGGGCTCTGAGTGCATGTGTGCATACGTGTGCAAATGCCTGCCCTCAGCAGCCTGGAGGAAGGAGTGAAAGCCACCACCTGTCCCCGGCAGTTCGACGTGTAGGCCAGCGCCAAGGGTGGGGTGACCCGCCCCTGGACGTGCCACTTCCTGCCTCCTTCCCAGCCCTTCTGGAACCTTCCCTGATGGACACGGCTCGCTCCCGGGTCTGTCCGTGTCTCCTGGATGCACGGGATTTCCCAAGGCCAGCGCTCAAGGCCTGGAGGACACGCCCAGGAAGGGGAATGGGGAGACCCTGCGGGGCGTCTTCGGAGCTCCTGCTGCCCCCCGCCCCCGGCCCGGAGTGCGAGCCCTTCTGCTCCACCCGCCGTGCCCTCCTTCCCTGTCCCGGCGCAGCCCCAGGCTCTGGTCAGGCCCTCGGGGTCGGCGGCAGCACCACGTGCCCGAGGCGGGCTGACCACGGCCTGGACGGGCTGCTGGACCGTCCGCGGGGAAGCCCACACACAGCTGGCTCGCAGTTCTCAGCGAGGACAGCAGGCCAGCTGCCGCGGCGAGCCTCTGAAGCCGCTCGGCTGAGGACTCGGGCCGGACGGAGCCCGGTCCCTGCCGCCGAGAGCAGCTCCACAGTCAGATACCAGACCCCTTGGTCACAAGCCCGGGGCCACAGGGACAGCAAATGTGGAGACCCCCAGGTGGGGCCACAGAGAGCTGGTCCCTGCAGCCTGCCAGACCAGCGCCCTGTGGGGGATGGGGAGAGGCAGGCTCCGTGGGGCTCCCTGGTCCCCAAAGATCCCGAAGCCCCCCACTCGGAGACACGGGAAAGGACAAGATGCAGCCTCCACCTGGCCCCCGCCCCTCCTGGGAATGTCCTTGACCACGAGGCCACACCCCACCAGGGACTCCCAGGGTCTGGACCCTCAGCTCCCATGTCCAGTGGCCCCTGCTCTGTGGGGGTGACGCTGGGGGTCAGGCTGACCCAGCTGAGCGGACACAGCTCTTCATCTCCAGGGGCAGCCTGTAGCTGAGGAGGGACTAGCAGAGGCCCCAGAGGCGTGGCAAGAGAGGTTAGGAACCCCTGTCCCCGGTGTGTGGGGTCCAGATGGGCTGGGCATCTGTGAGAAGGGGGGACAGCATAAGTCAGGGTCCAGCAGGGCTGTGAGCAGGGCTGGGACGGGCAGGGGTCAGCCCAGAGGCGAAGCTCCACACAGCTGAACCGCACATGGAAACTGAAGCCCAGGACACGGAGGAGGGTGAGACGTGAGTGCCCAGCCGGGGACAGATGGGGGCTGATCTGTCCACACTCACCCCTCCACGGCTGTGTCCTCAGCCTCCACAGGTGGGCGTGGGGGGACACACTGACTGGACACTCGGGCCCAGACAACATCACGTGAACGCCTAATCAGAGGAGTGGTCCCTCCGTTGGAGAGCCGTCTAGATTCGGGGACCACTTCCCCTCTGCACAGACCAGGTTGCTGACGAGGGACCCCAGAGGTCTGGAGAGCCCACCTGCCCTTTGCATGGGCCCTGCCCCGCGGACACGGCACAAGTCAGCAGATGGAGGGGCAGGGACGGCCAGGGCGGCACTGTCGGCCCAACACCTTCCCCTGGGCTCCCGGGGCCTCAGCCTGGTCCCGGTGATGAAGCCTCTACCTTGGGCCCCATACCAACCACAGAGCTTCTCCTCCCCCCAACTGTCACCCGCCTTCACCTTCTCCCCGCACCTGCACCCCACCTTCACCTCCTCCCCAGCCTGCACCCAACCTTCATTTCCTCCCAAAGCTGCACCCCAATTCACCTCTTCCCCCACCTGTACCCCACCTTCACCTCCTCTTCCCCCTACCTGCACCCCACCTTTCCCTTCTCCTCCCCATCTGCACCCCGCCTTCACCACCCCCCCACCTACACCCCACCTTTCCCTTCCCCTCTGACCCTGGGTCTCAGGAATGGAGGGTTCACCAGAATCCCCAGTCCCACAGCTATGGTGTCCTTGGGGACCCTGCTTGGACTGTAAATTCTGACTGGTTCTACCTCTTCCCCTGGGGCCAGAAAGACCGAGTCCCCTCTGCCTGGTGAGTGCCCGGCACTGCTGGGTCCTAACAGTTGACTTTTCGGAGCTGCCCATGGGGCTACTCCACCCCAGCTCTGGGGGAGAGCCGACGTGCGGCTGCTTCCACGGTGCCCGATGGTGACGGCTGTCCCCTCAGCCTCGGGTCGGCCCGGGAAGTCAGGGACACCTCCCTGGGATGGAGACACACTGGTGTCCGGTGACATGGAGTCACTGCCGCTGAGGACGCAGAGGGAGGAAGCCATCCACCACTGAGTGCACGGAGGAGCCCAGCCGTTAACGGGGAGGGCAGGGGCGTCACGTGGTGACCGCGACACATGACCGAGATGGACACGCGCCAGAAATATGCTGAAAGCTATTTTCCGCGACAGGTGACAGAAAGCAGTAGACGCCAGGTAGCCTGGGGGGCACTGTTCCTTTTCTCAGGTGTGGTCATGACGTGTGCAGGGCCGGAGGCGCCCAGCAAGATGGGGGGTAGAAGCCTGATGTGCTCCCCAGTGTCCAGGACGAAGGACGTGCACACGCACACATGCTCACAGTCACCGAGTCCACGGCTGGAGACACTGACCCCGACCGCTCTGTCCTCCACGCTCAAGCGTGACCGTCCCCCAGAGCCCAGGGCGAGGTGCCCGCCCCTCCCTGCCTCACACTCAGCCCCCCGAGCAGCCCCCGCGGGTGGGAGCTCTGCGGCCAGCGCAGCGGCCCCCAGGCAGTGCCCCCGACCTGGGCACCCCGGCATCTTACATCTTATCCCGAGAAGGGAGGGGTCTCGAGCACCTCCTCATTGCCCGCTTGCCACGAAGCCCACGTGGCGGGGGGGTCTTGAGCACGAGGCCTGGGCGGCACTTACTTGATTTTGCTGAAGACGATGTCCACGTCTGTGACAGTCACGTTCTTCCCATCGATGACCTGGCAATCCTTACACAGCTTCGACCAGTTCTTGCCGTGCATCTCCTTCCCAGTGGCCCTGGTGTCCCCGTGCACCGCGAACCGCCGGAAGGCCTCCTCCAGGGCGCTGAGCTCCGGGGCCGCAGCAGCCGCCCCCTCAGTGGCCCCTTCTGTCTCCAGCGACAACCTCTTGGCTGCCCGGTCCTTTGCAGGGTCCCCCGGGGACTTGGGGGGTGTCTTGTTGGCGGCCTTGGCAGACTTGGCCTTGCTGTCAGCCATGTTGCTAGAGGAGGAGGAAGGGGAGAAAGGAGTTACCACGCTTCTGCCTGGCCGCACACAGGGCAGGATGGGCACCCAGGACGTGGCAGGGGCCCTCATAAGGGGGCGGAGCCACAGCCAGGAGGCCACTACAGGGCTCTGGACACAGCATTGCCCCTCCCAGCACTGGTCCAGCACTGGCCCCTGCCGGCTGCCCCATTGTTGGGTCAAGGGCTGTCCCCAAATAGTCCAGGCCCTCCATGACAGCCCGGCCCCCTGTGGGGCTCAGGTCCCCTCCTGTCACTCCCCTGCCAGCCACCATGACACTGAGTCATCCCTGGAATGACATGCTTCCTAGGGCACCCACCGCAGGATGGGGAGGGAGACCCAGAACCGGTCACCGCCACCTCAGTGCTGACCTAGTGCATGGGGTGCCCAGGGTGGGGACTGCACATGCAAGGGAAGCCACCTGAGAGGCCCCCCGCATCGGGACCTTAGTGGAGCCTGCCCTGACCTGTCTATGAGTCTCTGACTTCATGGGGCACCTGATCCCCGAAGCCGGGTGGGTCCCTGTGGACCACACGGGCTGTGCTGCCCCTTCCCTGTGTCACAGCTGGTGGCCCGGACAGCAGCCTGAGATGCCCAAGCCCCGCAAGGGTGTGCAGCTGAGTCCCCAGAAGCCGCTTCCCAGAGGAGCTGTGGGCGGCCGTCCATGCCTCAGCGGGCTCAGCAAGAGGGGACAAGCCACCGGGCACATGCAGAATCCAGGATGGACAGCAGCGCCCAGGACAGCAAGCATGTGCCCGAGGCCGCAGTTCACGGGGGCCGCCCCGCCCAGCCCCTCGCCGCTCCAAACCTGAGTTCTCAGCACCAGCTTGCCCAGAGGGAGCCGGGACTGGCACCAGGGGCTGGGGGTGGCCATGCGGACGGCGATCACACAGACTCCCACCGTCAGCAAAGCCCATGCAGCTCAGCCACTGGACTGAATATTCTCAAGGGCCCCCCGCGGCCCCATCTGCCCCCACTCCTCCATGGTAGCGCAAAAGTACAACCACCGGTGAGAAAACCAGGACCCGTGTGGACAGGGCACGGCCAGCGTGAGGAGACTGGCTCCCACACACATGCCCGTCCGCTGGGACCCTCCCAGGGACCCGGGACAAAGGCCGGGTGACGCCAGCCCTCTCTAGTGTTGTCACAGACACCATTTCTTTGTCTGAAACAGGAGCTTCTTGGGGCTGAGGTGGGAGGGCTCCCATCCTGTGCGTTCTTTTCTATCCTTTGATAAATCCGTGTGCTATTTCTAAAATGAGGTAATAATGATAAAATTAATTTTAAAAAACCTGAGGGCTCCAGCTCCTGGACAGGAATACGGAGCTGTCCAGGGAGGCCCTCCTGAACCCGGGACGGCAGTCTGTACCCGGGAAGGCCTTCCCTGCAGGCACGGGCCTCCCCGTCACCCCTACACCCCCTGCCTGACTCTCCCCTGCCCTGCACCCCAGGAGAGCCAAATCAGCCTACAGTGGGAGTGGAGGCCCATCAGGTGGGACCAGGTGGGACCAGGTGTGACCAGGGATCATTCTGGCTGGCCACAGACCAGGCAGTCCGAATGCCCTGCCCTCTCCCTCAATGGGAGGATTTCCAGCCACTCGGGAAAACCCCAGGAGTTCCTACGCCCACAACCCCCCACTCCCTGTGAATCCCTGGAGTCTCTCTCCTTGGTCTCACCCACCTGCTTTCCTAGGATGTGTATGAATTTGGGAGGATGGAGAGGGAGGAGGATGTGAGCACAGAGCTGGGATCCGTGCTGTGTAGATCCAGCCAGATGCCAAGGGAGGCACCTGTAAAGTGCCCCTCACATCGTCGGCATCAGGCCCACAACGGGCCAGCTCAGGGGTCCCAGGCAGCAGGGTGGGGGTAGCAGTAAGGGGAGGGGGGCCCTGGAGAAGAGCAGGAGGAAGGGCAGGAGGGGAAGGGAACCAGGGCAGGCGCACTGTGGGGCTTGTGTGAGCCCTCCGCCCTCAGCCAGAGGGGTCAGGAGCAGAACTAGGTGTGGGGACAGACTGTGTTACTGCATTTGCATTTTCAAAGAAGGGCTTGGAGAGGCCCTGCCAGGCTGGAATTACAGAGCAGTGGGAGGAGGAGCCAGAGGGGCCCCTGCGGGCTGGAGGACTGACACCCCCCCCCCCCGCCCCGCCCCCCCCCCCCGCCCACCCCCCCCCCCCCCCCCCCCCCCACCCACCAGCACGCCGCACGGCAGCGCCCGCCC
>NW_022589720.1:463583-464416 GCF_004348235.1 Phoca vitulina
TCCCCACCCCCACCCCCCACCCCCCGCCAGGCAAACCTGTTTCTCAGACACCGTGGGCTCTCCCTGGCCCTAAAACCCTCCAGAGCCATCTATGCTCCAAAGAAGCACTATGCCAAGGACTCTATTTCCAAAATGAACCGGGTTCCATTTCAGAATGATTTTCGCTGGCAACCTCCTTAAACCTTGACCACCACCCGATGCTAAACTTACAGAAAAGGTGACACAGGACAGACCATGACAAACCACTATCAGCCACCACGTGGACATCACACAGGGCCCTGACCAGGAGCATTGGAAATCCCTGTTAGTGATGTGCCTGCAGAAGGACCCGGTGTGTGTGTGAGCAGGGCCAGGTGTGTGTGTGAGCATGACCTGGTGTGTGTGTGAGCAGGGCCTGGTGTGTGTGTGAGCAGGGCCTGGTGTGTGTGAGCAGGGCCTGGTGTGCATGTGAGCAGGGCCTGGTGTGTGTGAGCAGGGCCTGGTGTGCGTGTGAGCAGGGCCTGGTGTGTGTGTGAGCAGGGCCTGGTGTGTGTGTGAGCAGGACCTGGTGTGTGTGAGCAGGGCCTGGTGTACGTGTGAGCAGGGCCTGGTGTGTGTGTGAGCAGGGCCAGGTGTGTGTGTGGGCAGGGCCTGGTGTGTGTGTGAGCAGGGCCTGGTGTGCGTGTGAGCAGGGCCTGGTGTGCGTGTGGGCAGGACCTGGTGTGTGTGTGGGCAGGACCTGGTGTGTGTGTGAGCAGGGCCTGGTGTGTGTGTGGGCAGGACCTGGTGTGTGTGTGAGCAGGGCCAGGTGTGTGTGTGAGCAGGACCTGGTGTGTGTGTGAGCAGGGCCTGGT
>NW_022589720.1:464516-473750 GCF_004348235.1 Phoca vitulina
AGGTGTGTGTGTGAGCAGGGCCAGGTGTGTGTGTGCAGGGCCAGGTGTGTGCGTGAGCAGGGCCTGGTGTGTGTGTGAGCAGGGCCTGGTGTGTGCGTGAGCAGGGCCAGGTGTGTGTGTGAGCAGGGCCAGGTGTGTGTGTGAGCAGGGCCTGGTGTATGTGTGAGCAGGGCCAGGTATGTGTGTGAGCAGGGCCAGGTGTGTGCGTGAGCAGGACCAGGTGTGTGTGTGAGCACGGCCAGGTGTGTGTGTGAGCAGGGCCAGGTGTGTGTGTGAGCAGGGCCTGGTGTGTGCGTGAGCAGGACCTGGTGTATGTGTGAGCAGGCCAGGTGTGTGTGTGAGCAGACCAGGTGTGTGTGTGGGGGCAGGTTGCGGATACGCTGCACTTACACTGGGATGGGGGCCCAGGGATGGCGGCAGACGGGCCGGGTCGGGGCCAGCAGGATGCATGTGTCTGGGAACCTGGACAGGCCACAGAGAAACGCAGAGCTCCCCCAGGACCCCCTTGGCCCGCGCCCGCCACATACCGCTGGCTCTCATCACCCTCCCCGGGCGCTGCATGAGCCCTCCTCTGCCCCCCTCCCTGGGAACCTCCGATCTGGCGGTGGGCGCAGCAGTAGACCAGCCTCCCAGGGACCCTCTGGGGAAATGCTGGGCCCTCCTCCCTGCCCACCTGCCCCTGGCCCTGCTTTGAGGCCCCCGAGGCCACGGGCACATTCCCGGGCTCCATCCTGACTCTGCGACTCTAGGCCTCCGGAAACTCAGTACCCGCATCCT
This sequence comes from Phoca vitulina, assembly GCF_004348235.1. Taxonomy (NCBI): domain Eukaryota; kingdom Metazoa; phylum Chordata; class Mammalia; order Carnivora; family Phocidae; genus Phoca; species Phoca vitulina. Next base: position 465,294 of record NW_022589720.1, read on the forward strand.
TGAAGGGGGCCAACCCTGCCCCCGTCACCCCCCAGCGACCTGTGCTGTCGGCAGGCAGGACGAGCCCAGGCCGTGGAGACAGTGGGCGCGTGAAGAGAGCCAGTCTCCCCAGGAACCATCCTGCAGCCTTAGCACCTGGATCCCACCAGGAACCCAGAAGAGGCCAAACGTTCTTTCTAACCAGGCTGGGGTGTCCTTGGAGCCCGTGCAGTTCCCTGGAGAGTTCCCGGTGTGAACGGGGGACGGCGATTCAGAGGCCTGCGGGCCTGGGTGGGAGCCCCCTCCGAGCTCTGCTGCTCAGCGCTCCCTGGCAGCCCCCGCCCCAGCAGCTGGAAGGCTAACCTCGTCCGCCACAGGCAAAGCGCCAGCCCCTCTGGGTGTGCGGCAGCCTGTGCGTGGGACACACTGTGTTGCAAGCTGCATTAAGAAAGAGGCTCTGGGCTCCAACGGACACCACAGGCCCTGCAGGGGTAAGGGCTCCTGGGGGTGGGAGCATCAGAGGGAAGCTTCTGGATGTCACTCGGGCTCTCCCTGGGCTACTGCTCAGCGTCCCTGGTCTTCACTCCCATGGGGACCCCCCACATCCCCCGAATCTTTACACCTGGGCCTGGTCCAGGGGAAGTGGTGGGTGCTGAAGCCCCCAGATTATCACTGGGCCCACTGACGGGACCGGGGAGGACCGGGGTCCTGGCTGAGATCCCATGTACAAGCAACCTCGAGGGCCCCGGAAACACAAGCATTCCTGCGGATCTCATAAAGCTGGCTCGGCTCAGAGCTCACGGGCACAGAAGCTGAGCACAGGGCACCCGAGAGGAGGCCCTGGCTGCGGGCGGTCCCTTACTGGGTGCCGCCAGGCTCTCCGTGAGCACCCAGAGGCTGTGAACAGTGTGCAGACGGAAGAGAAAGAGAACCGAAGGGGAGGAGTGTGTACCTCCCTGCCCCTTGAGGCTTCCCTGGCAGGCTGTGTGGGAGGCAGCCGCGCACGGGCACTGGGCTCCTGGGACGGCCCTCTCCAGAAGGCTCCACGTGGCTCGCCTCCCTGCTCCACGGCCTCCACCAGCGCCCAGGCCCCGGCGACAGGGTCCAGAGCTGCTTCACCCTTGGGGCTGCCCCGGAGGGGAACGAAGGCCACCGGGAGCCCGCAGACCCCGCGGGGCTCCCGGGACCATCCCCGCGCCTGTGTCCTCAGCTCTCTCTCTCTCAGTGCACTTGAGCACAACACGGCCCTTTGGCAATTGTTCACACTTTTTATCATGACGTGGCTGCCCACTCCGTGGCTGCCTCGGACACTCGATGTGAATGACCACTCGTCCCAGCTGAGAGCCGTTCCAGGCGGTGAGGGCCTTCCAGGGGCGGACAAAGCGGCCTTTCTGAGCTGCGGGCTCCCGCCAGACACCGGGACAGGCAGGAATCCCACTGCAGAGACAGCGGCCCGAGACCCCTGGCACGGCCCCTCACAGTCCCAGCACAAGGTCTGATGCCACCCGGGGCTGTGCGAGCAGGACACACTCGGGCCCCAGGCCACGGGCCCAGACAGACCGTGAAGCCGGGCACCCCGGAGAGCCCCAGGCCGTGGCTGTCCCAAGGAGCTGCCCGAGGAGGAGTAAAGCCGACCCCCTGCTGCTCCCGGTCCGAAGATCAAACGGGAGTTCAGAGCAGCAAGCCCAGCATCCGGGGCCAGGGGCCCGTCCTGGCTGTCCTGGACAGTGACCTGACCACAGCGAGGTCACTGTGGGAGCCCCCGCCTTGGACCTGGGGAGCTGCTGCCCAGCTGGCGAGGGGGAGCAGGCCGTGGGGCACCCAGCACAGGGGGCCAGGCAGCCAGGATGGGGGCCCAGGACAGGCTGTGCGCTCTTCAAAAGACAGCCTCATGGGGCAGCTGTCTTTCCAGTAAGGGAAACTGAGGAAGGCTGGGGCTATGGCAGGGTGAGGGCATCTTCAGGCCCACGAGGGCCCCTGGGGAGCCCTCCCCTTCCCCATGACAGCAGCACATTCTCTGGCCACCGTGGAGTCAGGGAGAGCCCCCGTTTCACAGGGAATCCGAGAACACCAGTGGCCCCAGTGTGGAGCGGAGCACGTCTGCACGTGGATCTAAGAAAACGAAGGGTGTGGGGGCCAAAAGAGAGCCCCCAGGGAGACACGGCTGGAGGGGCACCACGGCACAGCCCCGTTCCTGAGAGAGGGCCTCAGAACCAAGGACAGGAGAGTGGCAGGGGAGGGCGGCCCCCAGACTGCTGCCCAGACCCCTATGAGAATTGACTCGAATCCCCACGGCTCACCGTCCAGGCCGCGCTTTCTCTAAAATCTCTCCCAAGATGCTCCCACAACAGGGCACTCGGCACAAGTCCACGCCAGAGCCGAGGACACAGGGCGCACGCTACCCACGCTTTACACTCTGATCTTGGCGCGTGGGTTGAACCTGCGGGAGATGCCCTACGGGCTGGGTGAGGACACTCCTGGCTGCTGAGCCCTCCGTCCCCCAGCACACTGCCCGGCCAGCGCCTGAGGGACCTGGATGCCAGGTATGCTCCTGACGCAGGGGGCAAGCGTAGTGGGGTGAACGGTGACCCTGAGAAAGGCGTGTCCACACCCTGGCACCTAGAGCCTTGTTTGCAGATGTCATGAAGCTAAAGATCTCAAGGTGAGGTCTGGACTCCCTGGGGGGCCCTGAATCCAACGACACATGTTATTGGAAGAGGAGAGATAGACATGAGGCCACATGATGGTGGAGCCACAAGCCCAGGGACCTCTGGAACCCCGGGAGCTGGAAAAGGAGGGACGGACCCTCCCCTGGGTCCTCTGGGTGGAGCATGGCCCTGCCCACCTGGATCCCAGGCTTCTGGCCCCAGAGCTGAGGCAGGATAAGTTTCTGTGTTACAGCCGGCCCAGAGCAGCTGTGGACGACAGGAGCCAGGTGGTGGCACAGAGAGCCCGGGGGGCAGGCAGGGCCGGATTCCGGGGGCCCCAGAGCATGGGCTCCCAGGGAGGGAGCTCTGCCCGCACAGAGACCCGACCTGGCTGCATGGTGGAGGCACCTGGAGGAGGGGGGTGGCACACAAGCCTGCTGATTCGGGGGAGGCTTACAGCACGAGGAGCAGCCCTGCCGTAGGGGCGAGGCAGCCGCGGCCGGAGGGGCTGCGGGGCACAGGCCCGGACCCCGGTGTGGACCCGAGTCCGCTCACATGCACAGGCTGACCTGCGAAGCTGGCCACAGACATAAAAACTTTTCTTCAAAATCCTAAACAAAATATTAGTCAACGGAATCCACTCATAGATAAAAAGGACCAACACTTTACAATCAAGTTGGGGCCGTGCCGGGAATGCAAGACTAGTCTCACGTGAGGACCCGCCCGTGCAGTCCCTCGTGCTGACGGAGAGTAAATATCGCGTCAGCAGCTTGTAAATGCGGGCAGAGCCTTGGATGGAATTCAGCATCTATTCATCATACAAATTCTTAGCAAATCGGAAGAAGAGGGCAAAACCCTTAATATGAGAAAAAGGGTTGCCTGCAAAAAACTAAAAAAGTCATCACACTTAAAATGAAATATTGAAAGCTTTTCTTTTCAAGTCGGAGCAAGTATTCTATTCACCATGTCAGTGTAATGAGACAAGAACAGGAAATAAAGATGTAAAAATGGTGAGAGAAGAAAAACCTCATGATCTGCAGTTTCTAGGGTCGGGCACACACCAGAACTGAAGGAAGTCCTTCGGTTATTAGAATCGGGCGAGTGGGTTTAGCGATGTTTCTGGACACACGGTCAGTGCACGGGGGTCTACCTCACTTCCATGCGGCAGCAAAGACAGATGGTAAAAAGCATTTAGAAATGAACCATTTAAAATATCGTGAAGAAACACAAATCTCATAAAGGATGCACAAGACCACCGACACAGGAAACTCTGTCATTGAAAGAAACAAAAGGTCTAAGTAATGACATTATAAACAGGGGTTGGAATCTAAATAAAGACATCCACTGTCCCTAAATTCAACCGCAGTTTTCATTTGACCCAGATACAAATTCCAACAATATTCACGTCTGGGCATCCAGGCGAAGGGCTGTGGACACCGGTGATCTTAAGACAAGAACAAGATGGGCTCCGTGGGCGTCGAGACTGGATGGAAAGCTCCGGAAACGAAGATGGCCCCCTCCGGCGCAGGGACAGGAAGCCCCCGCGGGACGCCAAGAGCTGAAGCGCACGCAGACGGGCCTCCACCCCGCCTCGGGTGCTCACGGAGCGCGGCAGGAAAGGCCGAAGACAGGGCATCGGCCGTCCTCGGCGTGGGGAAGGATCTGCACTCAGGGACCCCTGTCCTTGAAGGACACAGTTCGTGTTTCGTGAAGGCCGCCAGCTTGAGAGCAAGGACTTCCGTTCGTCAGAAAACATCACCAAGGAGAGAAACGCGGGGCCGGGGAGGAGACCTGTCATGCGTGGCAAACGGCGGCTCGTCTCCCGAATCTGTGAAGGAGCCCACAACGGGCAGGGCCTGGCACGGGCACTTCCCGCGGGGGCGCCTCCGAGAGGCACGGCCTCAGAGCAGGCGGATGCAGGGGCAGCTGACAAGCCGCGGTGAGTCAGAACCAGGGTGGCCGAGGGGCCGTCTCCCCACGGAGGCAGGCCCTGCCACCTGCAGACAGCAGGCCAGCGAGGGGCGGGCGGACGCCGACCCCAGGGGCCGGCCGCAGCAACATCCACGGCCCAGGGGCGTAGGGCCGGGGCACAGGGACTGCACCCCTGGTTCTCAGAAGCACCAAGAAATCACCTCCCACCCGCAAGCTCCCCGCCTCGAGCCAGGGCACGTCCCTAGCGGCCTGCACCCCGGGACACAGCCACGCGATGGAGAGACGTGGCTTCCCTGCTTCTCTGGGGACAGGGAACCTTCTGGAGAGGCCCTGCACAGAGAGGAGCCTCGTGCTGGCCACAAGGGTGGCCTCGGGTGGTCCTGCCCGGCCAGCAGACCCCCCAGCCGCGGTCAGGGAACGGAGACCGCCGTCCACACCAAGCTCTGCAGGGTGGCAGATCTGCAAGCAAAGCAAACACAGGCCCTGTCCTAACCCCCTGGTTTGGGGGCAGTCTGTTGTCCAGCATTAAAGGGCTAGAGCGGGGCTGAGGGTCAGCGAGAACCGCGAAGGAAGCACACGCAGTCCGTAGCGCAGCGTGCATACCTGGACTGGTAAGAGGGCGTGAACGGGCTTTTGATGGACAGCTCGAGACCCAGGGCCGCAGGGTCAGACTCGAGGGGCACCTGCGTTAACATCGGCTCAGGGGCTGCACTCACACCCCACGCCCCACAACCTGCCCGCCTGGCTGACCCCTCCCAGGTGCAGATGGGACGGTGGGGCGGGTGAGGCCTACACGGGGTCACCGGAGGACGCTGGCCGCTGTGTGGCCCCCCCACTGCAGAGAGAGCTTCCCAAGTGGAGGCTGCGTCTGCTCCCCTGACCCTGCCGGGTGCTCGGCAGACAGGCGGTCACACGGGTGTGACAGGATGGGATCTGGGGAAACGTGGCTCAGGGCAGGAGGTCACACAGAGCCCACAGGGGGCACTGCACTATGCTAAGAAACTTAGAGACACAGGCACGCTGGGGACACGCGGGGACACGCTGGGGACACATTGGGACATGCGGGGACATGCTGGGACACACGAGGGCACGCTGGGACACGCTGGGGACATGCTGGAACACATGGGGACACACTGGGACACGCTGGGACACGCTGGAACATGGTGGGACATGCAGGGACACGCTGGGGACACGCTGGGACACGTGGGGACATGCTGGGACATGCTGGGGACACACTGGGACACACTGGGACACGTGTGGCGGCGTGGACGTGCTCCTTGGAGGACAGGCCCGCAGGTCCCTCTGCTAAGGAGAGGAGCGCAGGCTCTGGGAGAGGGCGGGGAAGACGAGTCAGAAACTGTCACTTCCTGACACCGTGGAAGACTTTTGACTGTTCAGCAAAGAAGGTCCTGCGTTTGGACGTTACCTTACAACTCACAAGGGAGCCGCCATAGTGTGCCCTCGCCCGAGGTGGGGATGGCGCCTGCGGCCAGACTGACTCCCACGTCGGAGGAGACCTGGAGACGGCAGCCAGGCTCCTGTGGGGAGCTGCCCTTCCCCAGGGGCCGTCCCTGGAGGCGCCCTCCCTGAGGCCCCCGGGGCCAATCAAAGCCATTCTGGGCACTGACTTTCGGAGGCAGTGGGGGCTCCCCTCTGAAGAGGGCTGCTGAGCACAGACCATGCTGTGCATTGTGACTCCAGGGTTGTGCCCCCCACGCACGGGGCAGCTGGAGACCACGTCCCAGCCCCACCTCCTCCTTCCCAGTGTACCTGCCGCTCAGCAGCAGGTGCTGAGCGTGGGTCAATCCTGCCCAGGGACTGTGGCCCAGGTGGACTCGGCCCTCAGGTCCAGACAGTGGCGCCAGGCCGGGCCCAAGGAAGACCTGATACTTCAAGGTGCAGCGGGGCCCCTTGCCCCATGGTCCCAAGATCCCCAGATGGCATCTTGTACGTGCTCCTCCCGCCTCGCCAGCAACATCACCAGCTATAAATAGGCCTGGCTCGGAGGCAGCGCGGCCTGTCCCAGAGGAAGCTTTTAATTCTCAGCCTCTCCTGCCGGGAGCGCTCTGCCGCCCCAGGACGGTGTGGCTGCTAAAAGCCTTCTGGTAAATCTCAAGCAGTAATGAATGATTTAAATTTCTTTATGAAATTCTCCTGTGATTTGCTCGTTTTCCACCATGAGAATTTATAACCTTGTATATGGTTACAACAGTTATTTACTGCAACTTCAAAGCATTCAGGAAGATGAGCCAAACAACGCCAGGAAGATAAGAATACAGCCAACACAGTGCCTCTGATGTCCATCACCCTGTTCTGCACGCGTGGACAGGCATTTTACATCACGGCCCCTTCCTGAGTCAGGGGGCCGTCTGGAAATCACGAGAGCCCTACAGCCTTTCCCCAGGAGAGCGCACATACCCTCTTGCGGCAGCTTTCTGCAAACACTCCAGGAAATTCAGCAGCACCCCTCCCCCACCACCCCTCACGGAGCCCTGTGATGTGGACCATGTGATGGGAGCAGCGGCTGGTACCAGAGACGGGGTCATGGAGTCCAGTTTAAGGCACCCATCAAAGCCGGCTTCTCACTGCCCCACCGCCACTGCCTGCCTGTTCCAAGCTCTCTCTCCCCACCGCTCCATCCCCCTGGGGTCCCCGTGCACTCGGGATTCAGGTCAGCCTTGACCAATCACCTCCCAGGAGCCGGGGCGGGCCCCCCACCGCACCCCTGGTGGGTCCTCCCTGAGAGTCTGGCGGTGGGGAGTGCAGGGAGGCCTGCTGCGTGCCGGGTCCCGTTTTCAGCGCCCCCAGAGACCCTGCCAGCATGCGGTGAATGTCAGGTGCATTAACCAATGAACACGCAGACGGATGACAGCATAGCTAACCCAGAGAGGTGTCTGATGATCAGAGACGCAAACGCCTCTCCAAATGTCCACCAACAGGGTAGCAGAAACGGATGTTCTTGCCCCCTCATTTCGGGGCTACGTTTATGTAACTGGAACCCCAGAATAAAGGCTTCTCCTCCCGTCTTCCTTCAGAGGCAGGGCCCTGCTCCCCGGAGGTGTGCGGGAGAGGATCTATCAGCCGTGCCAGCCGGCTGTCAGATGGGAGAACACAACACCCCCCTGGGAAGCTTCTGGATTTGCATACTGTAGGTCCCACACTCTCACCTGGGGTGAGGATGGTGACGCAAACACTGGGGGGGCTCGGGACCCCGAGGGGGCGACGCGGAGTCTCTGCCAAAGCATCAGGCTCATTCCGGCCCTTGTGTGGCCCTGGGTCTCCCAGAATTCGCGCTGCAGGACAGTGACTCCCTTTCACACCCTCTAAGCCCTGATCCCCGCCCTTTCGCGGGCGGCAGCCACCCGGGCCTGGGCATCGGCAATCAGGGTCCGCGCAGCTGGACGTGGACAGGCCCGCGCGTGCGGTCTGGGGGCGCGGAGCGCGTGCGACGGGGAAAGGGGCTGCAAGGGTCGTCTTTGTCGCGTGAAGCACTGACGCCGGGAAAGGCCACAGCGCCTCACTGGGGCCCATGTATGAACCCACCTGTCTGCAGCGCGGTCGCCGCCGCCCGCGCCTCTGCGCCCCCAGACTCACGCCCGCGACGCAGCCCCCGGGGGCACGAGCGCCAGAGCCCACCGCCGGGAAGCCCAGGGCCGGGGTCGCACGGACGCACGGGGACCGCAGCCGGGAGGGGGCTCGGCGGGCGCAGGTGGCAGGCGCGGCGGGTCGTGGTGGGGGGGGGGGTCCTGCGCCCGGCGCCCCGGACCGAGCCCTGCGAACGCTTACCTCGGAGATGCGGCGACTGCAGCGGGCGCCTCCGCGACTCGGCCGCGCGCGACCCGGTGTCCGGCGTGCGCCCGCGCCCCCGCCGCCCCGGCCCGTCGGCCCCGCCCCGCCC
>NW_022589720.1:478750-520961 GCF_004348235.1 Phoca vitulina
GGGGTGCCGGGGCTGGCTCTCCAGCAGACCACTAGCCCGTGCGGGGGTGGGGGGGATCTTTGGGAGCCGGGGACAGGCAGCCCTTGGTGGCTCAGCCCCAGCCCATCCCCACAAAGGTCCTGGGTCCCACATGCCTCCTCTCAGCCCCTCTGGTTTCAACTGCTCCAAACTGGTGGAAGATGGGCATCTGTCCAGAGGTCTGCTTGCCGAGACTCAGGGCTGTCTGTTCAGGTTGGAGCTGGCTGCGCCTCGGCTTCCCCCCCGGCCCTCAGCGCCACCTCCTCCTGGCTGTTCGTACTCACCGTGCAAGTGAAGTAGCGAAAAACACCACAGTCCCGTGATCATCATGTTAGCTAACGGTGCCCGCTCAGTCCCTTTTGCAAACTCGGCCCCTGCGCACACAGTGCAATTGGCCAAAGGAGGTGAGCATCAGGCTTCAGGAGCAAAAATGTTGAAGGATCATGTTCTTTGGGAGGGAGAGGCAAGGGGTGGGGTGATGGGCAGGGTGCCGGGGAACCCCCAGGACTGGCCGGGCAGAGCCACAGCCTATGGGGGCCCTGCCCCCACATTACAGGCTGGCCTGGCACCCTGCTTCTGGACCAGTCAGTGGCCGGGGCTGGGCTTGGGGTCTGTCCCGTTCACAGACTATTACTGGCCGTCCACAGATGAAATTGCTTTGAGTTCATAGGTGTGCTGCTTGACTGAATCAGTGCGGTCCGCGCTTACAAAGTCACCTGAAGGAGCGGCAGAGGGTCTTAGCATCATAAGGATCGCACCCTGGTCCGGGGGTCACGGGGCCCCTCCCCCAGCTGTGGCAGCTGGGCTAGTGCGCCCTTCGTGGGGATGCTCCTGCACCCCGGGTTCTGGCCCACCAATGACCTGGACAGCCTCCGACTGCCCTCCAGCTACTAAACGCAACTCATAGTTGGCGGGAACGCACTCACACATCCACAGGGACCAACACAGGTGTAGCGCGGAGGCCGGACTGGTCTGCATTTGTGGGACTCTGTGCTTGTCTCCAGGGGCTGCTGGAACCAAGGGCCACACACTGGCAGCCTAAAGCCTCTCCATCTGGGCCAGGGGTCCCAGTCACGGTGTGGGCAGAGCCGTACCTCCTGCCAAAGGTCTGCGGGCAAGACTGTCCTGCTTCCTGCAGCTTCTGGGGCTCCTGGCCTCCCATCTCTGCCCCCCCATATCTGCCCCATCTCTGCCTCCCCATCTCTGACCCCCATCTCTGCCCCATCTCTGCCTCCCATCTCTGCCCCATCTGCCCCATCTCTGCCCCATCTCTGCCCCGTCTCTGCCTCCCCATCTCTGCCCCGTCTCTGCCCCATCTCTGCCCCATCTCTGCCCCCGTCTCTGCCCCCGTCTCTGCCTCCCCATCTCTGCCCCATCTCTGCCTCCCCATCTCTGCCCCATCTCTGCCCCCATCTCTGCCCCATCTCTGCCCCGTCTCTGCCTCCCCATCCCTGCCCCATCTCTGCCCCCGTCTCTGCCCCATCTCTGCCCCATCTCTGCCCCATCTCTGCCTCCATCTTCATGTGGCCTCCTCCCTCGTGTCTCTTGTAAGGACACTTTTTGGACTAGGACCCACCCAGATAGTCCAGGATGGTCTCATGTCCAGGTCCCTAATTATAGCTGCAGAGGCCCTTCTTTTCTCCGAATGAAATCACATTCTAAGTTCCAAGGGGACGTGATTTGCGGGGCGCCATCACCCCAGTGCAGAGGCTTTTCCTGGCCCTCCCAGGAGTGGTCCAGCAGCCACAGCGGTTCAGGAGACTGGCTGCCCCATCCTGGCTTCCTGGGCAGGTTTCATGTCGTGCAGTTGGGAGCATGAAAGACGGGACAGCTGCCCCACGTGGGCTGGCCAGGCTGGCATGGACCCTGCTGGGCCTGCCCGGCTGTCTCAGGCTCTGGATCCTGGGTCTCTGGCCTGAGGCCTCCCTGAAGGAGGCAGAGGGCCGCTGTGTGCAGGGAGAGGGTCTCGACCTGCACCTGACTCCACTGCACATCAAACTGTTCCTTATTTCCGAAACCCAAGCACACCCTCTCGGTTAAAATGCATCCTCGACCACACACTTTCCGAGTCCTGTCCCAGTGGTTTCCCTGTTGTGGGAAGTTTGTGCGTCATGTGCAGCACTCAGGTAGCAAAGGGGGAAACTCATGGACACAAAACCGCGGCTCCGAGGCCGTGCGGCCCCACCGTCCCGCAGGCCGCCTAGAGCTGTGGGGACTCACTCTCGGTGCCGGCTTCCCCCCGTTCCTGCTTGGAGGGCGTGCATTCTTGCCGTAGGGAGGCCTTACCTGGGCTTCTTGCTCATGCCCCTCAACAATGGGGAGATTGCCCTTCATCGAAATGAGATCCAAATGGAGCTGAAACGACCCGGCGTGGCCCATGTGGAGGAGGGGGGGACGGCCTCTCGGGCCGCCCTGTCCTTGCTGCCCAGTGGGCCCTGCTCGGGCGTGAGTGGTGCTTTCCATGGGTGGACAAGCCCTCTGGCTTTGGCTGGAGACCGGCGTCCCGATCGGGGCCGGCTGGCTATACATACAGGACCCAGTCACAATTAAAACGTGGGCCCCTGGTACAGAAATTAGTAAGGCTCTCCAGAGGGCAACAGTGGAGTGTTGAATAGGGCTCGGGGTCCTCTGGGGTCCTGCGCGCACACCCTGATGGCCGTCCTGCTGTCAGGCGACTCTCGGGACTCGGAGAGGCTGAGTGCTTCACCCAAGGATGCACAGTGACGTAGGGGCAGGGCTGGTGCCCCAGCCATGTGGGAGGCTTACCTCAGAAACTTGCTTTTTTGGCTTATGAATTTATCCTCGAGATCATAAAACTGGGCATAAAGTCTTACTTATTCCCTAATTTTTTTCAAATAAGATGATTTTATTCAAATATGATTTTCAGGACCTGAGGTCTGTTACTGATTTTGCTTATAAGAAAACTCCGGAGGCACCAGCCCACCAAGCAGGGGTGAGGGCACGCCACGTCCCCTTGGGCTGGGGATCCTCGTGTCTGCATGTCCCTCCCGCCTCTGGACCAACCTACGGCACTAACCCCAGCGACTGGGCCACAGGGGCGGTGACGGACGCTGGGGTCTCAGGCGGCCGCGAGCTGTCCTCTGTGCGTCCCCCCAAGGCCGCCTTCTCCTTTCTCCGGTCCTGCGCGGTGCTGAGGACGTGCTTGCAGTGCTGAGTGCTCCGGGCTCGAGGGCGGGGAGACCGCTGTAGGACAATCCTGCACACCCAAGTCACGACGAGGCATGGCTGCAAAGTGTGCACGCGAGGTGGGTGTGTGAACGAGGCAGCTTTCTGTCCGGCCCCTCTGGGAGGAGGTGGGGGTGCATGAGCACGGGAAGAAAACAGACCCTTCGCCACCACTGAGGTCAGAGCCTTTGAGGAGCTCCTTGCATGCGCGTGTGCAAACCTGTCAGAACACACTGGTGGCAGCAGGTGGTCACTTACACGGATTCCAGGACCGAGCGTTGCCGCAGCCTCCCAGGAAGCTGGCGTCGGGGGCAGCTCCCACGTGGTAATAGGATCTGTCCCTTAGACAGTCCCGATCTTTCCCAAGCTACTCGACGCGAGTGTTCTGTGCACACAGGCGCATGGCTCCCAGTCCACGTGACAGTGGTTACTGTGCCCTCGGCTCTGAACACAGCCCCCCCTTGAGAACTGTCATCGTCTTCCCGCCACTTGCGGGGTGGGGTCATTACGGTGCTTTTCCACCTGAGCCGCTGAAGGTCCAGGCGCCTCGGCTCCCATGATGGCATTTTCTGACTTTGTAGATGAAAATGGGCCTTTGTGCAGTGGTGTCTAAGTGGTCAGATTGTCACAGATCAGATTTTTGTGTCAGGCTTAGATGTGCCCTCTCACACGGAGCAAGGTTTGCAGCAAAGCACAGGACCCTGAGGGGCAGGATCCCCACTAATCGCCCGGGTAGCGTCCGAGCGCCGCGCAGGGAGGGGACCCAGGCAGAGCCTGACAGTCACCCTGGGTGAGTGAACAAAGTTGAGAGACTGGGGGCCCAGGGGAGATAGAACTTACGAAACAGAGTCCAAAAGAAGACAGAACCCAGAGATCTGCAGAAGCCCCGCAAGTATGCAGCAGAGTCCGGGCAGCGTGTGCGGGCGAGGCGAGCAGTGAGCCTGGACGGGGGCCACGCCCCTGCCCCAGGAGCAGCACCGGATGCTCCCCTGGTCACACAGCATGCCGGTGGCAGCCGAGGAGAAGGCTCAGCATCCGGGGGGCACTGGGTGAGGTCACAGGGGAGGCAGGTGGGCTCAGGGTGGGTCATTAGGCCCAGCCAAGGCACAAAGGTCAAACTTCTAAAATAATTGCATCTCTGAATATATTTCAAGAATATTGGTAAGAATATAGAAATATCCAGCATCCCAAAAGCTAAATGTAATGATTCCTGGCATCCACTTAGAACTCTCAGGGTGCCAGGAAGCAGGAAAATAAGATGCATGTGACAAGCAATCAGTCATCTGGGACTGACCCAGGTCTGACTCGAGGGCTTCAGCACAGCATCATAACTGCATCCCATGGGGTCTGAAAGTTAGGTCGAGCCATGAGAGTCACAGTAGTACCCCAGACTGAATTTGCAGGGTTGTAAACCAGTGTGTGAGATGGAAAATATGCTGAATGGGTCAACAGCAGATTAGATATGGAACAGGGAGAGCAACAGGAACCATCCAAAGCGAAACAGGGAACAGAGAATGATCCAGATCATCAGTGTCTTTGGGACAGCTTCAAGCAGCCTAATATATGTTTAATTGGAGCCCCCCAAAAGAGGACAAAATATTGGGGGCAGGGGTTCAGAAAAAGTGTTAGAAAAATAATGGCTAAAATATTTCCAAATTTGATGTAAACTCTAACCCACAGATGCAAGAGGCTCGATGAGCCCAAAGCACAAGGACCACGTGGAAAACAGCATGGGCAATGAGCGGGAAGCGACAGAAGCAGCTGGGGGATGGGCACAGCGTGGAGGGGCGGGGAACAGGGGGGCGCGCGGCAGGATCCCGCTGGGCTTCGGGAAGCGGTCTGTGTGCCCGAGGAGACCATGCACTTCCAGTGAGCCCAGGGCCCCACAGACGTCCCGTGAATCAAGCTCGTTACTTGTGTCTGAATCTACGTTTTCACTGTTTAACCTGGTGGCTTCCCAGGAAGGATGGGCAGGTGAGGGTGCATTTCACACTTGCTCCCCGGGGCTTCTGTCCAAACGCTTCACACACACTTCCCTTCTTTCTCTTCCAAAGTCACATTACTGTAGGGCTGGTGGTGTAAGCCCAGCTTTTGTCACCTAAAAATGTGGGTTTTGCTCTTTTTCCTACGTATAGCATTGCTGGGTATGTGAGTCTAGGTTGACAACTGTCTATTTTGCCCCCTCTGTCCTTACCGCTGGGAAGTCTGCTGTCCGTCTGCTATTCCTGTCCATCGTCTTTCCTTCTGACTGTGTTTAAGGGCAGATTGTATTGGGTGCTCTGTCTTTTCCCTTCAGGATGTGCAGGTGCCGGTTTCTTTCCCTGAGCAGCTCATCGTAAATGAAGCTTCTGGTCCCTCTGCGTTCATGCCTTTTGTGAGCTCTGGGCAGTCATGGTACTAGAGCACGTTCCTTCTCATGTTCTTTGTCCCCCTGACTCCAGCTGGACACGTCTGAGGCCCGTCTGTCCTCCCTCCATCGCGGCCAGCTCGCCCTCCACAACACCCTTGCGGCTGCATCAGCATTCGGATAATTTCCTCAAATTACTTTCCGGTTTGGGAATTCTCTCTTCAGCTAGGTTTAATCTGGTGTTTAATTTATCCAAGTTTTTAACAAGTGTATTTTTTACTTCTAGAAATTCTATTCAGGCCTTTTACATATCTTCCTGGTCATTTAGAAAATCCTCTCCTTATTCTTGTCACTCTGTCTCACATTTAAATATTTTGTGCATCCTACTTAATATCCTGAATTTCTAATTCCTGAGGTTTCTGGGGGGTCTGAGTCCTCTCTTTACTGTTTGTTGACACTCACACATGATGGTCTGTGGTCTTTGGTTGTGAGTTTATCTTGACTGATCGTAAACTCTGAAAAGCCTAGCTTCCTAACTTGGGCTAGTTTAGCTCAGCTGGTTTCTGCCAGACACTGGATTCGTCTTGGATCCTTGCCCCCAGCTCTGCCCTTTGCTTCTGGCTCAAGGCCTGGTTTCAAAGAAGCCCCAACCTTTGACCACTTACCTCTCAGTTCACTTTTTTTCTCAAAAGTTTCTTGGGGATTTTCTCACCTTGTATAAATCCAGGATGCAATGAAATTACATTTTTAGGAAAGCAGTAATTGTTTTGTGGTGAAAACTTCACCATAAAGCCAGAACCCTCTCCTTTGCATCATACCCCTGGGACTGACTCCACGGTCAGGACTCAGGTGGCCCCCAGGCTGTGTCCACAGCACTCAGCTCCCAGGCGTCCTCGTCAAAACCTTGCAGGTGGTTAGCTTCTGAACCTGCTCTCTGTTGGAGAGTCTTCTGGTTTATGAGTTTGGGTGGGAGGCAGAGACAACCTCCCCTGCAGAAGCTAGAGGATCATCTTCTCTGAAGGTTGAGGTTGGGTCGCGCAAGTGCTGGGTTCCACGGTCCCATGAGCCTGTGTGGACTTGGAGGCTCTCAGGACACAAGGTCAGGGCAACTGCCCTGTGGGGGCCACGACCGTTTCAAGTAATCAGGGGGAGCAGGTTTCCGGAGGCTTGGAGGCAGGGCAGGGAGATAAAGAAGCAGGGAAGGGGGTTCCTTCAGGAGGGGCTGGCCCACCTGGAGGGGGTCTCCCAGGGGTCCTCCAAGGGCAAACATGGCCTATCAGGAGGGAAGGGTGGAAATGATGACTGCAGGATGGGGTGGGAGGTCAGCAGGTGAGGGTGTGCGTGATGGGGGGGCGCAGGCGGGGGGCTTCCTGCGTGTCAGCTGACACAGCATGTGGCCGCCTGAGGCGAGACCGCACAGGTGGGCAGGCTGACTTATCACAGGGTGCCTGTCGGGGGAACCGAGGCACGGAAGGTAAAGGAGCCTACGCCAGAGCACACCTCCTCCAGGAAGCCTGCCCGCGGCGGTGCGGCGTGGGGCCCACGGGTTCAGACTGGAGCCACAGCAAAGCGCTCAGAGAAACAGGTGGCCACCACTGGGCCCACGGAGGGTCACCGCCCACGGCAGGCCTAACTCAGGCTAGCGCCCCACAAGCCTGGGAGCTGGGGGTGGCGGGGGGTGGGCTGGGGCTTCTCCCACCTGCGGGCAGGCTTGGGAGCCGGTTCTGCAGGCCCAGACCCGGGCCTCATTCACACTGGCCTTGAGGGCCCAGCGCCAGATGGCTCAGGTTGGGGGGGCGGAGGGGCTCGGCCACGAATCCTCACCAGCCCCCCAAAAGACCACCTGAAGCCCAAGAATATAAAATTTACCAAGACTGATTTAAAGTTTATTGCCAATAAAATTAATTTCTATTATTTCCTGTAATACAACTTCCTAAGAAATTCTGAAGAATTTCCTTAAAAGCTGCTTAAGTCCCTAACAGTTACCATTGCTCATCGACACAACTGAAAACAGCACCCCGGGCCCTGAGTCCTGGCACAATGTGTGGGCGTGTTCGGGAAACTCCGAGCCGTGACAACACGGCTTCCACGCTGAGCGAGATGCAGGTTTCAGGGAAGGCTTCCGCGTGGCCGGGATCCGAGGAGGCGCTCGGTTCCCTTCCTTGGACCGACCTTCCGCAGCCAGAGCCCGGGCTGCCCTCCGCAGGAACAGGCCGCCGGGCACCCCTGGTCTGTGCAGGAGGAGGGACAGCCCGGGACCTTCGAGGACGCGCTGCCCTCTGAGCACAGCGGTGAGCCCCTCCAGGCCATCAGGCGTCGGGCTCACGGGCTTCCCCGGGGGGACACAGGCAGACCCCGGTCTCTCCCCACGCCGCGGGCGGGCCCTCAGCCTGGCCGAACGGAGCGACGCTGGCCTGAGCCACCTCCGGTGTCGCCCCTGGAGGCTGGCCGTCCTGGAGACGGCACGGGCCCTGGACGGCCTGCTCCCCTCGTGGCTCGCTGCTGGAGGAGGCGGGCGCCCCAGCCGGGCTCTGCCGGCCCCCGGAGCGGGCGCCCTCCCCGGACTGCACATTCTGGTGGCTGCACGGCAGCCGGTAGGGGGGCATGAGGTTCTCCAGGTCCGACTCCCAAGACGGGATCCTGAAGGAGGGCGGCTCCGGCGTGGGCGCCTTGGCTCCTGCAGAGCAGAGGATAAGCCACCATGAATGCCGCGGCAGGCGAGCAGAGGGCCCACCCGGCCCTAGGTGCAGGGGTGCAGGGTCGGCCCCTCGCCAGGAAGGCCAAAGCGGGGTTCCTGGAGCCGTGAGTCCTGACCTTTGGCCGGGAGGGCGGCTGGCCCTGCACAGGACACCCGCACACAGAGCCCTGCAGAGCGGGGCGGCGAGAACCCTCCTCCCCAGCGAGGCTCCCTCCCGCTCACCCCTGCCCCGCGGTGAGCGGCTGCCGGAGCTGAGAAAGGGATGCGAATGCCCACACAGGGTCTTTTCCATGAGCGATATCCCACCTGCAGGAGGGTGGGGAGCACACAGATGTACGTTCACAAGAATGATGAGATGAGGACCCCCAGGGCCAGGGGCTCCTGTGTGTCCCGGGACCCTCAGTTCCCACAGGTGCTGGGTGCTCCCCTGACACGTGCCTGCATTCGTCCCATTGCTGCCTCGTGGGGGCGTCCCCAGGGCGGGGGGCCTCCCGTGCTGGGCATCTCAGCGGCCCAGCAATGCTTGGGACTCCCAGTGCCGCGGGCAGGCCTTTTTCCAGACCTGCGCCCAGAACGGGGCTGTGGGGGCTCCCACGGCTGCGCTCTGCAGGGCACCATGCTGGGCCAGCCCACCCGCCGCGTGCACGTCCAGGCCCACCCTCGCCAGTCCCTGCTCCCGTGACGGAACATCTCGCCACCTCGTGTGGCTTTCAGTCGCATTTCCCTGATGACCGGGACAGTTGAGCACTTTTCCTGTTTGCTGGCTTCTGGGTCCCCTCTTCTGTGAAGTGCCCATTCATCGCTGGTCATTTGTTTTCTTACGGGGTCATAGTTCTTTATATATTCTGGATACTAGTCCTTTGTCAGTTTTGGACATAACTTACAAACACGTTTCCAGTTTTGGGTGTGACTCTTCCCTTTCTGATGGCACCCTCTCTGATGTATCCAGAAGTCCTTCATTTCGGTGTGGTCTAATTTACGTCTACCTTCCTATGTGGCTAGTGCCTTTAAGAAAATCCTACTGACCAAATCCTCAGATACCAGGAGGACATAAAGATATTACCCAGTAGTACCTTCCAGTTTTTACAGCTTCACACATACGTCTTTAGTCCACGTGAGATTAATTTGTGCGAATAGTATGAGGTAGGGCTCTAATTTCATTAGTGTTTTTCCCGCGTGGCACCGAACTTCCCAGCAGCATTTATCAAAACCTACGCACCCCCGCTCATCAGCCAGCTTCTGCCAGAAGCTTAGTGTTCATGTGCGCGTGGACGTGCTCGCGGCATCAGAAGCCTCCACGGCGGCTCCGCGGTGATCTCCGCACAGGTGCCATGCTGTCTTTAACCAGCAAGCTTTAGAGAAGTGGCATGGCTAGCCATCCTGAACTGCCCTTCTTCTTCGGGTTCTTGGCTATTCTTGACGCTTTGCAATCCCATACACATTTCAGAAGCAGTGTCTGCCGCTGGAGTCCGGCACTGGCCTACCTGGGAGCCTGGCGTCTCGGCACCACAGTGCCCACTCCGCAAGTGGGGTCTGTCTGCATTCCTTAGGGTTCCTCAAAGTGTTCCAAGTTTTATCCTTTTCTCTGCAAGTCTTGCATGTCTTTTGTTCGATTTATTCCTAGGGACCTCACTTTTAAAAACGCTCTTGAAAATGGCCCATTTTCATTCCCCAGGATTCCTTACTGATGTAGAAATGCCTGCTTCGCCTTCAGCCTAAGATGTACATCAGCCAAGAAGAGAGCCCTGGGCTGGGTGCCCCACCATCCTGAAGGCTTCCATTGGGATGAGTGAAGGTAATCAATATTCCCTGGAAGGGACTCTGTCTTGTATCACCAGATATTTAAAAATATGCATTTTCTTTGTCTCTCTCTGGTGGTTGCTGGTTGACTTACGACGTATCTAGAATCTTATTTGCCATTCCTGGACTCATCAGACTCTGAGAATCTGTAGGGTTCTCAGCCTCATCTCTGCAAACACCTCCCCCTCCTCTCCCCGGGACCCCAGTCACACCGCACACCCCAGCCCCACCTTGCTCACGGTCCTCCACATTCTGCACCTGCCTTCGTGTGCCAGGTGACTCCCCAGCTCTGATTTCAAGCTCACAGGTTCCAACTGACCGACGACATGCTGCTAAACCCATCAGTGGACTGTTGAGCCTCCGTGACGTTTTCTGCAGCCCTAAGTTTTATTTGGTTCTTTTTCAGATACGCTCATAAATTAAACAACAGTTTTCTGTTCTCTTCAGATGTTTTTCACTTTGCCTTTTGTTTCCCAAAACAATAAGCCCAGTTACTTTGCGTCTGGCCTGCGAGCTGGATGCCCTCGTGTGTCTGTCTCTGCCGTGGCCTTGGCTTTCCTGAGGGCGCAGCCGTGTGGGATGAGAATGGCTCAGTTCTTCCTCGCTCCTCCTGGCACCTGTGATGACCAGTCCAGAATCGCTCCAAGTTAATCCTCAGCCTGAGGAGTTTGGGGATAGTCTGTCCTTCCAAGCTGTTGGCAGAGATTTTCTCGGCCCTTTCACCATGAACACCCGAGGCAGGCGAGCAGAGCCCCTTGGTGCAGAGTGGGCCCTTCGCCAGGTTTGAGATGGGGCTGATTTTTCTTGCGTCCCGTGGGAGTGGAGAACGGGGTTCCTTCTGGTTTGCCACCACAATGCGGGTATAGCCATCTGGGGTCCCAGTTTTATGGGACAAGTTCTTGGCCTCCCATTCTGGCTGTGCTCTGAGCTTGGTCCTCTCTCTCCCTCCTGGAAAGCTGTGAAAATCGAGTTCACCAGGGGAAGCCATGCCCACGGGGTTTTCTTTGGGTTTGTCTTTGCCTCTGTCCCTGGCCCCAGCTTCTCAGCAATCCATGAGCACCCACGGCATGCACACACACACCCCCGTGGTGTCAGCTCACCTGCGAGCCAAGCTGCCATGTGACTGGACCTGAGGCTCAGACCCCCCGTCACTTACAACAGTTGTTTTTAGTTTATGATCCTTAAAATCCAACTTGAGTCCTCTCTGGAATCACATAGAAATCAAACTCACCCTTCTCAGCCTCCTTTTCTAGAAATAGGAGCTGCTGATTCCTCACCAAGGGCGTGTTGAAAAGGTGAACGTACTCAGGCGCTGCGTGCTCTGAAGGGAGGCATTACTGTGGTGAAAGTCTTCTTAGATGAGAGGACACCACGTCGGAAGCACCCTGCAAGGATCCCGCGTGCGAACAACGCCATCACTGGGCAGACAGCGCACGGGCGGCCGAGCCCGAGCTCCTACAGAGCACGTCAGGCTCTGGTCGTTACTCAGACTCACCGTGGCCCTTGCTCTGCGCCCCCGTTAGTAGGTCGGCCACCACCGCTCTTCGGGGCCACGGCTCAGACTGGTGGCCACACAGGAGGATGCCAGCTCTGCAGATGCTCTGCCAGCTGATGCATCCGCCAGGTGTCCGGCCCCCCCTCGCGGACCTGCTGCCTTGTGGCACACACAGCAGGGGCGGGCAAGCATGGGGACGCCAGGCGCCGTCTGCAGACGCTCTGCGTGAGCTCAAGCTTGTCCTCTGTGCCACTGAGAACACAGTGTCCCAGCCCTTGACCCTCCACTGGTGATTTCTCCCTCTTTTTTTTTTCCATAGAAAATATTTAACTCTAGAGCATCAAGCTTGAGTAGATCTCAACACCCAGACTGTGAGACACCGTACCGTCTCCTCTCAGAGGTTGCCTTGTTTCTTGCTGTTGATCCTTTGAAACCTGCAGAGAGAGAAGTAGCAGGGAATATGATGCAAGATTTGTTGCCCTGCCAAAGGGGGCACACAAACCCGGCTCTGCCCCCACGAGCTGGACGCAGGCAATCACCCACCGCCTGAGTTCTGAGCACTCACTTCTGTGTGGGGCTGCTGACAGGAGTGCACTGGGGGGGGTCGGCTTCTCCCTCTGCATGCGCATCACGATGGAGACAAGTAGTGCTTTGCCTAATGAGTGGGAGCGTCTCACAGGGGCCGAGGGCCCCATTTGGACCCCCAGCATGAGGAAGGGGCAACAAGGACACAGCATAGGCCACCCCTTGCTGGGCGCCTTCACCGCACCCCTCTGCTTGCTGGTGGTAAGTCCTGGCTACCCAGGAGCCCCGAGTGTCTTCACTCCACCTCCTGAAAGCAGGAGGCTTATTCCTTGCCCTGGTGCTGCCAGGCCAGCCAACAGGTGACTTATTATCCCATCCACGTGGGCTGGCAGGTAGGAGGGGGGAGCACGGTGCTTGCCAAAGGGCCAGGGACGACGCTCATTCTAACTCGGGGCTGCATGCAGCAGGGACCAGACACTGTGGCTGTGCACAATTTTCCCTTGAAGGTTTTGAAAGATCTCCAAGTACAAGTGCTTCTGGGAGACTTCTAAATCTGGAGTGTGCCTCCCCGAGCCAGCCCTTGAGAAGTACAGTCAAGATACAAACTGATGCATGAATGAGTAAAGATATAACTTTATAAGAAACAAAAGGCAAGCCCTTGTTGATGAGGGATGACCATCCCCTGAAGAAGAGGAAGCAAATGGCAACAGGCTACAGAAAGCCGAGGTTTGAGGAGCATGCTGTCGGGATGGGGAGGCCCCCAGGGGATCCATCAGAGAGGATGGTGCTGCTGATGTGCGGGCAGGGCTCTGGTGGGTACCTGGGGGCGCCGCAGCCAGACGGGCGACCGCTGCCGTCAAACTTCCCAGCCCAAGGGTGACAGCAGGGCGTCCACCAAAGGTGGCTGCAGAGTGGGCAGCAATCCCAGTAGAGCAGGGGATGGGGCTCAGGAAGCAAAGGAGATCAAGGTATTACTGAAAATACAGGGAGGCACACTACTGGTTTAGAATGAAAGCAAAAACAACACAGAGCTTGGCAGTGGAGTGGTGGAGGGCTGTGGGGTAGAGATTTGTGGGGAGGGTGGTGACAATTGTGCCGGTGTGTGCATCAGCATCCTTCACCTGAGAACAAAGTGCTGGAGCAGGAAGCATGAGAGATCAGTCCTCCTCGGAAGGAGCCACTATGCTGAGGAGAGCCACCGGGGTCGACTGTTCCAGATTCTGGAACTGGACCAGACACAGTGACAATGCGCAGCACCAGGGAAGGGATGCTACCTGTCCCTCCTGAGCGAGCCATGCGTGCAAGCCAGTGACCACCCACCCTCAGTCCTGTGGCTGCTGGAGAACAGCCCTCATTCCTGGAGCAGCTAATGCTTGGGCAGGCAGCGGGAACTCCGTACTCCAAAACGTGGGCGTTGTGCCTTTTGGTTGGGTCTGGTCATGCCCTGAGGGGCCGGCACAGGTGCTCTCTTGTCCTGGCCACCATGGCAGCAGTAGCTCCTTCAGGGCCCTCGATTGGAACATTTATTCCTCTTATTTGCAGCCAGACATTTAAGGAAATCACTGGCTGACCACACAGATAGTCAGAGAAACTTCACAACAGGAAATACATACTTTGCAAAAGCAGTTTGGAAGAGTCACAATCTGATAGTTCAAAAACCTACAATCCCTGAGCAGTGGGAGAATCTGATGTCCAGACTTACCACATTATAATACTCAGAATACCCAGTTCTCAACAAAAAATTATAAAACATACAAAGAAATAAGACAATGTGGCCCATTCAAAGGAGAAAAAGAATTTGACAGAATTTCCCAGAAGCCCAGACATTTAAGACATTAAATCAGTTGTCTTAAATATGCTCAATGAGCCAAGGTGAAGAACTAAAGGAAATCAGGAAAATACTGAATAAACATAAAGAATATCAATAAAGAGATAGGAATTACAAAAAGGAACCACACAGAAATTCTACCACTGAAAACTGTGAAATTAAACATTCACTAGTAGAGCTCACCACATTTGAGCAGGAGAAGGAAGGATCAGTGAGCTCGAAGACAACTGAAATTTTCCAGTCTGGGGACCAGGGAGAAAATGGAATGAAGGAACATGAACAGCACCTGGTGGACCTGAGGCCCAGAAGGAGAAGAGAGGGGCAGAGAGAAAAATAACTGAAGAAACACTGGCTACATGCTTCCCAAATGTGATGGAGGTATGGATCTACACATCCAAGATGCTCAACTGACTCCAAGCAAGATAAACGCAGATGTCCACACCGAGCAGCCACAGCACTGCTAGATTTTTCAGAACCCCAGAAAGGATTCTGAAAGCAGCGAAAGAGAAGTGGTTAATCCTATAGAAGGAGCCTCAGTAAGATCAACAGCTGATTTCTCATCAGAAATCATGGAAGCCTGAGGGCACATTTAACGTCCTGTAAGGAAAATAAAATCTGCCAACCAAGAATTCTAAATCCAACAAAACCGTCTTTTGAGGATACAGGAGAAATTAAGACATTCTTAGGTAAACAAAAGCTGAGAGAATTCATGACCAACAGACCTTCCCTATAAGAAATACTAAACGGAGCTTTTGGGGCTAAAATGGAGGCTTTACACAGTAGAAGAAATAAAGAACTGGTAAAGATAACCGCACGGGTTAATATATAAGCCAGGGTTGTTATACTTGGGGTTTGTAGGTCCTCTTCTTCTCCATGCAATTTAAAAGACTTATTCATAAGACAATAATTATAAATCTTTCCTAATAGGCACACAATGTGTAAAGATGTAATCTGTGACATTAAGAGTATAAAAGAAGAGGGATGGAGATGTATAGGAGCAGAGTATTTGTAGGGTATTGAAATTAAGTTGGTATTATTCAACATAGACTCTTATAAGTTAAAGATGTTAATTATAATCCCCAAGGTAACCAGTAAGAAGATAACTAAAAAATATAAGAAGGAAAGAAGAAGGGAATAAAAATGGCACAGTATGCAAATTCAGCTAAATACAAAAAAAGCAGTAGTGAAAGTATTGTGGAATTAAAAACATATGAGGCATACAGAAAACAGATCAGTGGGGAAAAGAGGGTCCATTCGGTGTTTTGTGACTGCAGCGGGAACAACAGAAACCCCCAGGGGAGGGATGACGCTGGATCAGTACCTCACACCAAACCCGCCAGTGAACCACACAGAACTCAACTCTCAAAATTCAATGTTGAAAACTTGTAGTAGAAAGTACAGATGACTCTCTTTTAGATGCTTGGGTTAAAGATGAATCGAGACCAAGAAGCATTATCGTAAAATATGTATAAGTGAGAGTATATTGAAAGGTATGGCTCAGGGG
The DNA here is from genome assembly GCF_004348235.1 of Phoca vitulina. NCBI lineage: Eukaryota > Metazoa > Chordata > Mammalia > Carnivora > Phocidae > Phoca > Phoca vitulina. The sequence goes on from NW_022589720.1 coordinate 494,152, forward strand.
GTGCCTGGGTGGCTCAGTCGTTAAGCGTCTGCCTTCAGCTCAGGTCATGATCCCAGGGTCCTGGGATCGAGCCCCACATCGGGCTCCTGCTTGGCGGGAAGCCTGCTTCTCCCTCTCCCACTCCCTCTGCTTCTGTTCCCTTTCTCACTGTGTCTCTCTGTCAAATAAATAAAATGTTTAAAAAAAAAAAAAAAAAAAAAAAAAAAAGAAAGGTACGGCTCAGGCTCATCAAATGTCAGGTTAAACGAAGCACGGAGTCAAGTTGCTCTGTGACAGCCTACCCGTAATTCACCCAACTAACAAGTGGTTTGCATCAAGAATATATAAAGAATTCAAATAAATCTGTAAGAAAAGCAGAAAGAGGGACGCCTGGGTGGCTCAGTTGGTTAAGCGACTGCCTTCGGCTCAGGTCATGATCCTGGAGTCCCGGGATCGAGTCCCGCATCGGGCTCCCTGCTCAGCAGGGGGTCTGCTTCTCCCTCTGACCCTCCCCCCTCTCATATGCTCTCTCTCTCACTCATTCTCTCTCTCAAATAAATAAAATCTTAAAAAAAAAAAGAAAAGAAAAGCAGAAAGAGCATGACAGGAAAATGGACCAAGGACAAGAGCAAGCACTTCCCATAGGAGGAAACTTACATGGTTAGTGCACGTCAAGCATCGTCAGTCACGGGGGTAATTCTGGGAGGGACAGGAAGCCACCAGCCCGCACCACTGGGTTTGTGGCCCCAGGTGTGGGGGAGGATATGGACCAACAGGGTTTCATATACACTTCTGTGGGAGTGCAGACTGCGCACCCCCTTTAGAAAGGAGTCTGGCCTTATCTTGCGGAGCTGCTGCTCGTTACAGAGACCTGCACAGGGGCGTCCACCCTGCGCGCCCACAGCAGAGGGGACGAGTGAGTGTGGGGCGGGAAGAAAGAGTCACAGAAGGAAGGCAAAGGGACTCAGCAGCACGAGACAGGGCACAGCCAACTTGACCATTAAGTAGTAAGTGAAAAGGTGATTCCCCCAAATTCCAAACATCACATATACACTGTGTCCTTTCTGTGAAATAAAGAGTAACCAATGAATTGCATGTATGTATTTTTTAGGAATAGGAATGATCTGAAACACGGAAGTAAAAGGAAAACACAAGAACAAAGAGAGTGACTAGGGCCGCATATGCAGATGTAGACCTCATCAGGACCCTGACTTTTCTTGGGTTGTTGGTGCTTCCTCTGACACCAAAAATAAAATAAATATGGAGTAAATTTAGAAAGCAGGGTTTGCATAGATCAATGATGAGTCTGTGTCCCAGACAAGGATTACGATTAATGTGCACCAAGGCCTAAAACAAGGTGTTGGGGCGGGGGGCTAGCATTTACTGAGCACCAGTCTGAGCCTGACGCTGGGCAGAAGTGCTCACAACCCCTCACTGAGTCCTCGCACATCCTGCTCTGGGAAGTGACAGCCCTACGCCCTAACCTCCTCTGAAACACCACCCCTGGGAGTCTACCGCAGCGAGTGTCCTTGTGGAGACCCAGGGACTCAGTGGGGTTTAAGAAACTTCCTCTGGGGTGTGGGATCAGTAACATCTCCACACCAGAATGGACCCAAAGTCCAAGTGCCCCTTATGGGGCCCATTCTTTTCTAACCACTTGGCTGAGAGCTACAGGCGTTGGGGTCACCCACAGAGAGGTGGGCCTGGCGGGAAGCCGGGCGCACAGGGAATCAGGATCAGATGCGGGTTCTGGACAGAGCCTACAGTGGGGAGGAGGCCCCAGGCTGGTCTGGGGTGTGGGCTCAGTGACCGTGCATGGCCATCTGAGGGCCGGGGTCTGAGTTTCCTTAGTTGGGAGGGAGGGGGCTCTCCAAGCTCAAAGCCAAGGGCTCAAGAGCATTGTCCTGAGCCTTGGGCCCCACTGGCGGGGGGTGGTGGGCAGTCCCATGGGTCACTCTGGAAGGGAGCACCTGGGGAGCCGTGTTCCCAGCAGCCCTGCCCTGCCAGGGTCTGTACTCACCTGCTGGCAGGGCCAGCACCACACGGCGCCTCCCTGACCTGCTGCTGCACCACGCAGGCCGCCCACACCCAGTCCTGGGGCCACCAGCCCTTCTTAGCAGGCTTCCTCGCTCCAGCCCACATGTGGCTCCCACACATGCTCACACGCTCTGGTGACCATCAGTTACACACACCCCATCTTCACTCCCCTTCTGCTTCCTGCGGAGCTATTCCCCAGCATGGGCTACGACAAGCTCAAACACACAGAAAGTTGAAAGGATCACACAAAGAACACCTCTGAAACACCACCCCTGGGAGTCCACCGCAGCGAGCGTCCGGCCCTATATCCTCTATCGTACCAGCATGCGTCCCTCGAGCGCGCATACGAGGCTTGGCTTAGGGACACCGCGTGGGGACTTCATCTGCCTCTATCCCGCACGCACGGGCCCCACGTCAGGAGCGTGATCTGCCCTTCATGTTTCCTCCTACTCCACACACACCTTTGCTGCCCTTTGAGCAGCACCCCTGGCGCCCAAGAAGCGCTGAGCGCGAGTGCAACGAGCATCCAGAATACAATGGCGACCCCAGCTTTGGGGGGACCCAGGCTCTCACCCCTGCATCTGGGCTCGGTCGTCAGCAATCCTGGGCTCACCTGCAGCGACAGGGTGCTCTCTGGGCTGGCGGAGGCGGTGGACCTCACGCTTGAGGACTCAGACCGCGACAGGCGCACCTTCCTCCTGGGTCTGCTAGAGCGGGATGGGAAGGAGAAAGACGTTACCAAGGAGGCCCTCACTGTGTCGGTGAGTGCACGGGGACCCTGCAGGACGTCTCCCTGCTGGGGCCCCTCTTGTCTGCGGCAGCGGAACAGGCAGCGGCTGGGAGCTGTTTGAGTGCCTGGGGCAAGTCCTGCAGAAGAGGCAAGCAGGGGCCCCTGTGGGAAGGACCCTACGCCTCCACCACAGCAGAACATTAAAGCAAACCACCTGCTGGACTTCGGCCGCGTGAGACGCCTTTAAAGCCAGACAGAAGTAGCTTCATCTGTGGGACAGATCCTCCTTATTCATATATTCATTCTGTCTGGCTGATTTCTGTACAGTCAGCTAACTGAACATCCCCAACAGATGAACAGACCAGTAAGTCTGTCTGACCATCAGGAAGAGACGCCCCATGAAGTTCTACCAAGTTCCCCACTAACACGTGCCCGTGATGAGCACCCACCGAGGCCCTGGGTGGGTGTGTTCTCCCCTGGCCCGGCTCCAGGCCTGAGACTCCACCTGCTCCTGCAGGTGAGGCCCAGGGAGCAGGGGGTGGGGGGTGTCTAAAGTGCCAACTGGTCACCTGGATCCAAACTGTTAGGTTACCACAGAAATGTTTTCTGCAACAAAAAAGGACTAATAGTGTTTTAGTTGCCCCGTGACCCAGGGCTGCTGGGTTGGAACGAAGGAAGCCAGCTCGGTGCAGGATGACGCCAGGCGTCCTTACCAGTCTGGAGGTCTCAGGGACACCCAGCGGAACCTGGACCAGTTCACACAAGCACCATGTGTGGGTGTCTCTCCGGAGCAAGAGAACAGCCTCCTTCCCATCCCCTCCAATATCCTGTCCGCATCCCTGTCCGCATCCCCAGCATGGCCATCTGACTCCGCCATCAGCACCATCACCTTCATGGTCCCAGCAGAGGCCCCCCCCAGGAGCCTGGGCCAGGGCCGTGGCCGCCAAGGGCTGTGGAAGAGCAGAGAGGGAGGGACAGGGTGCTTCCCTGGGGGGCCGGAGCAGCCTCTCCCACACCCTGCTCAGCAGGTGGGGGCCAGGCAGGGAGGGGGCAGGGGCCAGAGAGGGGCCTATGTGTCTGTGTGTTTGGTGGGTGAGATTCAAGTAAATGCCCTGTCCTTTTTAATTTTATTTTTAAATTACATTCAATGGCACTGGAAGAAGGACACAATATCTACAAACCACCTAGGAAAATGTTTCACAGAATTGTCCTCTTAAGGACAAAGGGAGCCCGTGCTCAGTGTGTGCTTGGGGGAATGGTGCCGAAGAGACCCAGAGCTTGTTAACGCTGGCGCCGTGAATCTCTCCTGCTACTCAGTATTCCAGGAGAAGGTGGCCTGTCGAGGCTGTGCAGGTTTGTCATGGGGACAGAAGTCCGTACGTTCCCCCGCACCTGATCTTACTCTTTAAAACGTGTGCTTGAAACCGGGCCACGGTCTGTCCAGGGCCACTTTCTGGCCCCACGGCAGGGAGGGTGGAAAGGCCGTGTGTTCCTGGGGGGGCCTGTGTGCGCGGCTGCGGGCAGAGCGGGCGCCATGGTGGCGCCGACTGCAGCCCCAGGACGACTGAGGGCAAAAGGGTGAGCCCGACTCAGCCCAACGCTGCTGCACCCACGAGCGCTCGCGGGAGGAGGATGAATGAGCACCACTCACACTTGGCATGAGCTCACATCCCTGGGGATGATGCCCAGAAGCGTTACTCTGACTTCCCAAGGAACGCCAGTGTGATGAGCCACTGCAGAGGCCACCCTGTCTGTGATGTCAGGGAAACCGTTCCGCCTTCTGACCCACGGCCACAGCACTGTGAGATACTCCATCCCACTCCTTCCCTTGGGAATGGCGGTCGGACGAGTCCACGGCTATTTTTCAGACGGAGGAAACAGTCCGGGACACTCGCAAACTTACCCCAGTGCAGATGACGTCAGTGTGCTGCCTGTGTCCTGCGAGGGTGTAAGTGATAATTCATAGCATGAGAACCGAAGGGGTGGTTGACGTGGAGCTTATGCTTAAAATCCAAGTCCATTATTAGCTCACGTTGGGTCCAGGGCAGGGGTCTGTGCCGGAGAGCACCTCCCTCCCTGCCCTGCACCCCTGCCTCTCTCTGTGCCCTCCTGCTTCACGGCTGGCGCCCCGACCCCCGGGGCACCCCGAGTGTGCCTGCATCGGCCATGAGGGCCATACAGAGGGCGCATGTCAAGTGAGGTCACCAGGTGGCCCTGATCTTGGTGGCGGGTCTGTGTGCGGGGCGGCGGCGGGGACGGAGATGCACAGAGGAAGGGCCATGCAAGGACGAGGGGGCCTGAGGAGAGAGGCCTCAGAAGAATCCAACCTTGACAACACCTGGATCTCAGGCTTCCAGCCTCCAGATCGGGAGATCCTGGGTTTGTCACTTAAGCCACAGTCTGTGCCCGCGGCGACGGACGCGACTCTGTTGACGAGTACTGACCAGCCCTGACAGCACCCCCATTCTAGTGGACGGCAGGACCCTTGTCTTGTGGCTGCAACTTGCTTTCCCACATCTTGGACGATGCTGAGCATCGTTTCACATAAGTTTGTTCAAATCTAACCCTAAATTTTGATGAAGTCCAATGCACCATTTTTTCTTTTCCTTCTTTTTAAATATTAAAATAATTTTAAATATTATTTCATATATTTTTACTCTAAGAATCATGTGAATATGCTTAACACTTTGGAAAATAGAGAAAAGAAAACTAAAACTTACCCAGAGTTCCTTCATCCTAATGCATTTCCCAGCATTTCCCATCAATCTTTATTTCCCCATTTATAGGATTTGTTTTTGTTTTATACAATTGCTAATTTGCCATAAATGTAATTTTATATTGCTTTTCCCCACTCATTATATCGTAAGCATTTTAAAAAAATGTTATTATAGTGTGCCTGGGTGGCTCAGTTGGTTAAGCGACTGCCTTCAGCTCGGGTCAGGATCCTGGGGTCCCGGGATTCATTCCCACATCGGGTTCCCTGCTTGGTGGGGAGTCTGCTTCTCCCTCTGACCCTCCCCCCTCTCATGCTCTCTGTCTCTCATTCTCTCTCTCTCAAATAAATAAATAAAAAATCTTAAAAAAAATAATAAAAAATAAAATTCTTAAAAAAATAAATAACTGATGTGACATTTATTTAAGAAAAGCTTATTGGAGAGCTCTTTAGCTGCTTCTTGCAAAGTTTTTTGCTTTGTTTTGTTTTTATTTTTGTTTTAGAACCATGTTGTCTGTGATCAATACAGTTTAACTTTCTATTCTTTATTCCTTTTTCTTGTTTTATTTCACTGGCTAGAACTTTAGTACAATGTTAAATAAAAGTAGTGAGTATGGACATCCTTACCTTGTTCCTAGTCATAAGAAGGATAGTATTCAGTCTTCCACCAGGAAGTTTGTTGTATTTCGTAGGTGCTCATTGTCAGAATGAAGATCTTTTCAATTCATTCCTAATTTGTTGAGAATATTATTTTTTTATCATAAATGAGAGTTTCTTACTGGCAACTCCTTTTTCTGAATTGATATCATTATATTATTACTGTCCTTCACTGTTAATATTTTGTAGAAGGCCAATACATAGTCATGGTATTTAATCCTGTGTGTCGCTAGATTTGGTTTGTGAATGCTTAGTCAATGGTTTCTGTCTGCACTTTCCTGAAGGCTCTTGCTTCGTGGTGTTCCTTTGTGATGACATCGTCTGGCTTTGGTATCAGGCTGAAACTGGCTTCTCAGAACAGGTTTCCTCTCCTCTGTTTTCTGAGAGAGCTTGTGGACAGCTGTTATTATTATTTTTTAATTCAGTAGAATTCAACAGTGTAGCCACCAGGGGGTTGGGGATTTTCTATTTCTTTTATTTATTTAGGTCTGCTAATTTGTATAATTTGACTGGAAAGGTAACTACCTTTCTTTTTTTTTTTAAGATTTTATTTATTTATTTGACAGAGACAGACATAGCGAGAGAGAGGAAACACAAGCAGGGAGAGTGGGAGAGGGAGAAGCAGGCTTCCTGCTGAGCAGGGAGCCTGATGCGGGGCTCAATCCCAGGACCCTGGGATCATGACCTGGGCCGAAGGCAGACGCTTAACGACTGAGCCACCCAGGCACCCCGTAACTACCTTTCTTAAGTGAGAATGCATTTTTCAACATTGGAAGATTTAGAATTAAGTATATAAATGTTTAAGAAACCCAAACCCATGCTATTTCTACTGTTGCATTCGAAAGCCCTATGTGCATATTTGGTATTTACCGTTTTGAATGCAGAAGAGAATGTGTCCTCCTGGGCGTGAGGTGGGGAGGGTTTGAGCCATTGAGATCTCAAAGCTCTGCCCACACTTAGGAGGTGAGCCCAGCCTTATCTAATCTTAGCCATCAAAGTGGGAATGATGATCTGTCTCAGATAATCCGCAGAGGGATTAAATGTGATGATGGATGACAAGTGTCCAGCAGAGTGGCACTGAATGGTCACAGCTGACTTGGATTCCTGAGACAGGATGGGAATGAGGTGGCCCTGAGACTGCTCTACTACACATTCTAGAGGTGAGCTCAAGAGCCACATTCACCAGAGAAGAGGGCTTGAGCACATTCCCCTGGACACACGCTACAGCCAGGTGGGACCCATGGTCAACACCTGTCCTGTCATCATGACTTTGCTGCTTGAGCGCTGTCCTTCCTGTCGCTCAGAAGAAGTTGTGTGGCACCCACCACCCAAGAAGGGATGGCAGGGGTGGGGTGCCAATGGAATGGAACGGAGCACCACCCCGGTCTCCATGTATGGCAGGAGGCTGGATGGGAGTGAGTGGCAGGGAGGGCTTGTGCCGTGTTGTGTTGGCCATGGTTTAAACTGTGACTTGGCCAGTCACAGCCAGTCCTCACTGAAGACCAGCCTCCAGCATCTCCGACATGGAACTCTGAGTCCAGGCTGCATAATGAACAGAGTGGGCTGGGATGTCCCTCCTCCCTGTTGATCTGGGAGATGAGCAGGAGAGCCCTTCCGCTGGGACAGTAAGTGGATTGCTGAGACCCTGGGGGACAGGCCAGGATCCTGCCAGGAGCTTCCTGGAGTGCTGGCTGCAGACATCCACACACATCACCCAAGCACACATGTGATGCTTCCGTTCGTCACACCCATTTTCTATCATGCTTCTCTGCTCACACACATGCCCCACAGTTTAGAATGTTTGTGTCACCCACCTTATTTCCCTCGTATTCCCCTCCCACCATTGTCCCTGTTTGAGCTGCATCCCTGGGAACATTATAAACGCTTTAAACCAGCTAAACCTGCCCTCCCCGGGTTCTTGGGGGAGGCTTAGACCCTGCACTGGCTCTCACCCCTGTATCTGAGGCTCGTGCACGGCAGCCCCTCACCTACCGTTAGCCATGAATTCTCTGGGTATATGGTAGCGGACAACTGAAAGGAGGGCGTATCCGGCAGCAGGAGCTCCTTGGACATCACTCTGGAGGGATGGGGCAGGAGGAAGGGGAGACACACGTCAGCAAGAACGGGAATGCGGACAGCTGCTGAAAGCCGCAGGCCACAGCATCCCACGGGCTCCTTACCATGGCCTTCCCTTCTTCTGCAGCCCCTCAGGTCGGCTGCACCCTGGGAGACCCCCGCGAGGGCAGGGGAGAAGCACCTGAGGGGAGGGGCTGCAGGAGCAGCAGGGACTTTTAAACAAGGAGGGGTGGTGGGTGGTGCTGTGTGCCCTGGACCTCAACTGCCACAGTGGGATGACACGGAATTACCCAGGAGGGCCCGCTGAGGGGCCTCAGAGACGTGAGGAAGAATGATGCGGAGAGATTCAGCCCTCCATTGCTGACTTGCCGGCTGGAGGTGACAGCGTGTGAGAAGACACAAATTCTGTCAGGTGCATTCTTCTCCAGCACCTCCCAAAATGAACGCGACCCCGGCCACACACTGACTGCTGTCCTGCGAGATGCAGGGGCCCCAGTTCACTGCGTGGAGCCCGTGGATGGGAAGGCGTTTGGAGCCCCCGCTTGGGCTCACCTGCTGCGCGGCCACAGAGGACGGGCCCGGCGAGGGCCGGCGGGGTGGAGCTCCCGCACAGCTCCTGAAGCTTCAGGCGTGCGGCCCCTTCCCCCCTCTAGTCCACCCTATCTGGTAACTTCCGCAGAGCCGCCTGTGGGATGTTCTCCGACAGGCACGCAGTTGAAAAGGAATTGTGCCAAAGAGACGGTCCGATGGCTACCCCCAGACGGCGATGCTTTGGCAAGCCCGACTCCGAGTTTCCTCTAAAATAAGCCTGTGATTAACATCATCTGACGCTGTAAACACCTACACCCTTTTACACACTGCTGTGTCAGAGGTGTAGACAAGCCCTGGTCTCCAGACGCCGAGCCTGGCTGCGAGGCGGGTGTGAGCTGAGAGCTGTGGGCACGTCCAGGCCCCCGTCAGCCCCGCTGGGCACAAACTCCTCGTCACCCCAGAAAGGCTTCCTGCCACAGAGAACGGCCGCCCGTCTGTTATCAGCTGCCACACCCAGAGGGTTTGCAAGCTGACACGTTCGCGCTCCCTTCCCACAAGTCAAGTTTCCCCGCTTTCTCGTCAGAAAGGCGAGACTGCGTCGAAAATGAGAAGATCCCCACAATGAGAAACAGGATATACCTTCAAAATGGGACAGTGAATTCATGCTTCCTTCTTTTAACAGAACAAACTCCACAATACATGGAGTTTTAAAAGCAGGCTCCCAAAAACGTGCACAATGAGGTCATAATTTCATAAAAGAAAATGTTATGTACATGATGCACATGGAAATATTACATGTGGGAGACTTGAAAGATACCAGTCAAAATGCCAGGAGTGGACACTGGCGGGTGGAGGGAAGGAAAGACTTTCACCTGTACACGGGGAATATTTGTAAGTTCCAAATTTTCTATAACGAATACTCATTGATGTGGCAATCTGAAAAAAAATTTGAGATGGAAATTTACGATCCTGGTGCATTGATTTTCAATTATTCTTGCCAGAAAGGGACAAAATAGGAAATGTGAGGAGGCATAAGGAGAAAACCTCCATCTACAAGCCAAGGAGAGAGGCTGACAAGGCCCCACGACCCTGCCGACACCTTGAGCTCAGGCTCCAGCCTCCAGAACAGTGAGGCCACACACTTCTGTTGTTTTTCGGCCCTTTGTGACGGCAGCCCTGGTGGACTAAGACATCTACCATAGTGTGAGCGTATTTCTTGTCCCTCGACGACTTTTCACAGCTGCAGTTTCAATGTGCTCGTTTTAAAGTGGGTGCCTAGCCTGGGTCGTGACCTTCACGACGGGCCACTTTCTGCCTCTGATTTCGTGGGGAAACTCGTGTGTGCCTGTGTGCGTGCGAGCCGCGCTCCGGGGCCCTCGGGAGCAACGCGAAACCAGATGTTATGAGACGTCCTAAGGAGGAGGTTCGGACTCAGCTCTCCACATGGTCTCTGATTGACACAATCAATGAGCACCGACCTTCGCGTATTGGTTCAGGTATCAGCAGTTACAGACGGAGTGGAGAACTATTGCAGTTTTCGCAAGTAAGGTAAGCCAAAAAGATGGTGGATACGTGTTAATGTTAAGTGAAACGATGTTACACATTGTTTTAAAATATCCCATCAGAGATGGATTACTTTCCAAAGTAATTTGAGTTACAAAGAGCAGGCAGCCTACTTTCAGACAGATCCAACAACTCTAGCAAGCATACAACCTACCTCTGTGCGGATGAACTCTGGTCGCCATCTGCTTGCTGCGTAAATGAAAATGAAGAGAAAGGAGAAATTGTTGATACTCAGGTTATTCTTTCAGAAAACCCAGTCCATTATTAGTCAGCATCAAGCAAGCGTGTCTCAGACACGTCCCTGGAAGGGGTCTCGCGGAGGGACAGCTCCCCTCCTCCCACACCCGCCCTGCGAGCACAGGTGTCCTCGTCCCTCTTTAGGAAGAGCCCAGCAGTGGGATTGCTGCGTCAGATGGTAAGAATATATTCAAGTTTTTAAGAACCTGACAAACTGCTTTCCAAAGTGGCATCACTTTCAAATTCCCTTGTGACTTTGAACTGCGGGCACGCGGGGCTTCGGTGTCTCTGCATCGGCCCAGCACTGGGCATTGCTCGCGTTTTCGAGCGAGCCATGCTAACTGGGTATGAAGTGCTATCTTCCTGTGGTTTTCATTTGCATTTCCCGAATGGTGAGTGGTGCTAAACACCTTTTCAGGTGTTTATTTGCCATCCATATATCCTGTTTGGTGAAGTTTATTAAAATCTCTTCCCCATTTTAAATTGGGGCTGTTTTTCCTTATTAAGTTTTGAGAGTTCTTTATATATTCTGGATATAAGTACATGGTTTGCAGATATTTATTCCAGCCTGTGACTTATAGTTTCTATTTTTGTAATGGTGACTTTTGAAGACCAAATGCTTTATTTCTTATGGAGTCCAATTTTTCATTTTTTTCCCTTAATAGTGTTTTGGTATCATGTTAAAGAAAACTTTGCCTAACTCAAGGTCACAAAGATCTTATTCTGTTTTCTTCCTAAAGTGTTATATTTTAACTCTTAAATTCAGGTCTATGATTGATTTTGAGTTATTTTTTTTGTGTATGGTGTGAAGTAGGGTATTAAGTTCTTTTTTTGCATATAGTTATCCAATTGTTTCAGCACCTTTATTAAAAATACTCTCATTTCTCTCCCCGTTGAATTGTCCTGTGCACCTCTGTTTAACATCCGCTGCTCAGGTTTTATTTCTGGAGTTTCTACTCTGTTCCACTGATCTGTATGGTCTATCTTCTTCCAGTCCCACACTGCCCTGATTACTGTAGCTTGATCATAAATTTTTAAGGCAGGTTGTGTAAGTCCTCCAATTTGCTGCTTCTTTTTCTAAATTATTTTGGTCACTCTAGGTCCTCTGAATTTCTATATATATTTTAGGATTGGCTTGTTATTTCCTTAAAAAAAAAAAAAAAACTTGCTGGAAATTCAGTACAGATCATGGTAAGTCTCTAGATCAATTTAGGGGAAATTTGCTATCCTGACAATATTTTGTGCTCCAGTCCATGAGTATTCTAAATCTTTCCATTTATTTAGATTGCATTTAATCTCTCTCAATACTTCGTAGATTTAAGTATACATATTTGGCACTTGTTTTATTATTTTATTATTTTCAAAGCTATTGCAAATGGAATAGTTTTCTTAATATCATTTTCAGATTCTTCTTTGCCAGTATACAGAAATATAATTGAGGTTTTTATATTGATTTTGTATCCTACCACCTTATTGAGCTGTCTTATTATTTCTACCAGATTTTTTTTACAGATTTGTTAGAAGCATGTTTCCTGCAAATAAATACAGTTTCATTTTCAAATCTATATCTTTAATTTATATTTCTTGCTGTGTTGCACTGGCTGGAACTTGAGTGAAATGTCAAATAGAAGTTTGAAGTGGACATTCTTGCTTTTGTCCCAATCTTAGGGGAAAGTATTCAGAATGAATTAAGTGTGAATTAGTGAGGTGGGAAATGCGACTTCCATCTCTATTCCCGAAAGGATGTGCATGACTGCTGTTCTTTTCTTTAAAATATCAGGTAGAATTTATCAATGAAACCATCAATTCACAAAGATCACCTGGGATCTTTGTGAGAAATTTAATTAGTGGTTGTCTTTGTTTGTTATATGTCTATTCAAATTTTCTATTTCTTTTGTAATCAGTTTTGGTAATTCATGTCAGCTAAGTAGAATGATCACTCCCTTTCTTAAGAAAACATGTTTCAACCCTGGAACGTTTTAAGTATAGAAAAATTTAAGAGACCCAAGCCTATAATGTTACCGTTTTTGCATTAAAAATTATTGTGCATATTTGGTATTCTATGTTCTTGAATACTGACAAGAATTTGTCCTGCTAGGTGTGGGACAGAACAAAGTATCTTCTCTCAGAGTCTTAAATATCTATGTTCATTTAGGAGGTGAGCTTGGCCTGATTCCACCCTGGTGGACACCAAACAGAAACTATAAAGCTGTGTCTGGGAGCATCCTTAGCAGGATTTAACATAATGGTCAAAGACAAGTGTCTGTCACAGTGGCAGGCACATGGTCAGGGCTGGTAGCAGGTGTCACATGGGACTGTCCCAGGCCAATTGGGACATAGGGTCACCCTGGCTTTAATGGCAGCAAAGAAAAGTCTGTGGCCATCTGCTCATGGCTTGGAGTGAGGGTCGCCTTTTAGTGGCTGAGTCTGGGGTAGGGAGAGGTTGGAGGCATGATGGTTTCCACTAAATGTGTCTCCAAACTTCCAAGTTGCAAGCAAGGAAAATGATTTTGCTGACAATATCACTGTTACTAAAGGTGGGTACCAACCACTTCCTACTTCTAAATTATTGCAAGGAGCCCTCCCTCTGATGCCCTGCAGGGACTTTGGTGAGATGGAACTCCTCCCACAGAGAATATAAAGTCACCTGTGATCTTCAAAAGTCAGCAGAGTCACAAGCCCTGCTTTAAAATAACCCACCAGAAACTCCCAGACAGCTGCAGAAAGTGGGTCCAAAAGGAGGCAGCCCTGAGGCTTACTCCATGTCTGTTTCTTACAGTGAGTCCCTAACACTTTTTTAATGAAGAATTTCAAACATCCAGAAAAGTTGAAAGGATTGTACAAGAAAGCCTAAACTCGACACCTAGATTCTATCATTGTTAAAGTTTTGCAGTATTTTTTTTTTTTTACCATATGATTATCCACCTATCATTTTATTTTCTGGTGCACCTCAAAGCCCGTTGAGTGCAGACATAAGTATCTTTCATTAAAGCACACATATATCGCTCAGTTTTAGTAAGCCGATTTTTCTACTGCATCTCTCTCTCTCTCTCTCTCTCACACACACACACACACAATACAAGCCCCACAGTTAAGAATATTTTCTGTCCCTCACTTTTTCTTCTACTCCCCCCCCCCTTTGCTCCCATATGAGTAGCACCCCTGAGGACCAAGTAAATGCTTCAGATCAGTCAAACAAGCCATTCCAAGCATTTTCTGTCCTCGTTCCTGGGGGAGCCTGAGAACCTCCCTTTGGCTCTCATCCTAGATTCAGCACACATGCCCTGTGGCTCTGAGCTCACCACTAGCATCAGGGAGCTCTCTGGGTGGACGGCAGTGGTGGAACAGAGACTTGGGCACTTCCGGAGTGGCTGGGGCTCCTTGTGCTTCTCTCTGCAGGGATGTGGCAAAAGGAAGGAAAGACTCCTATCAGCAAAGAAGGGCCCTGCATTGGGCAGTAAGCTCAGAGAGCCCTGCTGATGGCTGCCAAGCGCCATTCACTCGCCATTACTGTGACGCCCTCGCCTGCAGAACCTCAGAGCCAACAGCTCCTGGGATGTGGTCTGTGTGCTCCTGGGTTGACTGCACAATGTGAGACACCCTGCAGGAGCTCCTCCGGGAAAGGTCTACACCCGCTTGCCAGTGGGAGGCCACAGAGGCGCTCCTCCTGCTGTGGCACCCCACCATGGACCCCCACCTTCACGAGCCTGTGGGGGCAGCAGGCTTGGTTACAAGTGGACAAAGTCATGGGCCTCGGAGCCCAAGGCATTCCGTGCTCATTTCTTGCAGCAGCTGTAGGAAATGAATGCACGATTGTCCTTGGTTATCCAAGTAGGTCCAATGCAACCACACGAAGCTTTAAAATTTGAGAAATGAGGAAGGGGAGGAGGTCCAAGAGATCTGAAGTATGAGAAGACTAGACCCACAGTGACCGACTTAGAGACCGAGGGGCAATGTGGCAAGTGTGGGAAAGCAACAATTCTATCAGCATTCTGAATCAGCCTAGAAGCAGATTCTTCCCCATTACCTCCGGAAAGGAAAGCTGACCTGGTGAACTGTGACTGTGCCTTGAGAGGCACTGGGAAGGGACCCAGCTGCACTTGCCCAGGCATGTGACCCATGCACACTTTCAGATAATGAGTCTTGTTTCAAGCCACTAAATTTGTGGGAATTGCCCTGTAGCAACAGAAAATTGATACAAACCACTGGATGGACATTAACTGAGTGGAACACCTGTGAAATTAGGCAAGAGAAGTCTTTATACATACGATCCTACCTCCATAGCAGTTAAACAGTCCAGAAGAGATACTCCCAATAAACTGGTCTGATAACTACTGTTAGAGAGAAGCACTTGAGAAAGTCCTTCACAAAGTTCTCCCCTAAAATATACCGGTGATTAACATCATCTCACTCCAGGGGCACTTACTGAGTGAAGGTTTCCTCTTTGGATTGATATCCTGTCAAGTGATTTAAACATATTCCTTGATCTCTAGAAACTGAGACCCTGACATGCCACAGCAGGCTTGGCCTGAAACATAAGGCTGTGAGTGTCCAGGCAGGGGACTCTCCGGCTATCAGGTTCCTCTAGGGACACTTGTGCAATCAAGAGAGGCCACTGTTCCCTACTGCCCAGCACACCCAGAGGTTTGTACTACACTTCAACAACGGGCCTTTCAACAGCGCAAGTTAGCTCATTTTCCTGTTGGAGAAGACAACACTAAATTGAAAATAAATATTCCAGAAATGAGGAATATGGTTCCTCCCAACGACAGAATAACTTCTATTCATAAAAATCATGTTTCTTTTTCTTTTAACAATGTGGAAGGTATATGGAATTTTTTAAAAGGGCTTTTAAAGAGTTGCACAATATGATAATTTCATAAAAAACAAAGCAGTGTGTGTATAACTCACAAAAGAATATTAAAAATGGAACTTGGAAGACACTACTCAGAGCGCCAGAAGTGGCTGCAGCGCGAGGTGCTGCGAGTGACTGCAGGTCCCCAGCCCTTGTCTGGCTTGCACACCTGCACTTCTTCAGGTCCCCCGCCCTGTGCTGCGTCGCACCGGGCTTCTGCGTCTCCTGCCCCTGGGACGCGTCCACCCCGGGACTTCTGCGGGTCCCCGGCCCCCTGCGCGGCGCGCGCACCCCGACTTCTGCGGGTCCCTGGGCCCCTGCGCGGCGCGCGCACCCCGACTTCTGCGGGTCCCCGGCCCCCTGCGCGGCGCGCGCACCCCGACTTCTGCGGGTCCCCGGGCCCCTGCGCGGCGCGCGCACCCTGACTTCTGCGGGTCCCCAGCCCGCGCGCTGCGTCTGCACCGACTGTCCGAAACCGGGTTTAGTCTCGGTTGTTTCTGGAGGCGGCTCGCACCCAGCTGGACAGGGCGAGGGAACGTGCTCAGATGGCACGTAAAGGACCACAGCGAGGCGACGCTGCCAGTGAAACTCTAAAGGACCCGGGGTTTCACAGCAGTATCGCTACCCGGTGTCCAGGGAAACAGACGCAGAAGGAAGAAGCGGGATATTTGGAGCGAACGCCCCTTCCCCGCTAGACACCTGGTCGTGCGTGAGCGGGCGCGGCCCGTCCTCCCCGCCCCGCGCAGCTTTCCGCGCAGGACCAACTTCCGCGTACACCTCGGGGCGTGCGGCGGCACTTCCGGCCCGCTCCCCCGGGGGAGACCGACTTCCGGGGCGGTTCGGGGCGTGGAGCTGTGACCCCGTGGCCTCGCTCCCTCCCATGCCAAGGGAGTGTTTAATGTAACTCCACTTTGAACTCTGCGTCTTGGAACTGCACAAAGGGATTTTAGAGCTTACATGGAAAGATAAAAACGTGAAAGAATTGTCAAGAGCAATGAAAAATTTAAAAATGCCAAGGGGGGTGTTTCACCTGCCGGACGTTCAGGGCGGGCGCGCCCGGAAGAGGGTCTCCCAGGGGAGCAGGGCGCACCATGCCCTTGGCCCTGGCTAGGGTAATTAAGCCCTGTCTTCGTGAACACAAAAACAAATTCAGGATAGCTTGGAAACCAAAATACAAAGAAAGTGAATAAAAATGATGAAAATATTAGCAAGGAATATGGAGGGTATCTGTATAACCTTGGAGTAAAGAAGACTTTTTAAAGCAAAACTCTTAAGAGCGTATAGTATTTTTCAAACAGATAAAACAACTCTAGTAAGGGGCGCCTGGGTGGCTCAGTTGGTTGAGCGACTGCCTTCGGCTCAGGTCATGATCCTGGAGTCCCTGGATCGAGTCCCGCATCGGGCTCCCTGCTCAGCAGGCAGTCTGCTTCTCCCTCTGACCCTCCTCCCTCTCATGCTCTCTGTCTCTCATTCTCTCTCTCTCAAATAAATAAATAAAAATAAAAATCTTTAAAAAAAAAAAACAACAACTCTAGTAAGCTTACAAACTTACCTGTGTACAGATGAACTCTGCTCATCACCTGCTTGCTGTGGGCGATAAAATTCATAAAGTGAAAAAAACTGTTGACAGTGAACTTATTATACAAAATTCAAGTCAGTTATTAGTTAATTTTGAGTAATGGTACCTCAGAGTCTCCTGGGTCCTGGGAAATGATCTCACTGGGGGATAGCACCCTTGTTACAGGAATACCCGTGTTTTCACTTCTATTAGGTAAGAAACTGGGAGTGGGATTGCCCACTTAAATGGTAAGTATAGATTTTACTTTTTTAAAAAGATTTTATTTATTTATTTGACAGAGAGAGAGCACAAGCAGGGTGAGTGACAGAGGGAGAGGGAGAAGCAGGCTCCCCTACGGGCAGGAAGCCCGATGAGGAGCTCCATCCCAGGACCCTGGGATTGTGACCTGAGCCGAAGGCCACTGCTTAACCGACTGAGCCACCTGGGCATCCCTAGATTTTACTTTTTAAGAAAATGCCAAACTTCTTATCAAAGTGATCTAATTGGATCTCCCCAATAGCAATGTATGAGACTTCTATCTCTACAGCTTCACCAACACTTGTTACTGTTCATCCTTCTGATTACAGGCATTCCAGTGGGTGTGTAATGGTATCTTACTGTGGTTTTGTGTTTTCTTAGTGGTAAATGATGTTGACCATCTTTTGTGTGCTTATTTGCCACCCATAGACCCTCCTTGGAGAATAGTTGGTTCAAATCTTTTGCCCATTTAAAAAATTAAAGCACTGGGTCATTTTCTTATAATTGAATTTTGAAAGTTCTTTTTATTTTCTGGACACAAGTGTATGATTTATAAGTATTTCATTTATGCCTGTGGCTTATATTTTCATTTTCTTAATGGTGACCTTTTGAAAAGCAAATGTTTTTAATTTTGATAAGAAGCAGCTGTGGAAATATGTGGGCCTAAAAGGAGTCAGCCCCGCTGGCTTGATTTTATAGATAGTGAATGTAGAAATGATATAACACACATGCACAGCACACACCAAACACACACACATGCACTGCATTGTACGCACCATGCACATACACATACTGCATCACACACAACATATATACACATACTGTATCACACACACATGCACACACAGCCACACACATGCACACACAACCACACACACATGCACTGAATCACACACATCATGCACACTCATACAGTCACACACACAAGCATGCACTGCATCACTCCAAACACACATACACACACAACCACACATGCACTGCATCTCACACCATGCAGACTCACATATACACACAGACACAGACTCAGAGGACTGTGCCAACATAGAAACAAAGGATTGTGGGCGCCTGGGTGGCTCAGTCGGTTAAGCAACTGCCTTCGGCTCAGGTCATGATCCTGGAGTCCCGGGATCGAGTCCCGCATCAGGCTCCCTGCTTGGCAGGGAGTCTGCTTCTCCCTCTGACCCTCCTTCCTCTCATGCTCTCTGTCTCTCATTCTCTCTCTCTCTCAAATAAATAAATAAAATCTTTAAAAAAAAAAAAGAAAAAGAAACAAAGGATTGTGGTTGAGAAGTCCCAGCTGCAAGGTGACCCTGGGCATTGTCCCAGGCCTAGATAATATGAATGGTGAAGCAGAGGGACACCTGGTACCTGTGGGAATCCTATTTGGAAGGACAGCTCTTCCTTTTCTGCTGAAGCTTTTGGAGTCTGTTGCTGGCGGCCCTGTGTCATGTAATCAAATGTGCTCAACTTCTTGGCCACTAGACAGGAGAGAGGAGGAAACAAGCAATTACACAAGCAGAGCGGCCTGCGTGCCACAACCCGGCCTTCCAGAGCTCCCCCCAGGGTGCTGGGAGCTGCTTCCTAACCTGGAGCACTGGGGCGCTGCTGATGGCCACACCAGAGCCCATCTGGCCTGTGGGTAGCAGACAGCAGCTCCTCACACCGCCAAGGCCTGCGGCCCCCCCCCCCCACCCCAGGAACAGCTGCCCTGCCTGCCTCCCAGGCCTGCAGAGTCAACATGGACCTCCACTGAAGGCTGTGCCCAGCTCAGCTGGGCTGAGCCACTGGCTCCAGCCTCGTGGTAGCAGCACCCCAGGTCACTGAAAGAGCATCTGAGACCTCTCGGTGGACAGCACTCTTCATGAAATGGGTTCTGTGCCTGTTTCAGCCATGTGCTTCAGTGGAGGCGCCCAACTTCCCATTTCTCTTTTCCTAAAACCAACAAACATGAGGACAGATGGCTTCTAATTATTTCTGGAAAGTGAGGAGGCCACCCACAGAAGCCTATTTGCAGTTCGAGGAGCAGACGGAGGGGGGGCCGCTCCACACACCCCCTTGGAGCCCTCAGAGGCTTCTTCCCAGGTGGAGTGAGCTCCTGCAGAACGCAGCCCATCCCCTTCCCTGGGTGGTTTGTACAAGCGCTTTTGTTTTTGTTTGCTTTGGCTTCTCTTTCTCAATTAACTCCACCTGGTTCTTACTGCAGTCTTCACACTCCCTCAGAATCTGTATCTGTTGGAGGGTATAAACTTGCACTTGGTTACATGCTAGTGAAAACACTCACTCTTTTGCATGGATTTGCACAGCTACCATCACCATCAGACGGTAAGCACAACTGTGTGTTTCCCAGAGCTCACACTCATCATCTGACAGTAACAAGAGGAGATCCAGTTGAGCCAGAGCACAGTGTGCACTGAGGGAGGGTCCACCGTGTTCCCTCCAGCCTTAGCAGCTCTAACACAGGAGCTCGGGGCCACTGCCCTTTGGGATGCTCTCTCTCCCGCTTGTGTGAAGGTGGCTTTCCCCACACCCCTGCTGCTGGCACTCCCACATCTGCATGTCTTCCCGGGAGATCTGGCCCTCACCAACGTTCCCACTCCTACTCATGTGCTGCAGACTCATCTGGGTGTCCTTTTCCCAAGCTTCGGAATGAAGCATCCAGTGGCTGGCAGTTTCTGATGTGTCCCCCAGCAGTCCCCCCACTTCAGGGCATTCATGTAGTCCCATCCCCTAGAGAGCAGGCTGACCCCAGTGCCTTGCAGAAGAGGTGATGGGGCGTCACTTCCATGACTGGGTTAAAAAGGCTGGCTCTGTCTTGCTCCCTCTCTTGCCTCTCTCTTGTCTGCCCAGCTGAAGCCAGCTGCACCATTGTAAGATGCTAAGATGCTCTGTGTTGGAGCATCCACATGACGAGGAGCGGCAGGAAGCACTGGCCACCAACTCACAAGGAACTGAGGTCAGGAACTGACCTGCCACTGCTCTGGCGATGAGCCTGGAAGTGGATCCTCCCCTATCGGATGAGACCGCGGCCCCTCCCGGCACCTGATGGAAGAGCAGGGCCAGGGGACCCACAGAAACTGCGAGGCACTAACTCTGTTGTTTCAAGCAGCTACATTTTAGGGGAATTTTACTCTAACTAACATGAGCTAATATCCCAACTTTGTTCTAGAAGTCTGTTCTTTGATGTCCAAATCCCCTCTAAGCGACACCTTGAGCCCTAAGCTCGTTGTGCTTCTCCCTTCCAGGGGTCTCCTGTGCATGCCCCCACAGTGACCATGGCACCACTACCCTCCCGGGTGCCTGAGTTGGGGCCCTTTGGTCCCTCTCCTCAGATCTCCAGGTAGCCGTGAGTCCCGTGGACTTGTTCTCCAGTCTTGCTTTCGTCCATCCTGAGTGGCTGCAGCTTCTGGACCTGCCCAACTTGCCACCTGCTGGCTATCATGAACGCTGTGACTGGGACACTGTCCCCAAATGTACCCCTGTCCCCCTCGGCCAGTGTGCAGAAGCTTTAGGAAGGGCCTGGGCCGATCTGGCCCTGGCTCCACAGAGGACATGAGGACACTGCCTGCACAGACCCGCCCAGCAGCCACATAGAGCCCGCTGGTGCTGCCCTCTCCCACACAGAAGCCACACGGAGTAAGGTACATTCAAGGAAGGGCTTCACGGGGTGCAGAAGTCCTGCCCTCACCCCCCGTGCCAGGAAGCAGTGGAGCCTGCAGCGCCAGTGCTGTGTGGACATCAGAAAACCAGGCTCCCTGTGGTGAGTGTGGTTAGCAGATACCCTGTCACTGGTTGACTGTTTCTCATTGTTAGGATTTGGTGCTTTTCTAAATCCCCTGTTCTTTTTTCAAGGTGCCCTGTTCCTGCCTCAGATTCTGCTCCTTTATCTCTGAGCATTCTAACTTGCTCTGAAAACCCCTCTCATGGTCTCTGCAGGCCTCAGAACAGAACGAGCCCTGCTGTCCCTCGAGGGGTGTCTCTTCCCATCCTGTGATTTGTCTTTTGTGCTCATTTCTGGCAGGGGCCAGCTGAGCAGTCTTCTGCCTTGGGACACATGTGAACTCAAGGGGCTGGGACACATACTTAGGTAGAGGTGGAAGATAAGCAGGTGCCCAAGCAGCAGGAGGCTGACAACGTCCAACAGCAGCACGAACACCCCAATGCCCAGGACCACTGGAGTCTTTGTCTTTACAGGGAAAAGGGGGAGGAAGAGCATCCAAGTGTTCTTGTTGGAGACCTCTGTGGAAGCAAGGGAGACATGCACCATGTCCAGCACCCGGGGCATGGCTGCACCTCTCCTCGGGAGACAGAGCTCGGTGGTGGGAGAAGGAAACCAGCCCAAGGGAGCTCTTCTTCCTTGCCCAGGTGTGTGCCCTGCCCTACCTAAGTGCCCTTGCAGCCCCCTGACAATCCCACTTTATGGGGCTGGAGGAAGTTAACTAAGTGTCCAGGTCCCAGAGCCTGGACCCCTGCCTGGCCCCAACACCCACCCTGCCCATCAGCCAGGTCCTCGCTGGTCCTTGCTGGACCTTCCCCATTCTCAACCAGCCACTGTCACAGAGGACCAGAAGGCTGTAGCCAGCGCCTCGGGGCAATTCCAGAACATGGTCCTCTGTGCCCCAAACTTAAGTGTAAGAAGAGCACTGATGAATCTGCAGGCAGGCCCATGAGGTGGGATTCCGGCTGAAATGCCCTGACTCCAGTCCCTTATGTGACGCCCCAAACGGTGGCTGCCAGGCCCACTGTGGTGTGTGGCCGCGTGCGTGCGTGAGGCTGGCTGGACCGTGGGGTGGCGGACCGCACGCTTGTCCCTTTAGCTGGTGATGTTTCGATGAGTTCCCACCAATGACAGCAAAGTGTCCCAGGGAATTGTGGTTAAGCAGCCTCGTGGAATCTTCTGGAACAGCAAACCCAGGAGATTGCCTCAGTCTTCAGGCATTCACGTAGAGCTGGTCCCACTGTGGTTCCAGAGCCTGCAAGTCCCAGAGACAGGCCAGGGTCACCCTGCCCTATGTCCTCACAGTGCACAGCAGTGCCTGCCCAGCTAACGCCCATGTCGGGAGGCCATCAGGAAATGCGCAGAGGTGCTGCTCTGGGCACTGGGGTGTGCTGAGGTCGCTGCTCACCAGGTGCAGTGTGTAGGGGCATTGAGAAGCCACGTGGTGGGGCGGGCCTACACGTGGAAGCCCCAGTGCCCAGCCTTGACTGTTCTGGAGGCTGCCGGCTCCGGCTAGCCCTCTGGCTGAGGCTGTATGTGGAGACTGTCAGGAGGGGTGGCAGGCAGAGGCCTCCAGCTGGCTGTGTGCACATCCTCTGAGTGGGGCCTGGCCTCAACGAGACCCCTGCTGTTCCCTTTTACCGTAGAAATAACCCGGATGCATTTCGGAGCAGATGCAGGTCAGAAAGTCCATGCCACAACGTGCTGTGCGGGCCTCGGGGTGAAGGTGCACAGGGCACAGCCCCCCAGGAAGAGGCTGCACGGCAGCGGGACCCCTCCAATGGCGCAGGCTCTGGAGAAGGGAGGCGTGGGGGCTCGGTCCCACCAGCAGATCATCACTGGCTCTGCGGGCTGCTCACTTTTCTGGGAGGAGGGCACTGTCCACACCCGCTTTGGAGCCCGATGCTGGGCCTTACAGAGATGTTGGAGCCTGGGCCGAGTGCGGGTCCCTGGAACATTCTGAGCTGAGCGACAAGGTCCTCTGTTTTCCTGCTCTATGTGCTGGGCCATGATGCGCTCTGGAGAGAGGCCTGGGCTGAGAAAGGCAGCCTTGCTCTGCACCCTAAGGGCTGAGGTCCCTGGGCACTCAGGACAGACAAAGGAGGCCGTCCCCGGGAGTCCTCCCTGCGTCAGTGTCTGGGGCTGCTGTGACCGATGGCCACAGACTGGGCAGTTTAAACAACAGAGATGGAGCCAGGAAGTCAGGGTGTAGCAGGGCCAGCTCCCTCCACGGCTGTAGGGGAGGATCTGTCCTCAATCTTCCAGCTCCTGGGCCTCCAGGCACCCTGGGCCGTGGCCGTGGCCGTGTCCCTCCAGTCTCTTATACAGATACTCTCAATGGACCCAGCACCCCTCCACACACACTCCCGGGTAACCTACGATCATTTCAGGGTCCTTAATCACATCTGCAAAGACCCTTTCCCCAGATAAGGTCACAGTCCCAGGTCCAGGGGTGAGATCACGGACATAACTTTGAGGCCCCATCCAATCCCACATCTGTTCCCAAGGCCAGGCTCCTGCACCACTTAGCAGAGACCTGCAGCCACACATCAGCCAGAACCCGTCCCCAGGCAGCCCTGTCCTCCCACCTGTCCCTGCTCCCCACCCAGACCAGCTGCAGGGTGATGGGGCGGAGGGCCCCCTCCAACGCCTGGCACTACCTGGGAGCACGGTCTCTGAGCAGCCAGCACCCGCGGGCCCTGAACCTGCCGCTGCCCAGCCACGCCGCTCACCCAGCCGGGGGCAGGCCAGGCTGACGCCCCCCAGAAGGGACGCTTGACCGCCGAGGCGGCTGGAGGGACAGGCTAACACTTGCGAGTGACCCAAGAGGAAACAAGGCCACAGAGGGGCCACATGTACTTTCGTAGTAGGGGTGCGTGCGGAGCTCCTCCTGGTCGATGAGGAACTGGATGAAGATGTAGAGCAGGATGATGATCAGGCAGAGCAGGCCGGCCGAGGCGGAGGCCACGGAGAAGAAGAAGTACCTGCGGGAGAGGCAGAGGTAAGCCGGGCTCAGGGCCGGCTGACCCACAGCCCCGGGAGTGCGGCAACCCGCGCGGGGTGTCCCCGGCCCCGAACCCAAGACCCAGCCTTCTTCCCGTCTCCTGTCCCTCGAGCCTCTTTGGAGCTCTCCAGGGGACGCTGCTTTTTGTGGCCGTCCCGACGGCACCTCCGTTTTCTGTGCCTCATGGCTTACAGACGCGCTCCCCTTCAACCCCCACAAGGGGTGAGGAGGGGCCACCCTGGCTCACAGGGAGGGACACAGAGGCTCTGGGCCACGTGGGGCGGGCGGGCACGGATCCCCCACATCCCGGCCGCTGCTCACCGGGGGCTCCCACCCGGTCACAGAATTGTGGACAATGAGCCCTTGTGGCTCTTAGCTTGGAGTTGGGGTCGTGACCACTGCCACTGAACAGAATCGGATGGTTTTGTTTTTTTTAAATTAATTTCACTCTTTCTATTGTTCTCTTTGTATCCTAACTATGGCGTAACGGATTTGCTACTTCAAAAGCTGGTAGAGCAAGTAACCCCAGTATTATCTGCAGATCGTTTGAGGTACTTTTTACACTTGAAAGCATTTTCTTGTATTCTACCGTTTGCTCTGAGTGGCCAAGGAAAACACGTTTGTCTCCTCTTTCAGGAAAACTTCAGGGTGTGCGTGCAGCAGTGTAGGCAGGATGGAAAGCAGGCAAGACAGGTCCAGCTCAAAGCCTAGTCCCTCTGGAAGAGCACCTGGCGGTTCCTCCTCGTGGTGGGGGTCCTGGTGCTGTCCTTGCGTCAGGGGCACTGAAGCCAGGTTGGGTCGGGGAGGCCAGGGGGCACCAGGACAGGTGCCTGGCCGAGTACAGCTCATGGTGGGTCATCTCCACACACCCTCCCTGGGGCCAGGCACACTTTTGGGCACAATTGACATCTTGTGCTTTGGCATTAGACCAAAACCACTCCTGCCCCCTTGCCTGGCTCAGAAGACCCAGAGAATGATCCATCCATCGAGAAAATAAACTGTGGTCGGCAATTCTTGGAATATGCTCCCACGGCACGGTCTTCCTCCGGGCTTTCTGCTGTTGTGATGTTGAAGGAAGCCACTCCTTCAACATTTTCAATCTCAACATGTTTTCTTCAGCTGGAATTCAGTTGATTCCATGATGCTTTTCCAGAACTTCTTGAGGGTTCTTTACACACATCTTTAGGTGGAGAGCTAAAACGTGAGCATTCCCAAAGGGTTGGGTGCATGTGGAGCATGGCCCTGGGGTCCTGGGGAGCTGCTGGCTCGAGGGCCGTCGCATCGTGGCCCCTCACTAAGCCCCCCGAGGTGCGTCTCCTGCGCAATCCTACACAGGCCCAGCTTCCTGTGTGTCCCCAAGCTGCAGGGGGCACAGGCCTGGCCCCACACCTGGCTCTGGTCCCCAGGGAGCCCCTCCAGGCTGGAAGCCCCTCGGCCATCCTGTCCTGCTGTCACCTGGCAAGAGGCAGCGTTCCCGATGGGGTGGGGGCCAAAGCCTGTCCAACCGATGTTCAGGACACGAAGCATCGCTTCCTTCCCTGATTCCTGCATCTGGGGCACCTCAGCACCTAATCCAGCCCTTTCTCTGTGAAGACCTGGTTCGCTGGCTTGTTAGGCTTTGCCCACTTTTTTGGACAAACCGTCATTTAAAGGCAGTCACTCCCTCTTGCTTTTTCTGCTGGATGGTCGAAGGAACAGGAGGGAATCTGGGGCAGATGCACACGGACGGCGGCCCTGTGCTCACCCTGACCCCTGCCTCACCTCTGCGTGCTCCTTCCGAGGAACACAGCCCCCACCTTGCTGTGTGCCAGGCACCTGCTCCCTCCTGCCGACCCTGCACAGTGGCTGCCAGGACGGCTGCTGGGGCTCACCCGCGGTCGAGGGGCTTCTCGCCCTGCTGGGAACCCCCTCAGCCTGCTGTGCCTGGAGCCCCGTCAGGCCCTCTGAGCTCCACCCTGCGTGCCCCGTGGGGCCTGGCCCACTCAGTCCTGCAGGGCCTCCCCTGTCCCCCGACGGCTGACTGGGCCTCAAGGTCATCAGCTTGCGGCAGCAAGGCCTTGAGGAGGTGCGTCCAGAGGAGAAGAGAGCCCTGCTAGTGTGAGGAGGCGGCCCGCCCCACCCTCGCTAGCCCAGGGCTTCTCTTCTGTAGGGAGGAGGTGGGACGGGGGCTCCCAGGCACCCCCAGACCCCCAGTGCTAATTGGGTTTTTCTAATTATGAGAGCTTTGTATTTCCTTCTGCTCAAAGCAGCGATCCTCTTCAGGCCTGAGCCAGCCGCGCATTTCTCACATGGTCTTCCAGCTCCAGGACTGGGTGCACGCGGCACGTCTGCCACGGGATGGTGGGGAAGCAGGGGAGCCCCTTGGCGGCCGCGTCACCAGCCAGCGCGGGCCAGTGCGAATGAGTGCAGGGAGCTCTGCTGCCCCTCCTGGCCACTCAGGGCCCAGGCCCCAGCCCGTGGGGTCCTGGCGATGCTCACGGGCCCTGCACCTGAGCCCGTCCAGGCCTGGACGCTCACTCCCAGTGCAGCCTGGGCCCCCATCCTCTGTGCTCGGACAGCCTCACTGGGAGAATGTGGCCGGCGGGCCCAGGCCAGCGGGTCAAGGACGAGGCAGCTCAGCCCGCGCCCCTTCCCATGGGTTGGACCTCACACATCCAGGGGTGACTCCAGACCACACGAGGAGGACAGAGGACAGCACGTGACCCCTCACTGCCATGGCCCTCACCCCCTCACCCATGAGGCCCCCAGCCTGCAGAAGCCCTCTCTTGGGGCCCTGGACTCCTCACCCTCCCCCACACCTGGCTCTCCCCTCCCCCTCAGCTCCCCCCTGCCCCCCCTCACCAGTAATTCCTGCTCCCCACACCTGGCTCTCCCCTCCCCCACACCTGGCTCTCCCC
>NW_022589720.1:521361-558809 GCF_004348235.1 Phoca vitulina
CAGTTGTTGAGCCATTTGCAGTGGTGGTCAAAGCCAGAGACACACTTGTTGCATGCACTACAGTGTTTGGCCTTCGCACTCCTGGAAGGGAAGGGAGAACTGAGGACCACCGGCCTGCTGGCAGCGTGTGCAGGACGACGACAGGGTCAAGCCCCCGCCCGCCTGTGGGGGGGAGGCGGGCAGCTGGGAGGACCAGGCCCCAGGTGGGGTGGCCTCCCCTGGCCACGCCTGCCACCTGGTGCCAGGGATCGAGCTGGGAAGCTGGGCTCAGATCCCACCCTGAGCCACGGGCCTCCCTCCCAGGCCGCCCACGGAAGCTGCGACCAGCCCGGGCGGAGGTCTGATGGGGCGTCTGGATCGGTGGGGGGGCCCGTGCGTCTGAGGGCCACGGCTCCTTGTTCAAGGAGAGCAGTGCCAGCCAGCCGATGGGAAGCCGAGGTACCGCCTGCCCGCACACCCGGGCACTCACACGGTGACCTCACACAGGTGGCAGTACTGGTTCTGGATCACGTGTGCATGTTTGGACCGGTCGAAGGTCGGCATGGGCTTGGAGTAGTTCTTGAACCTCACGCTGGCTTCAGCCGGGTCAATGGAAACTGCAATCAAGTGGACTAAGAAGTGGAGAAAGAAGAGCCCGCCGTTCACCTGGGGAAGGGGTGTCAAGGAACATGCAGCCGGGCACGGACAACACAGCGAGGGTGCCCACTCAGGGTGGCTGCCATCAGCGCCACGGGAGCGGTGTGCCTGGCCAAGGGCCGAGTCCCAGGACGGTCCGCTCACACCCCTGCGGCCGACAGAGCGTGCCCCCCATTCCTTCCTCCACGAGAGACGATGCTCGCTCGCACTGGAGATAGGCTTTCCCGCTGGAAGCAGGGCCCTGGAGGCGCCTGCCGGGGGCCTGAGGGTCAGCAGGGGGTGGGCGCCATGCTGGGTGCCGAAGGAGGTGTGGGGGTTCTTCGGGCAGCTCCAAGAGCAGATGTGGGGTTAGGAGGCAGGCGTGTCACCAAGAAACGAAGGTGGGGAGGAAGGGCTCCCACACCCAGTCTCTACGGGGCGCCTCCGTCTCTTCTTGTCGTCCCCGCCCCCGACCCCTCCGGCCCTCCAGCACCCACGCCCTCCATGGCATCCAGGGTAAAACCAGGCCCTGGGATCTCACCCTCTCCTCCTCCTCCACCTCGGGACCAACACACCGTCCCCATGGAAACCAAACAGAAGAGGTGGAGGCCGCCTCCCTGTCAGCCCTGCCCTGCTTCCCCAGACTGGCTCCGAGCAAGAGGGCTCAGGGTTAGAGGCTGGGCTCCAGGGTGTGGTGGGGGAAATGACCGGCCATGTGCACAACGCTCTGCCGTGATTTTAGGGGGTTGCAGGCTCTGAGCAGGGGCTGGGGTCATAGCTCCATTCTGCAGGCAGCCCCCGTGGGGTCCTTCTCATGCTCCACCACTGTTGTGGTCCGGGGTCTGCCGCCCACCAGGCAACAGCGCTCAGCCTCCGCATGGGCCTGCCTCCGTGAAGGCCACTGCACAACAAGCCTGAGTGCTTCTGGCCAGACCTGCTCATGGCCCCTCGTTCTCTAGCCTCCAGGCACCAGTTTAGACCCAGGGCTCTGGGTGCCAGACGTGGGCACAGAGGCGACGGGGAGCCAGCTCTGCTGGGGGAGCGTGGCTGTCAGGAGGGTGGACGAGAATGAGCTGAGGGCCAAGATAGACCGGGAGGCTGGTGCCCAGGCCAGGGGCAGGTGGAGGGGCAGCTGAGAACCAGCCAGGCCCTGGGAGACCTGCAGGAGGAAGGGACTGACCAGATCCCTCAGGGCCATGGAAGGGGTGCAGAGACACCAAGGCCCTGCGTGTGGCCACCAGACCCTGCAGGGCTGGCTAGGGCGTGAGCCTTCCCTACTCCACTGCTGAGCCGACCATGGCCCTGTTCCATGCATGGTGTGGGCAGCCGGCGGGTGGTCAGGGGCTGGGCCGGGCTTCATGGTCACAGCTGGAGACACCAGCATGGTGCTGGCTTGCCCGTCCCTCTGCACCTGCTCCCTAGAGCCGTGTTTGTGTGGTTACCGGGGCAACAGGAGCCCGTCCTGAGCTGCAGGACAATACGATGCAGCAGGAAGTCTGCTGTGGCCCAGGTGCGGCCCCTTCCTCCGCCTGCCTCAGAAACGGGCGGGCAAGGTGCCCAGGAGGGAGCACAGGACGGCAGCAGGTAAGGCCCAGGCTGGGATGTGTGCTCAAAGCCCTTTGCCCCCATGGCTACACTCGGCTCGCACGAGACCACCGCCCGGGACACAGTGTGGGGACAGCTCGGCCCACACTCTGACCCTCAAAGTGCAGGCGCCCGAGGCACCTGACCTGAGCCGCTGGGCCAGCCACATGGAGCTGCCTGCCGCCAATTCCCCCGGATGTCTGAGCCCTGCAGGTGCCCTTGCCAGGCCGCCCCCAGAACCTGTCCCCCAGAAACAAAGGGGTGTGGCTTCCAGCCCCCCCATGCTGTAGGTCAAGTCCCCCGACAGCCTCCTTGAGCATGAAGCTGTCCAAGCAAGAACACAGCCCACCAGCTTGTCTGACCTAACGCCGCCCAGCACTCAAGAAAGTGACCCCAGGTCACCCACAGGAATGATATGGACCAGCAAAAGGCGCCCCATTCTGCCTGGCCATTACTGGGTCAGTCACACGTTCTAGATGTCAGTGAGCATGGGCTGAGCCCCAAAAGTGTCACAGGGTGGGTGGGTTCCCGCTCTCACTCTCAAGTGCCATCTTCTCATAAGAGTGTCTCAGTTTCCCATGAATAACAAAAAGCAAAAGGAACGGGGTAGGAGGTCTCCCTCAGTAAGCAGGAGCCCTGCCCCAGAGGCCTCGGTCCCCTAGCAACAATCTGTGTTTGGTAAACAGGCGCGGGCGCAGCCCAGGACACAGGCCCTCCCGTCCTTCCGGTTCTGCAGCAGGAAGAGGTGAGGCGCCCCCAGAGCCCCCACTGCCCCAGGCACGTCTGCCTCACGCCAGAGCTGGGGTCAGAGCCGGAGGTCAGCGGCAGGGTCCCGGCAGCTCCCCGGGGGCTTCTCGGCCCGGCCACACCACCGGCCCTCAGACTAAGTCACGTCCCATCAGACGCCAGCCCCTCTGCACCGTGGACCCTACGAACAGGGACCGACTGCTTCCCTTTGCAGGATGGAGGGGGAAGCTCAGACCCAGAGGGTCAGCCAAGAACCCGCGGGTCCGCCTCTCGTGCTGAGGCTTCCGGAGGCTGCAACCCGGCCCAGCCCACCTCCTTGGGGCCGCAGCCCACCCCTGCAGGCACCGAAGGACACCGGCGCCCCCCAGCGGCCAGAGCACAGCGCCCAGCCAGCTGCAGGGGCCTGAGGGACGTCGCCTGCCCCATGGGGTGCTGGGCGGAGAGAGACCCTGTCCCAGGGCAGCCTGAGTCCTGGACGCCTGTCAAGCAGGCCAGAATCCCTCACTGGGGGCTGGTGCCGGGGGCAGCGAGACTGGGCCCCAAGCCCAAGCCCCCTCTGGGCCCGAAAACAGGTGAGTCCCCCGGGGGCCCCCTGGACAAAGAACACGGGCAGCTCAAAAAGGCCCCAAACAGGCTGAGCTATGGTCAAGGGACAATGAAGATGAGGATTTTAACCCAGCAGGTGAGCAAACCCACAGTCAGGATCAGGATACAGATGAGGAGGGGCAGCGGGAGGCAGGAGAGCCCGCCCACACCTGCGGGCGTCCGGGGCTCCGTTCCCTCCGCCGCTAGCTTGCGGGCGGTGGGTCTCCTGCACGAGAGTGTGAGCTGAGCTCACGGTCGGAGTGACACTGTTTCACAAGCCCCAGCGAGAGGGTGACTCCGACGGGGAGGGCCAGGCCCAGCTGCAGGCTGCCCCAGCCGTGGGGAGGGCGCCCACCGCGGGGCAGGGCGCCGGTGGACGCTGCGCGGGGCCCGAGACAGGAGACCCATCACCGCATGCCCAGTGTGAACTGTGACTGGATTCTGGGTTAAAAACCCCTGACAAAGCATGTTTTGAGGACCCCTGGAGAAATTTTAAGATGGGCTGGCTGTGAGATGGTACGGTCTCTGCCCATCTTGCTGGTTGTGAAAGACACAAGTACCTGGGCCCCGCCTCACGCCCCCCCCCCACCAGAGGCCTGGAGGTGGGGTGGCCGTGCCCAGGGCACACGGGACCCATGTTCCCCGGCGCCGCTCCTGTGGACCAGACACTCTGCGGGCCCTGCAGGGGCAGGCCGGCCAGGTCGGGGGCCGCGTGGTGCTGGGGAGGCGGCGGGCTTGCACGTCAGGCCACGGTGGATGCCGAGGCTCACTGGTGGAGTCCACCAGCGTGGCCCCTAGACAAGGGTGCACCGGTGGAACTGGATCCGCCACCCACAGGGTAAGGCGTGAGGAAGGACCAAGGCGGGCGATGCCCGTGTGGCTGGGGGCGGGGCCCAGCACCGTGGAGCCTGCGTGACAGCCCCGTGGGCATCCACGTCCCCAGCGTCTGCCCACCTGGAGCTACTCTGCAGGGGTCCTAGCGGCTGGCAAGCTCGCACTCTCTGCCAGGTCCGGCCACCACCCACCCTATGTCGCAAGAGGGACCAAACAAGAAAGCACGGCGACAAGCGGCTGAAGACGGGCCACTGTTATAATTAGTGTCTCCCTCTAAACACACCCCCTTGATCCTGGCGTGGCTCCCCCACCCCGGCCAGCTGGATCCAGCCCACTGTGGACCTGCAGATAGACCCTGAGATGAAACACCATGCACGGCCCTGGGACACACCCTTCAGCCTCTGAGCCAGACGGGCTGCTCGAATGCGAGGAAGAAACCCTTCTTCCCAAGCATCTGCGTGTGAGACCACACGTGTGGCCGCTGCGGGGCTGTGTCCGTTTCTCTGCATGTCCGCCCTGGCCGTGTGACTCCTTCCTGTCCTCAGGGCTCTCCGCCCCACCCCAGGGTCCCTCTGCCCCTCACCACCAGGAGCATTCTCCCGGAACTGATGGCGAGCAAGCTCGTGCTTTTAGCAAGGACCCCGAGCCAGTGAGCCACACAGGAACACATGTAGGATATCGATGGGGTGCTGTGGCCACGGTGGGTGTTTGGGGTGAAGAGGGGGAGCAGGGCCAGAGGGCAAGGGGCTGCACCTGTGGGTGACTTGGTGCAGAGGACGGAGCGGCAAGGGGGACGGGCCAGCTCTGGGGGCCGGCCCTCTCGGGGCCTCCCTCGGACAGCAGGCCCTGCTCCCACAGTAAAGGATACACTGTAGGCAATGTACTTCCAGTTACGCGGCAGGAAGGGAATGAAGATGCCGAAGCTGGCAATGGCCATGATGAGGAGCATGACCCAGGCCACCGCCTGGAAGGAGTGCAGGGGCCTCGACCAGCCATTCACTCGGGACAGGCGGGGGGGCGAGGCCCACTTGCCCCCAGCTTCTGGGACGACCCGTCTCCAGCTTCTGCTGCACAAATCCATCTGCAAGATGGGAGGGGGACAGCCAGGCCGTGTGTGGACCCCTCCTGCAGCCTGCGTGGCCAGGGGACCCCAGGGCTGCCCAGCTCTGGAGGCGGATGGCGGGTGGGGGGCCCTCCAGGGTCCGGGGGAGTCCTGCATCTGCCTGGGCCACAGCAGCGATGCAACACTCTTGGAGGGTGTGAGGCCCACAGGGCCGAGGACCCAGGAGAGGCACTACCAGGACCCCAGCGCGGGCATGGCTGTGACCACCTCAGTTGAGTGCGGGCTTCGTTTACAAATGGGCACTGACTCATCAGAAAACCTGTCACATGCAGGAAGAAGACGCCCATCAGGATGAGGCCCTCATCCCTGGGGAAACAGAGGGAAAGTTGGCAGGAAAAGCAGACCCTCGCTGTGTGACCATGCCACGCTCTTATGTGCCTGAAATCCTCAGAGAATCTTCCCACAATTTTCCCTTAAGGACAGAACTAGATGCCACATTCCCAGAGAGTTGTGCTGTTCTTGCTGTGGGATGAAGACCTGCGGGCTGTGGGGCTTCTGGGGTCACCGGTGTTGAAGCGAGGGACTGGGAGGGAGCCATGGCCACTTCTGGCCAGGTGGCGGGCTGAGGGAATGGGTGAGCGACACATCACAGCCACGGCGGGTGGAGGCCTGAGGGTCCTGGGGACTTTGCCACGAGGGCAGATTTCGGCTGCTCTCTGCGGGCTGGCCGCTCCGTTCTCGGGATGTGGGGCCAGGCAGGGCTTCCCTGGTCAGTGAGACTCCTGGGGCCCGCAGAGAGCATCCCCCATGGACAGCAAGGCCAGCGCAGCAGGGACTGGGACAGGGAAAGCACCCTGCGTTACAACGTGATTCCCGAGCAAAAGCAACATTCAGATGGAAGTGTGAACCGACAGAAAGGACACTGCCAAGAATCAAACCCCCAGGAAGGTCGGATCGGGGCACGTGCGGACCTCAGGGCGGGGAGGCAAAGCAGTGACTCTGAGGAAGAAATCCTAAGTGACGGGACAACAGAGGGAGAGACCACTTATCTTGTGGAGGAGCAAGACGCGAGGACGTGGGTCAGCCCCAGGGCCGTCCGCGCCGGCAAGGATAGGGGCGCAGCACCCCATCCTGCAGGGGTTCCCAGGACGGAGAGGTCACCGTGATCATGTATGGAAACCCCAAAGTTCAACTGGCATCGGAGTTTGTAAAATTTGAAGGAGCGATTCTTCAGGTTCTGAGAGTAGTTGGAAGCTAAACAGCCCCGGTGTCACGAGAGCACGGGGGCCAAGCGTGAGGCCTGCGGGGACACCGAGTCCCTGCTCCTCTGGGGGGCTCCGGGAAGCTCCCCCGCGTCGCACCTGCAAGTGGCCCTGAGAAGTCGGGAGGCACCAAGGGCAGAACTCCATGGTGGGCAAGCGCATCCTACTTACCGCAGGGGCCACGTCTGCTCAGGCATGAGGACGGCACGTGGGTCACCCCCCAGGCCCGTGGTCCGAGCGGCAGCGGGAGGCGCACACTTACCCACAGTCACGGGGAGCAGCGGGGCGGGCGCGGTGGAAGTCTGTCCCTGCGGGCTCCGCGGCTGCGCGGGCCCTGGCAGATGAGGGGTCCTGGAGAGAGCACACGCGGGTGGCAGCGGGGCAGCCTCGTCTGGGCCGCCCCCCACGGCAGGCGCTTGGCTCCCACACCTCCATTCACCAAAACCATGTGTTCCCTCACCTGGTCTGAAGTACGGCCGAAGGGCAAGCGCGTATCTTCTGGCTCGATCCTTAGCTCTTGGGGGCTCCCATCGGTTCAAAACCCGCACCCAAACACTAGGCTCCCAACAAATGTGGCGCTTCCTGTCTCCTTCCGGGGCGCAATGGGCACAGTTAATGCGGGCTCTGTGTGTGGACGAGACACCGTGGAGACACGACCTTCCCCAGACACGCACACCCCACACGCACACACCCCACACAGGCACACACACCCCACACGCAACACACCCCACACATGTAACACACATGTATCACACCACACATGTAACACACCATACACATGTAACACACCACGCACATGCAACACACCACGCACACAAACATGTACACCACACAACATGCACACCACACACACCCCACACACAACACACGTGTAACACACCACACACATGTAACACACCACACACACAAACATGTACACCACACAACATGCACACCAGACACACCCCACACGCAACACACCACACACATGTAATAGACCACATGCATGTAACACACCACGCACATGTAACACACCATGCACATGTAACACACCACACACACGTAACACACATGTAACACACCAYGCACATGTAACACACCACACATGTAACACACCACGCACACAAACATGTACACCACACACACCCCACACGCAACACACACGCAACACACCACACACGTAACACACCACACATGTAACACACCATGCACATGTAACACACCATGCACATGTAACACACCACACACGCAACACACCACACACGTAATAGACCACACGCATGTAACACACCACGCACATGTAACACACCACACACGTAACACACCACGCAAATGTAACACACCACGCACATGTAACACACCATGCACACAAACATGTACACTGCACAACATGCACACCACACGCACCCCACGATGCACATCCCAGGCACACAGGGTTTCTGGACTCATTTCTCATTCTCGATCTTTCTTGGGCTATTTCCTTGGCCTGGAAACGCGTCCCCCCACCCCCGCTAACAGCCATCTTGCCCCTCGAGCCTGTCCTGGTGTCACTCTCTCTGGATGACCTCCCTGACACCCCTGTCCAGTCTGAGCTGGGCCCTCATTTACTCCTTCTGTAACTGCTGAAACCGGTCCTCTGGACTGTCTGCGGGACGGGAGCTTCGTCATCCCCTACTGGGCAGACGAGGCAGTGGGTTCGGGAAATCAGCCCTGGTGGGGCCCGGGGCCCCTCTGAGCCCAAGTTTGGTCCCTGACGTTTGTGTTCTGTCATCCCTAAGGGTTCTAGCCCTTGTTTCGGTGCAAGGTGTGCTGGTGCTGCGATGCTGCCGCGAGCCCGTTGTCACCTCCGCGTCCCCAACACAAGCATGGCCGACTGGCAGGAGCTTCGTGCAGGGGCCGCTATCGGGCCCCACGCGGCTGTAGACGGTCCCTCCTCCTCCTGCCTGTCCCACCGTGCTCCCGAGAACCCGGAGTCCTGGGCACCCCCACCTGCATATCTAGGACACAACTGTGCACACATGACCAGAACCCCGTTGCCCGACACAGGTCCTCACAGCTTCTGAATCACCGTTTTGCTCTCTGTCCCACTTGGGATGCGCAGAGGTTACGCCTGCGAGTTCCCTGGTCGCAGCAGAAGCAGAAGGCACCCACCTCCCCGGGAGCCAGAGCCTGCTCCGTCTGCCCCACCCGATCACCGGTCCAGGCTGGACAGAAAGGCATGGGCCTCTCTCTGGACCCAGACCCAAGTGAGGACCCCTGGTTGCCACGGCAGTGACGGAACCCAACGACGTGCCTCATAAAGCCAGGGCTGGCCCCCCTGAGCCCCCACTGCCTGCTGGGGGGAGGGGGGGTGCAGAGAAGGCACAGGGGTCCCAGACAGGCCGGGCTGGTGGGCAGCACCCCCAGGCCGGAGTCCATCTACACGGTCCCGAGTTCCTACTACACTCCCTCCCACGGCAGCCCCTCGGCGAACCAGCGGAAGGCTCCTGGCCCCCAACCTCTGCTTCAGCGACCGGGGCATCGATCTCAAGGTTCCTCGTGACACTTGACCTGTTGGCCAAGTCTGCTCCAGGGACCCAGGCTCGCATGCTCTGTCCAGGTTGGGTGGGACAGCAGTGTCCCGAGTCTGCCCTTCAGGAGCCGCAGAAGGGCCAGGGCAGGAGAAGAGGTGGGGGTGAAGCGCATGTGGACAGTGTGCCGGGAAGGGGTCTCTCCCGAGGATGGCTCAGCAGCCGCTTTCGCTGCCTCTCCCCTCCCCTCAGGGTCTCAACTGTCAAGTGCAGGACATTTCCGGTGCCCATGTGGGCCCAAGGACCCCCACATGGCCTTCTCAGATCCCGACCCCCTCCTTGGTGGGGGGACACACGCCTCCCTGGGGAAGCCACCCAAGCCAGGTGGGCTGTGTGTGGCCCCTGCGGTGGCCAGGGGGTCTGCCTCCGACCAGGCAGCTGGGCCAGGCCCAAGATGAAGAGAAACCAGTGGGCAGGGACCGGGGGTCAGTTTGGAG
Source organism: Phoca vitulina (assembly GCF_004348235.1). Classification (NCBI taxonomy): domain Eukaryota; kingdom Metazoa; phylum Chordata; class Mammalia; order Carnivora; family Phocidae; genus Phoca; species Phoca vitulina. The sequence goes on from NW_022589720.1 coordinate 531,038, forward strand.
CAGCCAAGAGAGCCCTCCTGGGGAGCCTGGGGACCTCTCTGCTGGGCGGGGAGCTGGGCCATGTGGCTGGTGCCGAGGCCGTCTTCATGTCTGGGTCAGTCCTGCTCCACCCAGCCTGTTGTCCCTCCAGCCCAACATGTCCCAGGAGATCTCAAGGAGCAAAGCATCCATGGGGATGACGGGGACGCTGATCCTGGCAGCCTGGTCTGACCACAGGTAGGCAGGAGGAGACAGGGCCCCAGATAAGGGGCCCCAGGGAGTGAGGGGGCTGGAGGCCGGGGAGCCGGCAGTGGGGAGAGTGGCCACCGCCTGTGGACCTCCTGTGGACCCTGCACACCAGCAGCTGCTCGTGGGCGGACCACAGGGCGCTGACCTTCACCCGGAGCCATGTCCCCGGGAGGCAGGAGCCGCAGACTGCAGCTGGGCCGCCGGCCACCACTGTCCACTGTCCGCCAGGCCAACGCGCCACCAGAGAGACCCAGGGCAGACAACCAGGCTGCCTGACCACGTCTCAGGGCCCCGAGAACCCAGCCACCAGTACAGCAGAGGCTGTGGACGGCGGGGACTGAACACAAAGGCAGGGGCGCGCTCACCTTCGAAAGACCTTGTCTCGGACAACATGTGCGAGCGTTGGCAACAAGGCCATGGTCCCTGTTCGCAGCGATGCCTCGCTCGAGACGCTGGAAGGTGTCTTACAGACCTTCAAAGTGATGAGCAACGTCTCCGCCTCCTGCACGGAACATGCTTGTCCAGATACACCCGCGCGCAGGCTGCCGCATGGGGGGGGGGCCTGTGAGCTCAACACCCTGTGCCCCGCAGCTCAGCAGACCCTGGAGGAGGCCGCCGAGGAGTGGGGCCGGCAAGGCACTACCCCAGGGCACCCCGAGCCTGCAGACGGCGGACCCAGAGCCACGACCACCTGAGCCACTCACGCCTTTGAGAAATGACCTTCCCTCAGAGACACCTCCGCTCCACGAAAATAACTTTAGAAGCGACAAACATCAGTGCCTATTAAGAAACAGACATAAAACCAGAGCATGCAGAGCCATAAGCCTCCTGCCCGGGGCGACCAGGACCTTCCCCACGCACAACTGCGTGCCCAGAAAGTCAAACGGGACAAGCGTGCCATCGGCCCCCACGTCGCAACCCACTCTTGTTCCCTCAGCAGCCACGCCGACAGTTTTTATGGAGCGCGGAGCACCCCCCAGGACGATTATCACCCTGCCTGACAGCGAGGTCAGTCACGAACTTCATCATGGGCGGTGCTTCTCTGAGCCCCCCCCCCACCCCCCCCCCCCCCTGCACACAGCTGAGCTGCCCCGCCCCCGCAAGGTCGACACCGCGGGGCAGGCGGGGAACGAGGCGGAGTGCAGGACAGGCAGGGCGCAGGCCCTCACGCGCACACACCTACACATAGGTACTGACATGAACGTGCACGCACACGTGTGCACCAAAATTACACACACGTGCCCGGACATAAACGTGCATGCTCGCGCTCACAGGTGCGCGTGTGAACACAAACGCACACAGGAGTCCACACGTGCACACACTGACATGTGCGCAAACTCTCCCCAGCGCTGGTCTTGCTCCGAGTGTAGCTTCCAGCAGAAAGAGCAGGAAGATGAATCCCCCTCGTCCAGCACTGTCGGCCCAGACAGCCCCTCTCCCTGGCATGTCAACAGTGTGGCCGAGGCACCATGGTCCTGCTGCGCGCTCTGTGGCCAATGCCTGGCTCGCGTGGCTCTGAGGGACACCCCCTACCTTGGGCACCTGCTCAGTTACTCTGACCACCGAGAGCATCTGTGGGTTCTGACCGGGATCCTGCCGGCCTGCTCGAGCAGAGGGCCCGGTGAGGTAACCCAAGCCCCAGGACCCACTTCATGGCTGTGACACACCCAGGAGCAGCCTGAGCCCTGACGGGTCTGTGGCAAGGGGCGGGGCTCCCTGGGCCCACCCGACACACGAACACTGTGCGGAGGGAAGGGAGCCAAACACAAAAGGCCTCCACTGAAACAAGATGCTCGGAACAGGAAGATCCATGGATGCCAAAAGCAGAGTGGTCACCAGGGGCTCCAGCAGGGGCTGAGGGGCGCTGCTAATGGGGACAGGGTTTCCTTTCGGGGTGATGGAAATACTCCGGAGTTCAACAGAAGTGTTGGTTGCACAAAACTGTGAATGCACCAAATGCCACTCAGTTGCACACTTTAAAGCAGTCAGTGGTTAATTTCAGATCCTGTGACCTTCACTGAAATAAAAAGACTGGTCGGAGGGCCCTGCTGTCCTCAGACGCCCGCTGGTCTTCCCTCCCGCCGGGCGTGCGGCCTTCTGAGTAGCAGCCCCTGGCTCCGCAGGGGCCGTGCCCAGAGCAGGGTCTCCAAGCCGCCCCGCCCGATCTGCCCGTCTGCAGCACAGGCTCGTGAGGAGCTGCACCTCCAGCTGCCGGCACATCTGTGGGCCTCAGCTGGAGACCACTCCCTTCGGGTGGGTCTGGGGCTCCGCGGCTCATACGGTCTCCGCAGGTCCTGCAAACATGCGCCACGTCCCTGTCACGGAGGCATGGTTGTGAACTCCGGCTGAGGGCCAGGGAGAAACGGGGGCTCAGCAAGGCCACCCCAGCACCAGAACCCAGGGCCACACCCTGCCCAGAACCTCACCTTCGGAGCCCTGGGCGGGGCAGAGCGCACCCCCACGCCACGGTGGGAAAGAGAGACCTGGGGCGCTGGGGGCAGGCCTGCAGCCTGGCCGTGGGCTCCACCCTCCCAGGGGGCTCGCTCCTCTGCCGGCACTCTGCCTTCGCGGCCTTGCTTGTGCAACGTTGGGCGACCTCTTACTGATGTCCGCAAGGGGCCCTGCTCACCCGGCAGGCAGTGGCCTTGTGGGCTGGGGCACGTCGTGCTGCCCACTGCCTCACGTCCACACTCTCTCCCAGGACTGACTCCACCCCAGGACGTAACAGCCCTTAATTTTGTTTTCTAAAAAAGGCACACAAGCAGAACTTGTGCAGGGTGAGTCAAGTCGGATGTCATTGCAGGGGGAGACCTGGGCCAGACGCAGAGGAGAGGGGAGACGGCGAGCATCACGAACGGACGCTGTCGACCTCTCCTGACAAAGGTTTTCACTGAAAGGTCACTAAGTGGATACTTACGGTGCTACTAACAATTACACGCAATCACTCTGCGTTTTTATTGAGATCTCTGTTTCGCAAATGTAAACAGGCATCCAGTAAACACATCGGGACAGAAAGGTCTCCAGACACAGCACGTGGCCGTGGCCGGGAGGCAGTGTGGTCTTCCAGCAGAAGGCAGGCCTTGACCAGCACAGGAACCAGGAGCACGGAGCCTGTCCCGGGCCAGGAGGGGGCAGCCCCCCATGACCTCCCTCAGAGACGCAGGGGCGTGGGGGGCAGGCAGGGCCGAGAACAGGCAGGATCCCTGCCGTGGGTACGTCTGCTTCCCAAGGGGCTCGCAGGAAGGGCGCCGGGGCAGGAAGGTGTGTGCAGGCCAGCCACGCGGATGGGCTTTACACACAGCGCAAAGCTCACACACACACCGGCTCGACCGCATCGGCCACACACCGTTCTGTGTGATCTCCACTATTCAGGATTCACAGGGCTGTGCACAGAAACGCTGCATCTGAGCACGGCCGACATGATATCAGACACAACTCACCACCTCCCCGGGGCTGCTTCCCGCTCGCCAAAGGGGACAAAAGGAAAGTCTTTGTCTCAAGACAAAAACTCTGTACATGCAGATAAAAAAATTAAAAAAATAATGGAAGACTACAAGGCTAGCTCTTCGTAGAAGCTGCAGGCTCTGGAGACTGAAGGAATTCGTAGGGGTCATGGGTCACCTCCGGCTGCTCCCCAACACTGAGGCGAGGACTTCCTGCAAGTGCGGGAAAGACGGGGTGTTCACACGACGGGTCTGCACACACGCTGTGCTTCAGCCCCGGCTGGAAACACGTCCTTGTGACTCGTTCTCCCGGGGCCCAGGCCACCCCCTCACCTCCCCGGGCTGGGACTCAAACCTCTATAGCTGATAAGCGCCCCCCAACTGCCCAAGGTCAGGAGGTGCCCTGCAGAGTCACTGCCGGGATCAGGGACTGGAAGAGCGGCATGAGGAGCTCACTGAGCAGATTCCAGAGGCCAGGGAGCAGTATCTGGTTCCCCTCCTGGACGGGCCGAAATCCTGGGGGGGTCCACGCACCTACCCACCCTGTCACTCATTAAAGAGAGAAGGCCCCAGGCCAAGGAAGGTCACCTGCTCTCCCCAAATCAGGGTCCTGGAAGAACAAAGCACTTCTCAACACCCTGTTTCAGGACTAAAAACGGGAACAGCAGGAAGAAACAAACATCCCCAAAGGTGAATTCAACATGCCTGTCAGCATCTGGGGCCTCGTTCTGCCCAGTCCAAGGGCCTTGGGATGCGGCTCCTGACACGGGGAAGGCCAGCACCTTACAGACAAGACCCACAATGCCTAACACTGAGTAAATTCCACTCAAACACTTCACCCCCGTGCAGCGGCCTGACGAGGGAGAGGTTACTCGGAACCCCAGGGGGCAGGGGGCGTCCTGGAGAGGGAGCAGGGCCCTCGGAGTCCTGGAGCCTGGACACGCAGCCCGCATCGGCTCCGACGTGCCAGGACTGCCGGCGCTCCTGCCCTTTACCCATATGCCACCCAGCACCCGCACAGTAAGACAGATGCTGGGGACCGGCGCCACCTTACCCAGGTGGTGCTGGTCCCTGTCGGAGGGGGAGGTGTTGGACAGAGAGCTGAGGTTAGAGGACGGCCGGGAGCCCCCGCGCTCTGCCTGTGCCTCGTGCAGATCCTGCAGGAGCTTCGCTGTCTCATCCAAGTTCAAGTGGCTGTCGTCAGCATCCAGCTCCTTCTTCACTTTCCCTGTGCAAACAGGGCGAACGGACATCAGGCACCCGGCTGCCTGGGCCAGCGCAGCGTGCCGCACGGTCTCTCCCTCACTTCTGTGCACGCTCAGGATGGCAGGCAAGGTGCGCGAAGCTGGGGGGGGCGGGGCAGGGCCGCCGGAGTGGACAAGAACCCAGGTGCCACGTCAAATCTGAGCCGTTTCACACACAGAGGTGCTGTCCCCCACCCCCACCGGCATAAACAAGTAAGAAGCAGGACAGCGTGTGCTACGGAGCCCTGCAGACACCGGGACAGGGCACAGGCCAGAGCCCGGGGGTGCCCTGGGCAGTGGGCAGGCTGAGGGCTGGGGAAGATGGGCTGCCTGGAGAGCTCCCACGTCTGCGCCGAGAGGGACCTGTGTGTGCACGAGAGGACACAACCCCACCAGGGAGTTCACACATGTCTGCAATCATCTGTGGCCCAAGTCTGCAGAAGTGTGTGGCCCCATGGTGGGACTATGTCCCGCCTACACGAAATGTGGCTTGGGGCCACCCTAAGAACATCTCAAAGCAAAACGTGGACAGGGTCCGATGGCTACAAGTCGCTGATGGCCTGTCAGACAAGACCCAACACAGCACCCCCGCGGAGCCGCAGTCTGCCTGTGATGAACCGCTACCGGAGGGCGGAGGGCAGGGCAACGGCCCCACCGAACACGGGAGGAAGGGCATGAACAAGACGGGCGTGACATCAGGGACCGGGCACTGGCTCCTCAAAAGGCAGAGGAAAACAACGGCAAGGGCAGAAGGGGAGATGCTGGAAAAACCGATGGAGCCCCTGGACAGGGAGAGAAGGGTGTCCTTAGCGACCCGCACCCCACCCTGGGACGGGCCACGGCAAGCCAGCCACAGCGGAAGGGACGGCCACACACGAAGCAGAGGAGACTTCGCGACAAACGGCAGAACCGGAGCCTAGGTGACTGCTGCAATTATGGCCCAACTTCCCAGAGTTGATGAACTCTACAAACCCCCGGGGCCAACAAGCTGAACCGAACCTGGGAAGATCAATCTCAACAAAAGCACATCAAAGCAAGTCATAACCAAACTACTAAAACCCAGTAAAAAGGAGAAAGTCTTAAACACAAAGAGCAGCTGGCAGAGTGTTAATTCTGCAGTCTCAGACCACCAGCCCACAAGGCAGAGCTGGCCCCTGGCTGGTGAACTTGGATCTCAAAGGGTCCCTACCACTGCAGTGACAGAGGAGCTCCCTGCACCTCAACTGTCCATGCAATCGATGTGGTTTCCACTGAACACCTGCTTTGCTTCCAGGAGCCTGGGATCTGCAGACGTGCCAAGCAGAGAGGGCTCTGGAAGTGCCACCTGGTCCCCCCCCAGAATCATCCCGTGCACCCTGTCCCTCTGTGGATCCTGGTTTGTCCCTCTGCTCTAACAAACCAGAGCCGCAATTCCCAGGAGTCCTAGGGAACCAGCAAACCTGGCAGTAGGCGGGGGACCCTCAAACAATTGGGAAAATCACCAGTAGCAAGACGTTAGACCTGAACTGGATAGGGTTACTGCACTAAATACAGTCTGAAAACACTCTACCCAAAGGCAGAGCCTGCTGAGCTGGGTAACAAAGCAAGACCTGCCCCCACACACTCTGCAGGTCTGACGACACCCACTTCTGACGCAGGCAGGTTTCTCATCCTCGGCAGCAGTGACCCCCGGGGCTGGGTCGTTCCTGGGGGGCTGCTCCCTGTGCTTCAGAATGTTTAGCAGCATATCTGGCCCCCACCCCTCAATGTCAGAAGCGCTACACCCCAAGTGTGACAGCCAAAGATGTCTCCAGACAGTGCCACACGCAATGGGGGGGGGGGACTGCTCTCAGGTGAGAAGCCCCACAGTAAAGCTCAGGTGTGTCCAAAGTAAAGGAAAGGAGGAGGAGCACCACGAGAACCACTGGTCATCAGGGAGGTGGGTGGCCAGGGACACTCCGAAAGCCCGAGTGCCGTGCAGAGCACAGAGGATGTCTTGCGTGGTGGCGGTGGCGGCCGCAGGGACGCACGTGCACACACCAACCCACGAACAGCAAGTCGAAGCAGGCAGCCCATCCCTGCATGAACCACCAGGCTGAGGGACCCCGGCAATCCTTCACATGGAGCCTGACATCCGAAAGGCCACTGGGGCAACCCCGCTTTGGGACCATCTGGGAGGGAGTCCCGAGGACAGCGGCCAGACTCCTAGAAGCAAGGACAGGCCTCAGTGCACCAGCCCCGTGCCCCCAGGGACCGCCCAGCAGACTAATGCAGCACCAGAGACAAGAGCACAGGGTCCACTTCTTCCAGCAGAGCCTGATGATGTGAGCGTGCCCAGCACAACCTACCCAGAGAGCCGAGCATGGAGATGTCCAAAGAGGCGTCAGAGTAGGACTTCATCGACATGAAGTCCAGGACGGAGCTGCCGTCGCCCAGCGAGTCCCCAGCCTGCGGGAGACAGGTAGAGACCAGGCAGAAAAGGAGAGATGTCACTGGGTGGGCAGTTAACACCAGCTACTGAACTCAAGGGAGCGACAGGGGCATCAGTGCCCTGCGGCCACAGGTGGGACAGGCCCGCTCTCCCCGGGAAGCAGGCGAGACCACACTGTGTCCAGTCCACACTGCAACCCACAACCACTGGGGTGAGCTCAGGAGTGGGTGCCGCTGAGGGCATGTGGGACAGGTCCCTGCAGCAGGCAGACACACGGGATCTGAAGTGCTCATGGCTACTTCTCAGGGACCACACTTAACAGCATGGCAGACTCCAAGCCAGCATGTTCTCTTTCCTTCTGTGGCTGCCCCAGGACCCCCTGCACCTCTCCTATGTCAAGCCCCTGCTCTGTATCGTTACAGAAACAATGCCGTGCTGCCTGAGACCCATGCCCCACCACGCATGAACTGTCCATGCCCGTTTGTTGCTCAAAGATACTAAGACATAATAGCTAATGTATGGCTATTTTTTTTTTATTAAAGATTTTTATTTATTTATTGAGAGAAATACTGACAGAGAGAGAGCATGAGAGGGGGAGAGTCAGAGGGAGAAGCAGGCTTCCCGCGGAGCAGGGAGCCCGATGTGGGACTCGATCCCGGGACTCCAGGATCATGACCTGAGCCGAAGGCAGTCGCTTAAACAACTGAGCCACCCAGGCGCCCAATGTATGGCTATTTTTAAAATAAACACAGAGGAGCCATCTCTGGTATTTTAAGGGAGATCTACCACCTAAGACCCCAAGGCCCTCAAATTCTGCCAAGTCACACTCTCACCTTGGTGCTGGATCCTAAGTCACTGAGGGGAAGTTACTGTCCAGTAACAGTGCCCTCCTGACACATGCCCTGGAGGGACAGTTTCTTCACCAAATAGTTAAACAAGAGTCCATATCACGGCAGATGCAGAGTCTGTGCGCCTGGCTTGCGCAGCGGCATTTCAGATGCCCCCACTCCACCCTCTGCCCTCCCCGGAGCATGAGTTCATGCAGGGTCCCCACCAGCCTGGACAGCACGGACAGGTGTCCACCTCCACCCAGCAACTCACAGCGACCTGGAAGAGGAAGCTGAAGCTCCTGCTACTGAGCAAGGGGGCACCAGGCCTGTGAGCCCTCTCCCGTCAGTCTTCTCTGGGTGTGAGCCCTCTCCCATCAGGCTGCCTTCTCTGCCTTCTCTGCGTGTGAGCCCTCTCCCATCAGCTGTCTTCTCTGGGTGTGAGCCCTCTCCTGTCAGACAGTCTTCTCTGGGTGTGAGCCCTCTCCCATCAGCAGTCTTCTCTGGGTGTGAGCCCTCTCCCGTCAGACTATCTGGGCCTGGGTATGAGCCTTCTCCCACTGGGCTGTCTCATCTGGGTGTGAACCCCATTCTGTTGGACTGTCTTGTTGGGGTGATCTGAGAATTTGCTTGTTTTGACTTTCATAAAAGTCACTTCCGTCTACGCTCTGATAAATAACTTCTCTCAAGAGAATTTGTTACAGTGATGACTTTGGGCCATCAACACGCCAGGCAGAGCTCCCATTTACAGAGTACGGCAGGAGCCATACGCCAGCAGTGAGCACTGCCGTAGTCTTACAACCACCCCCGCATTACCACCCTGCTCTGCAACCAGAGACTGAGGCTTGGCACTGTTATCCTGCCCAGGGGCCCACACAAGGCCCTTATTGCTTACATGCCTGGGACAATCATCCCACAGCTATGGCCTTCAAGGTTTCATAGGTTTACCTGATGACCCTAAAACACGAGGCAACGTGGAGCCTGTAAAAACAATTTGAAAAAAGCTAGCTTGCTCACAATTTCTTTCCCTAGAAACCACACAGAGCCACAGTCCCCCCACACACCCCAAGAAGCATCCCGGGGGCGAGAGCGCCCTGTGGCTCCCCTACAGGAAACTACGCTGGTGCCCACCTTCCCATCAGCCGGTTCTGCGTACTTGTTAAGTATGGAGATCTACGCTCCAAGGTAGCGTTGGAAAGGACGTTGTCTAATATGACAGTCTGTGCCTTCAGGTGTGCTAAAACTTAAGTCTAAAGAAAAACACGACTGCTATATTTGCAGCGATGTCCGGGAGCCCCAAGTGGTGCCGGCAGCACGTGCCACAGATGCCGTGAGGGGTGCGAGCACCAACGGAATGAAGGGAGATGAGGAGAGGCCGCGCCTCCTCGCCAATGCCAGGCCGCACACCGCCTGCCCACGGGAAAGACACACGGCAGCTGCCTGCCGCCACAGGCTCGAGGAGGACGGTGGGGAAGCGGGGCTCGGTGCTCCTGGCACCGCAGGGGGCGCCTTTGGAAAGCTCCCCGGGCTGCCCTGGGCTGTCTGCGTGGACGCGCTGGTGGCAGGACCGAGGGAGTGCTGGGCTCCCAGCTCGAGACAGCCCACAGCACAGACACCCCGTGGGACCTGTGCTCCATGCCACGGCACATCTGCGTAACCAAGAGACCCCGAGCAGAGCCCTGCCTGCATCTCAAGTCTGGCCACACCAAGGCACACCCCTCAGGGGAGACGTCCATGCCACCCTCCCCATTCTGTCACTCGATGAGCCCCACCTGATGGGCACCTGACGTGCCTCCGGAGCGGGCCCTCCGTCCACCGAGGCCAGGTAACACCTGTGACCCAGGCCCCCACGGCCTGCCCAGAGGCCTGGTGCCTCTGCTCCAACACAGGGGCTGTGGTCAGAGCTTGTCATTAACATGCACGCTCCAAGTTACTCCCAAGGGACGAGAAAAATGGGGAAACCGAGGCCAGACCACGATGAAGTTTCCTCATATGCAGACAGTCTACTTTGGGTGCTGGGAATGCCCTGAGGACACGGCTCTGTCAAGCTGGCCTCACTCACAAGGATGCAGTGCATATGCCCCTGGCTGGCGGCACACAGTACCTCCTGGGAGGGCCAGAAGAACCCACCGCACCAGAAACCAAGCCCGCTCCTCGCTCCACAGGCCCCAGCAGGCCCACCCCCCCCGGGCCCCTGTGAAGACAGAGCCCCCGGCGTGGCCACTGCTCCACAGCTTCTGCGTGTGGGCTGGAGGGGAAGTACCGTGGCTTTCCATCCCTCGCTCCAGTCATTAAAAATCACGGCGGAGGAGACGACCACTTCATCAGTTTCTCAATAAAACACCACACGCACCTCTCCTCAGCCACCCCATATCAGAGGCTGAACATGACCGTTCCCCACAGGAACGCTAATAATTGGGTTTTTACTTACATGACTACAACTCACCTTCACTTCGTCTGGAGGCTTCACTGGAACATTTCTCCTCTGCAAATCAAAACAGGTTTGAGAAGCCAGTTTTTCCAAAACAGTTTTATACAGAACATTTCACTCACGTCATGTACACAAGTGTGAATTAAAAACAGTTTATTCACTATTGCTGGGGTTGTCCCCATGATGTTCATACCATATTGTAAGTCAGAGCTGGGCCTTGCCTGCTTCCATGGAGATGGCAGAGATTGAGCGAGACAGCCAACTAGACCCACGGAGGGCCCAACTCACGTAGCCCCAGCCAAGATCCCCGGTGGGCCGAGCGCCCTGGGAGCACCCTGGACAGGATGAAGAGGAAGTGGGAGAGCACCCAACCTGTTCTTGCAGCGCTGGACAGCTTAAAACACAAAGTAAAAGTCCGACACTGTACCCTGTGTCTCAGGGAAAAACACCAGGCCTGGCGGTTTCACCTGCTGGATGAAGAGGCACCAGGGCCCTCAGGTGGCCTGGGCTACGGGGCCACGTACCCTTCTCCTCCGGCTGCACAAAGCCTACAAGAGGCTCACACTTAACCACTACTGTGCGACCACAACCTGAGTGGGACCCAAAGTCACCCGGGACCACTACCACGTGACCACATTCCGTAGGGACCCCAGCCACATGTGGCCACGTGTGCAGATCAGAAGCCTAAACCTAACTGCCTTACAATTTGGCAGGAGCATCACCTTCAAAATACCCTAGTTGTGTGCATGTACCTAAAAACAATCATTGAGATTGCAAACTTCTGCACCTAAAATCTTTTGTTTGTGATAATGTTTTGGAAATTCCCTTGTGCTGCAATTTTTATAAACTTGAGTAGAAAAATAAATATCACCACTATTTTAATGTCCTGCTATAAGCACCACACAGCATAAAGACACAGCTCAGACACTGTGCCCAGGGGCAGCCCCAGGAGTAAACTTCCAGACCACAGAACAGAAAACAGCACCTGGAGCACTGTGGCCAAGCAGGCGGAGAATTGAGAGTTCACTGGCTGGCGGCTGGTGGGCAAAGTCTGAGGAGGAAGACACGGCTCCCAGCAGGAGCTCCACGAATCCGGGAGGAACCCGCCCAGCTCACACTAACTGTGCACGGGGCCAGGCGCGCATGGGCACACACCCGCACTCCACCTGGCCAGAGCTAATCCTCACTGAAACCTGGCGACCACAGGAGACCCCAGAAGGGCCACTCCTTAGTATCAGGGCCAAACTCACCCAACATAAAGGCCACCTAAACCCGCCCTAAGAAAGCTTAAAAACAAACCCCAAGAAATCAGGTGACTCACAAGGACTCTGCCGAAAAGAACATCAATGTTCTTTAAAGGAACACAGTAAGCCAGACCAGCCTTGCCCAGCAGTAATATATAACGTGGGCATGCACCGAACTTTAATTTTCTAGTAGCCAACGAAAATTAATGTTACCGTTCAACTACAGTAACATATTTTACTTAATCTAACGTACTGAAAACATTCTTTAACGTATAATCCAAATAAACCAATGAAATATTTTTACATTTCATTTTTTGTACTGGTCTCTGGAATTCTGGTTTGTAGTTCACATTTTCATCGTATCTAAATGGAGACAAGCCACAGTAACACTTCCACCAGCCACTAGTGGCCGCGGGCTCTGTATCAGCTCGGTCTAGACAAGGGAGACGCAACACTGTGACACCCAGGATCCGATCAAACAAAGCAGCAGCAAATCGTGGCCTATAAACAGAAGAAAATCTGCCAAGAGGCAAATCCAGAAGTGACAGAGATGACAGAATTAGTGGATAAGGACTTTAAAAGCAACCGTACTAAATATTACAAATAGGTCCAAATTTAAAGGAAAGCATGAACATAACGTGAAAGAAAGGCAGATGAACACAGCAGCTGAAGTGAAGTTCAGTGGCTGGGACTGACAGCAGATGTCAACGCGGCACTAAACCAGATCACTCCACTGGAGCCGCGGCAACAGAAACCAAACGCGAAGACGGAAAAAAGACTAAAAAGGAACAGAGCATTAACAGCATGCAGAACAGTTCAAGATCTCTAACACCTGTGTCAAAGTCCTAGAAAAATGATAGAAGTGGGGTGTGGGCAGAAATGGTATTTGAAGAAATAATGGACGAAAATCTTCCAAATTTGAAGAAAACTATAAACTGATAGGTCCAAGAAGCTCGACAACTGGTAAGTGGAATAAACATGAAGAACACTACGACACAGCAATGAGCCACTGAAAACCAGTTACAAGGGTTCAAATTTAAAAGCATCTAGAGCAGGGCCGCCTGGGTGGCTCAGTTGTTAAGCGTCTGCCTTCGGCTCAGGTCATGGTCCCAGGGTCCTGGGATCGAGCCCCGCATCGGGCTCCCTGCTCCGCGGGAAGCCTGCTTCTCCCTCTCCCACTCCCCCTGCTTGTGTTCCCTCTCTCGCTGTGTCTCTGTCAAATAAATAAATAAAATCTTAAAAAAATAAAAAAATAAAATAAAAATTAAAAAATAAAAACATCTAGAGCAGCAATCAGTAACCTTTCTCCAAAGGACCGAAGAGCAAATCCTTGAGGCTTTGTGGGCCACATAGGGTCTGTAGCACACTTTTTTTTTTTTTTTCAGCCTTTAAGAAAGGTAAGAGAACACTCGTAGCTCCTGGGCCCACATTTGTCAATCCTTGATGCGACCAGACGACAGGTGACAGGAGGAAAACACAGATGAAAATGACCACAAACACTCTGGAAACAATGCAGTCAGGCATCTTTTAAAGTAGACAGGAAAACAACAGCCTGTAATTCCAGACCCAGGGAAGATGAATTTCAAAAATAAAGGTAAAATAAAAACGTTTTTCAGACAAAAAAAAAAAGGCTGAGTAAATTCACTGTCAGCAAGTCTATATCACAAGAAATATTAAAGAAGGTTCTTCAGGACGAAGGAAAATGACAGTAGATGAAAGAAATTCGGGTATATAAAAAGTTACAAAGAGGTGCACCTGGGTCGCTCAGTCAGTTAAGCGTCTGCCTTCCGACTCAGGTCATGATCCCAGGGTCCTGGGATTGAGCCCCGCATCGGGCTCCCTGCTCAGCGGGGAGCCTGCTTCTCCCTCTCCCTCTGCCTGCCGCTCTGCCTACTTGTGCTCTCTATCTCTCTGTCAAATAAATAAAATCTTTAAAAAAAAAAAAAAAATGTTATAAAGAGTGCCAGAAATGGTGAATATGTGGTCAATAGAGACAACTATTTTTAAGTTCCTCTGAAAGAAAATTAACCGTTTATAAGAAAAAAAAAAAGGAAAATAAAAAAAGAATAAGGGAAGAACAGCTAGCCAGAACCACGTCAGTCTGGATGGGCTCTCCAACAGCAGTGGCCCAATGACAGGAGCCCAGGGCCGTGGGCGCCCAGCAAGGGGGCCAGCACGGCGCACCCACCTGCCTCAGCTGGAAGAGCATTCGTGAGTGGTCCCCACCGGTGATCTGGTCCAGGAGGTCATCCACCATTTTCTTGCTGTAGCTCCCAGCATCCTTCACAAACTCCTGCAGGCTGGAAGGGCCATGAGAGAACATGATCAGATAGGCAGCACACACTCTAGTCGTCCAGATTCTTCCACCAGTGCCAGTGGTCCTGATCTCAGGAGCCCGCCCTGTCAGCCCACCTCCTCAGATGTTCCTCCACAAGAGAGGGTCTTACTGGGCACACCAAACCTCCCAGATATAGTTTTGCGGGGGGAATCAGGAGTCTTCATCAGCTCTTCAAAGTGGTCCGCGACCCAAAAAGGTTAAAAACATCTCAAGAGAAAATTATTTTTAAAAAAAGTGAACAACAGTCTATATGTATTCAGTTGACCCTTGAGCAACGCGGGATTAGGGGCACTGAACCCCGCAGCTGAAAATCTGCATATTAACTTCTGACTCTCCTAAAACTTAACCAACAGTCTATTGTTGAGCCTTTCTGATGACAGAAAACACTGATTAATACAGATTTTATAAATTATATGTATTATGCACCATATTCTCACAATAAAGCAAGCTAAAGAAAAACATGTTACAAGGAAAATGATCAGAGAGAAAATATGTTTACAATACTATACTATGTTTAATGAAAAAAAGCCGCAGGTAAATGGACTTGCACAACTGAAAGCCGCGTTGCTCAGGGGTCAGCCAGGTATCTTACACTAACTTCTGTAAAAGAAGGATCATTTTATCTTTTTTTTTTATTGGATTTAAAAACGTAAGTAGATTGAGGAGGATGCTCCGCAATGGGGAGGGGACGGATCAATACGGAAGCATGTCTCTCTGCATACGCCCTAGAGGGTGATTTTGATTTTTGGATCACAGGAATGCTAAAAAATAAATAAATAAAACCAAAATATTTCAAAAGGAAGCAGAGACCAAAAGCCCAAGTTCTAGCATCAAAGGCTGGGCAGAGGATGAGAAGGGCTGGTGTGGAAGCGAAACCGTGACAACACACAAGTCTGCCCCAGGAGCATTTCAGGAGAAACCACCACACGGAGGTGCGAAGGGGCAGGGAGCAGTCGGAACACTCAGGGTGTGGTCTGGAAGTGCCTCGGAACAGAGCACGTGGGGAGGTGACGTGGGGATGCCAGGGAGGAGCGCTGTCTGCCCGCCTCCGTGTGCTGCCCACGCGCCTGGGATTCTCGCTGTCTGGCACCCAGAGTCCGTCTGTGCTTCGGGAGCGGGCGCTGGACAAGGCCACCCGAACCGAAGGCGGCTGCTGACCCTGGAGGGTTGTGACAGGGCAGTGGGGTAAAGGAGAGGGTCACCACTTGTGACACTGTCCTCGCCCACAACAAATTCCCTCCTTGGTTTTCCACTTCTACTTCTTTGGTCTCACAAAAACCTGGATACGTACTCACTTCCTGTAATAAGGACTAACTGATTTCTTACTGTTCATTTTTAAAATATACCCTGTATTCGGTTTCAAGTTAAACAAAGATCTAATGTGGAAAAAACCCATTTCTTAGAGGTTGACAAAATTTTACTTTCCTCCTGGAAAATTACTAAACTTCTGTAAGAGTGACCCACTTCTACTTGGCACACAAAGCAAAAAAATACAAAAACAGTTCTACAAAAACACAGTACTGCATCTATGATTTTAAGACCACATCTTAATCACTGTCAGGGACTCGACTGTGGCCCATAATTCTTACGTTGAGCTCTAACCCCAGGACCTCAGAACGTGGACTGTATTTGGAGACAGGGCCTTTAAGAGGTAATTAAGTTAGGATGAGGTCTTCAAGGTGGGCCCTAATCCATTATGATTGGTGTCTTTAAAGGAAGTGGAGGTCAGGACGGAGATGCACACAGGACGCCCACGTGAGGACACAGGGAGACCACAGCGTCTATAAGCCAAGGAGAGCCTCAGGAGAAACCAGCCCTGCCTACACCTGGATCTCAGACCAACAGCCTCCAGGACCACCAGAAGATAAATGCCTACCATTGAAGCCATCCGGCCTGCGGTGCTCTGTTTTGGTGGCCCAAGCAGTCTAAGCCACAAAGCCACATTTCAATAAAGTCACGAAACAAACTCAACATGCACAGCACAGGTTACGCACACACACATCCCTTTCCCAACTACAACCTGGATCATCACCTGCTCACGCTACCAGCTGAGTTACCTGAGCTTCGACGTCAACCTTGGGCACACCTGCGGTCGATGGGAAGTAACATGGAAACTTCTGCTGCGCGGACCCGCTGCCGTCGGCCGCCGCCCCCACACACGCACAGGCGGGGCGCCCACCGCGGGCCGGGGACACGTTCCCGCCGCAGAGCGGGCAAGAAGCCGGTCCGCGTTTCCGCCAACGCTGCTCACCTCAGCGCACACTGCACACCCGTCTCGTCTCCGTAGGCAGAATACAGCAGCTCCGTTTCGTCCGATTTCAAGTCGCCAAATACGGAATTGTTGTGCATTGACAGCGCGGTGGTGGCGCTGGAGAGAAACGTCACTAAGAGCACGAGAGGGGAGCACGAGGGCATGAGACGCGCGCCGGCTTTCCGCAGGCCGGGCACCCCCACCGGGCCCCCCACCAGCCCCCACCGTCACACGCTCTCTCCTGCATGCAAATGCCGCCCCTCAGCACACCCCAAGAGTAGCAGCGTTCGGGGCCTAGCCAGCAGAACTGCCTCAACACCTCGTTTTACGTCCAAGCCATGACCACAGAGAAGCGAGTGCGTTCTGCAGGGGCCTGAGCGCCAGCGTCCCCAGAGCGCAGTCCCCAGACAGCGCTGCGGACTGAGCCTGCGGGGAGGGCAGGTCAAGGGACTCAGAGGCTCCGTGCCCTGAAGGAGGCATCGCTGCTCCTCCACACAAAGTCAGGGCTCGAGAGGAATGGTGTGGAGGAGCACTCCAGGCCTCTCCCCGCTCGACGCCAGTAGGACCACGGTGTGACCAGAAAATGTCCCCTGGGAACAAAACTGCTGCTCGCCCGGACACACCCCAAAACCAGCAAGCCGGCCACGAACGTCTGCCTGCACGAGCACAGGCGCAGCCGACACACCGGTCAGTCCCCTCCCTCCTTCCCTCCCCCACCGTGCCCACCGTGGCCACCCTTGCCACCCATCATCCTCTAGACACCTTCGTGCACCCCTACCCAGCGTCAGCACGGAGCTCAGACCCACCCACTGGCAAGAGCAGACAGCAGGAGCCTGCCCACTCATTTTTATTCCCCTCACTTCAAATGACCAGAATTTCACTGCTATTTCAGAGCCAGCATGGGGATACGGTACTAAAAACAAGCAAGCCAGGAAGATCTTGGGGGAGGACTCAGGGTCCACACCTCTGCTGTGACCCCCTGCCCCTACCTGCCCGCCTCACTCACCTTTGCCCCTTCTCTCGTCTTTGAAGCCCAGTGTGGTGAAGCCCGGGAGCAGCTTGCTGGAGAGCGAGCTCAGATCCACGGGGTGGGTCTCCTCCTCTGTAAGGGGACCAGGCTGTGAGCAGGTGGCTCGGGGAGCTCCCAGCCCCCACACTGCCTCACCTGGGCACATAGGGAGGCTCAGGGGCTCTCTACAAAGACCAGCTAAGATCAACTTTACAGAAACCACTACAATTCTCGAACCTTCACTCTCTCTTTCTAAGCTAGGAGTTATCAGCTCTTGTGTTCTCTTACAAAGAACGTTACCACTCCTTTCAGCCAGAGTAGTCAGCCAGGGTCCACGAGGGGTACATGTCAGAGAACACTAAGCCCCTATCTAGGGCCACATTAAAGAACACTGCCAAGAGCCCCAGGCGGTGGGAGTGGCCCCACACCCATGCGGGCGAGAACAATGGAGAATATTTTATTTTCCTTTGCGTGTGAAAGATGTATTACAAGTGCAAGTGAGCTTTGTTTTTCCTCAAAGGCAAGCCTTCGAGGCACTTTTCAGAGATGAAGAAGTACATAAACTCTTCTTAGAACCCACAGAAAAGACTGCACAGGTGCACAGATCCAGCACCTGTGTCTCCACCGAGATCCTCCTTAACACGATGATCAAACAGGGTATCTCTTCTAAAGCTCACGTCTGGGCCTCTTTCGAGCTTGCGAGTGGGACACTGAGCACTCTGGTTTCTCACAGGGAGCCCTTACTGAGTAAACCCTTTGTGATGGGACCAGGAAGTCAGGCCATGAGGGCTTCTAGAACCACAGCTCTGTGGGAGTGCAGCTCCAGTCCTTCTGCCTGTGCTGGGGACTGTTGGGCACAAGAGGCCTGACCAGGACCTCTGCCCCTGCAGGACGACTGCCCTCTGTCCATTTATCACACACGGGTCATGTCAAGGGGGACGTACAGGAGCATGAAACCAGACGGGGACTCTTCTCTATGCTTTACCACTGGTGCCACGCTCTGCAGGGGAAATGCTGATCTCAAACAGGTTACGAAGTTTTAAAATCCTTGGTGCAGAGACTAACAAAGCAGTATGTGGGGCTCAGAGAAGCCCAGCCCTGCAAGGGGCCACGCACCGTCGGCGTCCGGCTCAGCCGTGTTGACCACGCTGTAGAGCAGGCTGCCGTCCCCGTTCTTCTTCAGATAGCCCATCTGCAAGAAAGCACACCTGAACGCCCGTCCCCTGGCCAGAATCCTGCGGTTGCAGTTTCTACTGACACGCCAACAAAATAGAGGCCTCCCAGTATGAGCTAACTGGGATGAACCCCAGAAGGCCAAGAGGTTCTTGGTTTCCCTGTGGAAAAGGCTACAGAGGCCCCTCTCATACCTTCCCGAATTTAATTTCAGACCTGTGTGCACTGGAAGAACTCAGGTTCCTTGTGACCCTTCTAAAAGAGCTTTTGAAACAGGAAGCTTTACCCAGAAACAACCATTTCACAGGACATCAGAACCTGAACCAGATGAGCTAGAACAAGACTTTGGTCACCAAGGGCCGTGTCTGTGGATGGCCTAGAGGCTCCATCTCTAAACCACAAGGGACTCACTTCCACTTAAAGACCAACCACCAAACAAAACCACTTCTCTTCTGAAGGCCACCAGGAAGGTCCAGGAAGAGGGACACCTGCATGTCAGTGTGGGGAACGGGAGGAGGGTGGCCTTCGGGCCTGCACCCTGGAGCCTGTGGAGCCTGAGTGAAGGGCTGGGCGGGGAGGGGAAGCGAGGACAGGGGATCCATCGCCACTGACCAAGTAACTGCAGTCAGGTTTCTCGCTGTGGAATTCCAACACCTGAAAGGGAGACGAGTGAAGCAAGCGCGGTGCCGGGAGCAATGGGGGTTTGGGTGCGGACACACGCTTCGAGTACACACAGGTCAGCACTGGGTCTTTCTGAGCCCCACCCAAGGCGGGCCCCACCCAGAGCCTGGGCTCCCTGGAGACCCCAGGGCCGGAGCACTACAGGGGTGCAGACCAGCGGGTCCAGCAGCACACCACCACGAGCCACACAGGGAACTTCAAACTTTCCACCAGGAAGGTTTAAAGACGTACAAAGACACTGACCTCAATATCTCACATAACCCAGCACATCTAAAACATTATCATTCAAAATTCTTTACGTACCACTCAACATGCATCTTAAAGCCTTTGTGTGGGAAAAAGGATATGCAGTTCTAATGGTTTTTTATACAGAGCACATGCTAACGTAAGATCGGATATACCAGGTCAAGTAAAAGGCACCAGGATTAATTTCATTTCTGCTCTCGTTACCAGACTTAAAACTGTACATAGGACCCTCGCGGTTTCTACTGGACATGCTGGTCTATTCTTATGGCGAGGTGCTCAAAGGATGGTGGGGCCTTTTCCTGAGGACAAGCAGCTGCTGGGGCAGCTCCCACGGGCCATGCCTGGGTCACATGGAACCCCCGGGCACTGCAGAGGGGTACAGAGATGCAAGCACACCGGGACAAGGTTCCAGCTGCAGAAGCCTGGTGGGCCCAGCCTCCAGCAACAGTGACCAACATCCCACCAAAGGGTGAGCCTGTCCACGGGCGTCCACACACTACACACAGCTTCTGTGAGGGTCTTGCCTTCAAGGTGCCCCTGGAGGCCCCCTCCCACCCAGGAGATGAGGCTGGTGACAGGAGCCAACACGACCCTGCAGTGACCAATGCATCAACCAGGCGCAGCCCTGCCCAGCCCTCCTGCCGCTACCTTGCCCCCTGGGAGGAGCCGGCTGATTCTGTCCCGAGCCTCGTCGGCTGCGTGCTCCACCAAGGCCAGGACATGCTCCTCCGCCGTGCTGTCCGTCAGGCTGCAAGCATTTCCTTCTGGCTCAAACATGCAGCTACGAAGCGGGAACAGCACACGAGTCACCAGGAGGCCGGGGAACATGCCCCTCCCACCTCCCCCGGGGCCAGCCCCTAACACTCCTGGAGGTCACCAGCGGCTGGTAGCAGGAAGCACACCTTAATCCTGTCCTTTTAGCTGTAACCACAGCAACACAAAACACGTCCACCAAGAGTAAGGGTAACCCAAATGGCCACGAGACGTTCCTCACGTGTCAGTCATCTAAGAGCTGCCCGAAGGGAACCTTACCACCTGCCGGGAGGCTCACAAACCTAGTGTCATTCAAGGTGCCATTAGAAAAAGGGGCAGAACTCCGTGGAGGGCTGAAGCACCCGCAACAAATGTGAGGTAGGAACACAAGGCCGTGAGTCCCCAGGGGCACCCCAAGCCTCCAGCAGGTGGCCACAAGCCCCATGTGAAGGAGTTCCTTCCTTAAACAGTCAAGAGTCGCTGGGTGCAGCACCCAAGGGAGGTGGCCTCTCCTGTGGAAGGGTCTAGAAACAAATGGGTAGATCCCTTCTAAGGAGCTGTGGGAGCAAACCCTGCCTGCGGACCCCAAGCCTACAAAAAGGCCCTTGCTCTGGCTCAGGGTGTACGGCTGCAGGAGCTGCGGGCTCAGGGGGTACGATGAGAAAGAAGCCCCCACTCCTAAGCATGCAGCCTGCCCAACGCAGCACAGTTATGTCCCCTGAGCCGGGGACAGCCAAGCCAGGCCACTAGCATGTGTTCTGCATGGGAGGGAACCTCTTGGGAATGAAGGGCCAACAATTATTCACAAACAACACGCATGTGGGAACAGCGGTGGCCAGATGGGCTCCGGTGACACACCCAGGACGGAGCCCGTGTGTGGCGGCAGGGGCTGTCCCGCCTTCGGCACCTTATGTCCATCAGCGTGACAGTGGCTCTCCTGCAGGACAAGTCCTAGCTGGTCCAGGTTGCTTGCCGGCTGCCTGGGAACACCTAAGGCTAGAGCGTGGACCCAGGCCCCTGGGGACTGTGCTCCCCCCACCTTGCACAAGCAGCCCGTCTGTGAGCTCCTCCAAGGCCGTGGGCACCAGCACAGGCTGCCCCCTCACCCGCCTTCCCGAGGTGCGTGTCCCACGCAACAGGCAAACGCACTTCTCTTTACCTGATGACTTCTCTACTCGGCCTTTTGGATTTCTTGGCAGTTTCTACTTGTACAGGTACCACTTCAGGAACAGGTTCCTCGACGGCTGTATCTTCATTGCCCAGAAGAGCTGCCTGCTGAGAAAAATCCATGTCCTGCATAAACGACATGCTGCGCTTCAAAGCTAACAGCCGCTCCTAGAATCAAAAAGGACAGAGCAGCAGGGCTTTACCTCTGCCTCACAGCCAGGGTGCCATGACGATGCGTGGGATGGGGATGGCCACAGCCTCACCTGGCCTGACAGCTGACCTCCACGGCGCTACCGTGGGAGGTGGTGGTGGCAGTCAGCACCAAAGGTGCGGCCAACTGGCGGGAGCACCCGGGGCTGGCCGAGGGGACAGGCCAAGGGCACAGGAGCCGCACCTCACCTACAGGCTGATCGGGCACAAGGCACTGGTCTTGGATGCATGACACATGCAACCTGGCTCATGGGACAGATCTGGGAAGCCACGCCGGACAGCCAAGATGTCCCATCTGGATTCAGTGGGCAGCCACGTAAAACAAATCACAGGCTGGCTGCAATCCAGTGAGATAAGACACCCAGGCTCAGATCAACAGATCCAGAACTTTCCACCAACCCTAAGGAGACGTTACAGCTGGATCATGAGCAGGAGCACAGAGAGAGAGAGAGAGAGAGAGCGAGAGCGAGCCTGGAGGGGAGGGTGGCCTGGGACGTCTACCCTAGAGCAGAGGGATCCACACCGCGGCCAGTGACGGATGGATGGAAGCATGTCATTCACTGGGGTGAGGTTCTGTTTAGGCATAAAAACACAGAGGAGAATTCTCGTTTCTGTGGCTCCTCGCTGCCAAAGGGCTTCTTACTTTGCTCATCATCTTAAAGCCCGCGTGAAGGATCTTCTTGGCTAGCTTGTAGTACACAGTGTCCGGCCT
This sequence comes from Phoca vitulina, assembly GCF_004348235.1. Taxonomy (NCBI): domain Eukaryota; kingdom Metazoa; phylum Chordata; class Mammalia; order Carnivora; family Phocidae; genus Phoca; species Phoca vitulina. The sequence continues at coordinate 553,405 of NW_022589720.1, forward strand.
GTTGTAGGTCATGGCATTATCGCACATCAGCTTAAAATCTGCCTGAAAAGGGAAAAAAAAAAGTATCCATCCCATTTGAAACGCCACCAAGACAACAGCATAAACTGGATTCCTGTCAAGAGGCTCAAAGTGAGTAGGAAACAACTAGATTAGGCTCTTCACTTTAACATATGGTTTTCAGACCTTCAGAAAAATGTTCCTAATTGTTCACTGATCTTTCCCTGCACACGGTGAGAAGCCTGCCAAGCCCCGAACTTCCTCCTGAGTGTGACACACGCATGTGGTAAGAACATGGCAGCCCTCTCTTCTGTCTCTAGCTCTCCCGCTTTGGGAGGAACTCAGACATAAACAGGAACAAGAACGACAGCCAGGTTTTTTTCATTAGAGCCAAGGGATGAGCGGAAACCCGGGCACATTAGTGTTCTCTATCTCTGGGACTTTTCCCACAGAATTCAGAATTTTGTCTACGGGTAATTACAGGTATCAGAGCAAACCCTTCCGCTAACACAAGCAGACTCTTACTGAACAACTTATATTAAAAATAAACTATTGGAAACCTCAGTATTTTGTGACCCTAACCAAATCACATGCGGCACACCCGTGACAGGTGAGTCAGCCGTCAGGATGCACACGGACAGCTAGAGCCAGCCAGGCAACACAGTGCAAACTACGCCGGCCCTTCCCGAGCCCCAGCGCGGCCCCACGCCAAGGTCCCCAGGGCTGGGCCTGAGGCTGTGAAGCCCCCGTCCTAAGCTGGCCCCAAGGTACCAGTCTTGAGAACGTAGGGGAAGGGGGATGCTGCTCACATCCAGGACGGTCACTGGGCAGCAGACCAAACTGGGACCCGTTAGGAAGGTGAAGGACTTGCAGGCTGCCACTAGCCATCTGCCCCTGGGGCAGTGCCCGACCCTCCAGAGGAAATGCCCACTCTATGCAATACCCTTTCGCGTGGCACTGCTTCCACAGCTCGGCAAACCCGGTCACATCACCAGGAAATGAAAGTAAAGAAGCCAAGCCTTCCAAATTTAACCAAAACTAAGAAAGAAAACTGATGCCCTTTCATAAATGACATGATTGCCAAAGCTGTGAAGCACTCATTTTGATCCCCCCTGGGTTTCAAAGCCGAGATGCAATTTCTACCTCATAGGTGGTAGAAAGAAACAGATTTAAAAGCTATGTACTCAGGTGTTACTAAGAATTTATTATTCAAATCGGAGGGGGAGACGAACCATGAGAGACTATGGACTCTGAGAAACAAACAGGGTTCTAGAGGGGAGGGGGGTGGGGGGATGGGTTAGCCTGGTGATGGGTATTAAAGAGGGCACGTTCTGCATGGAGCACTGGGTGTTATACGCAGACAATGAATCATGAACACTACATCAAAAACTAAAGATGTAATGTAGAGTGATTAACGTAAGAATAAAAAAAAAAAGAATTTATTATTCAAAAAAAATTAAATTCCCAGTTACTATGAAACTAAAAATTAGGAAAACTGCATTTCTAGACACACCCATTCTGGAGCCAGACCAAATCGACACACTCCTGCGCGACCCGATGTGTTCCTACGGCTTGCAACGTATGGTCGGGCTTCCACACAAAAATACAGAGGACATTTCAGCCAACCCATTACCCCCGATGCTGTGTTTGGGTGACCTCAACCCAAACACTCAAATGCCCATGGAAATTTGCAACTGGGAACAAGCTAAGGTGGACAGAGCGTTCACTGGACATAAACACACAGAGCCTCATAGCAGTGATTTCAGGAACTGAAGCCAGGTTACCTTAAATTCTGTGACAGACTTGTATTCATTGGCTACAATCTTGTCTTTCATTGTGCCAAAATCCATAGGATGTTTTATTATCATTGAGTATCCAGGAGCAATTGCATCCGTGACAGGAAAAGCAAAAAATCCATGAGGATCTTTTCTGAAAACAAAAACATCTTTATTTAAACTGGGAAAACCATAAATCTAGGTTTTCAAGTGATACAAAACCCCTCATAATAAATATGTAATACAACTCACCAAGTTTTAAGTTACTATTACTAACTTAAAAATAAAACCCATGCTCTTTAGAATTGCGGTAGATACTTTGATGACTAAAAGTTCCCAAACTGCCGTCCCAGCTCCAGCCATGACATCTGCATCACGGCGGCCCTGACCGGCCTGCAAGCACTCGGCAGACGAGCTCTCCCTGCACACTGCTCCCGCACACGCCTGACCACCCCCCACCAGACGAGGCAAGGGTCTGCTCCACAGGTGGTAGAGCTGGGGGAAGAACACCTCACGAGGGAAGACACCCCGAATGTTTCCAAGCTCAAGCTCTTGAGAATCTGTTTACCTCTGGAGCTGGCGGAGAAAGTGCTCTAACAGTTGCTGAATAGGCGTGCTCTCGTTCTCAGCTGATGAGTCAAAAAATAAAAAAATAAAGATGAGTCGAGAAATTTTGGTATTTGGAGAGCTCCAACTCCACAGTGTGTACTTAGCCATTTCATGTTTCACAGTGTTTTAGGTTCCAACCGGAACTGCGTACCAGGATAAACCAGACCAGTCCTGGCCCCCAAGAAGCTCAGCTGGGTGGGAAAGGACTTCCATCACAGCATCAGTCCCAAAAACCCCTCAGAGTGCCAACACCCTTAGCACAACAACAGGGACCTGTCACTCATCAGTCTATGACCATCCAGGTCACTACCGGGCCTGGTACATTCCAGACACAGTACAAAGAAGAGGACAGAGGCTTTGGACACAGAGGTGGAGCTTCACCAATTATCGTTTTGGGAGTCCTAAACCTCTGGTCATGCCCCTGTTCCTCACCTGTGAAAAAGGCACAAACACACACTGCACCAGGGTTCTTGTGAGAGCTGCCGTTAACTGCGTCTCTGGGCCCACTGTGTGAAAACGTGGATTTTGGTGAATGTGAACACAGATGCCAGCGTAGCTTTTGTTCTCTCAGCTGTGAGTACGCGTGTGATCTATCCTCGTGCCACCGAGGGCCGCACCTAACACCCAGACCTCGGTTTCTGAATGCCATGCTGTGCAAAGGAACCAGGGCTCCTTGGGGAGATGGTTGGTTCCAGAGTTGAAGCACAACAGGAGTGCAGACCTCAAGTGGGTCCTCAATAGAGACAGTGACCAGGGCAGGTGTGAAGAGCAGCTCTTCAGGCACACGGGAGGGAAGCACTGCACATGTGACCTCAAGCGAGCAGCTATTCAGACTAAGCTCACAGTGACCAGAGACTGTCCAAACTCCGCAGACTTCACACCTGACCTTCTCTGTGCCCCACCGTGCCTAGCAGCCCCAAGTCCACCATGGCACTAACCTGCACAGGGGACGGGGACTGCGGGAACGCAGCACCCCCACAATGCCTGCAATACAACACCCCCTCCTCCCTCCCAAATCGTAGGTAGTCAAACCCAAAGTCCAGAAAGAAACGCCTGAGACAAGACCGCGTCCCTCAATGCCTCCTGACTACGTGAAAGCCTGTGGGAAGTGACCGCACACAGATCACAGACTCTCAAGCATTTCGGAGCCTCTCCTTTGGTGAGGCAGGCACAGCCCCCATGGTTTCTGACAGCCTCAGTGACTGACCCGAGTACTAGTTTCCTCCCATCCACGATGAGCTCAGGAGTTTAATGAGGAGTGGGACTCAGGAGCAGTCGCTGGCCAAGCCCTGCTCTAGAAGCTCAGAGGGGACAGTAAGACCTCACGCCCAGCTATGCTTCATGTTGGGAAAACAGCATTCCCTCCTTCCCGTGCTCCTCCCAAGGGGCTGATGGGCACGCCAGCGCCAGCCACGAGGTCAGAGATGAGCCGTGAAGCTCCAAGAAAGCCTCTACGGCGCTCCACTCGCCTGGCTGCGTCCGGCACGCGCGCACGGGCCTATCAGGGGGTGGCTCCACATCCACCTTCTTCCCAGGATCAAAGTCGTCAGCCTCTCCCTCCGTGTCGCCATGCTCCTTTTCCCGTTTCCGCTTCTTCTCTTCCTGTGAGGCAGAGTCAGGGCAGCGAGAGCAAGGGCAAGCAGTTTTAAACAGATCTCCTGTAACTGAGGGGAAACACGAAGCTGAGAGAGAAAACCCCCCTCCAGAAGCACTTCTCACTTCAGATTCCCACCCTAGACGACCACCCCCGCGGCTTGGCTCAGAAACGATGCACAAAGAGCCAGAAACAAAGCGAAGGACCTTCCTGATTTGTGTTTTGCTACAAACAGAACGACCCTTTCCTGAGGCCCCGCAGCACTTACAGCCTGCCCTCCGGAGGGCTTGGGGCCACCACATGCTAACTGCAACTGTGTTTTACCTTCCTTTTCCTTCTTTCTTCGTCATCGAGGTGCTTCTCCTTCTCCGATTTCTTTTTCTTCTTCTTCTTTTTTTCTTTGTGTCGCTCGCGCTCGTGGTCTGACCTGTCATCGTAGTAACTGGAGTCGTGCCCAGACCCTGAGAGCTCAGTCACTTCACTTCCTCCAACCTTGAGGACCAGCTTCAGGGGCTTCTCCAGGGGCTTGTCTGTGTAATCTGTAAACAGAGACAGCAGGCTTCACTGGGTGCCTGCGACGTGTACAGGCACGAGCTACCAGCCAGCTTCGTGGCAGGGCTGGCCCAACGCGCAGGTGTGACCAGGAGGGGGGGACTGGCCATGCTAAGGCAGCAGGCAGGGGGACTGCAGAACCATCAGGGGAAGTCAGTGAGGCAAACCCCAGCGCAGCTGGGTGTTCTCTCCCCTTCCTGCTGCGTTATCCTCAGGGAGGCCTCAGGAAAGCAGTTTGCCTCACTGTCGGGGGGAAGGAACAAAGCAGGAATGGGACCCAGGAGCCTGATGCCCCATCGCTAAGCTCCTGGCTGGTGTTCACCCCTCTGTCCTGCAGCAGCCACCGGTGTGGGCTCACAGCTCCTGCAGGAACCCCCAGGCAGGAGGCGGCACGAGAGAGTCACCAAGTTCTCCAAGACCGCAAGAGCCAACGAGGTGCTTGGCTCCTTCCTTTCGGATACAGGAGACGAACCAGGTACCTGGGAGCCCTGGACTCCCGACTCGGACCCCGACTCGGACCCCAGCTCGTGATCTCAGAACCCTGGCGCCTGGGCCCCCGCCCGCGAGCCCGGGACCCTCCCGGGGACCCCCGCCCGCGAGCCCGGGACCCTCCCCGGGGGCCCCCGCCCGCGAGCCCGGGACCCTCCCCCGGGGCCCCCGCCCGCGAGCCCGGGACCCTCCCCCGGGGCCCCCGCCCGCGAGCCCGGGACCCTCCCCCGGGGCCCCCGCCCGCGAGCCCGGGACCCTCCCCCGGGGCCCCCGCCCGCGAGCCCGGGACCCTCCCCGGGGCCCCCGCCCGCCGCGAACGCCCGCCCGCCCGGCGTCACAAAGCGCGCCCGCCGCCTCACCCTCGTAGGACGAGCGCCACTCGGTCTTGT
>NW_022589720.1:563809-643149 GCF_004348235.1 Phoca vitulina
TTGCTGACCCACCTTCCCGGCCTGTCCCTGGCACCGTGGGTGTGCTGACCCACCTTCCCCAGTCTGGTCCCAGGCACCCTGGGTGTGCTGACCCACCATCCCGGCCTGGTCCCGGGCACCGTGGGTGTGCTGACCCACCTTCCCGGCCTGTCCCTGGCACCCTGGGTTTGCTGACCCATCTTCCCGGCCTGTCCCTGGCACCCTGGGTTTGCTGACCCACCTTCCTGGTCTGGTCCCGGGCACCCTGGGTGTGCTGACCCAACTTCCTGGCCTGGTCCCGGGCACCGAGGGTGTGCTGACCCACCTCTGGTCGGCTGGTATAGCAGGAACCATTATTGCTGCCCCTTTCTCTGAGGGAGAAGCAGGGCGACCCCGGGCAAGCCCACTGGGGCTCCTTCCTGGCGCGGTATGATTTGGACACGGATTGTTACAGTGTTGCTCTAAGCTGAGCTCTCCTCTTCCTGTCTCCTTTGTTTCCCCAGCACTGCAAAAAAAGAAGACATAAAGCAGAGTGTTAGAAAGCTACTCAACAGACATAATATTGTGTTTGGGGACTACACGTGGACTGAATTCGATGAGCCTTTTCTGACCAGAAACGTGCAATCCGTGTCTATTGTTGACACAGAGTTAAAGGTGAAAGACCCACAGGTACCTAATTCACTGTGAGGAGGAATCATTAATTCTTAGCTGAATACAGAGTCCATGTCATGAGGGTGCCTGGCTGGCTCAGTCTGTGGAGTGTGCGATCTTGATCTTGGATTCATGAGTTCAAGCCCCACATTGGGGGTAGAGTTTACTTTTAAAAAAGGAAAAAAAGAAGTATCATGAATACGTGCTTGCTTCTTTGCTGGTCTGTTGTCAGAAACTGCCTGATTTACCTTTTGGTTTGTTCGATGGGCACCAGCTCTGTGAAGAGCCAGGTGCTGGGAGTAGATGTGACCCTGCTGTCCGGATGCTCACAGCACAGTAGGGGACAGATGGGAAACCAGAGGCAGGATGCAGCGCAGTGGGGTGGTGGGCTACGCTGACGAGACCCCCCTGCCCGTTCCCTGTTCTTGAGGCCAGTGTAGGACCATAGGAGACATGGGGGCTACAGCTGCAGAGAGGAGATGGGCTTTCCTTCTAGACGGTCTTCATTTAGTCCATCGTGTGGACTGTCTCACCCACCACCTTTGTGTGAAAGGGTGGATGTGTTGGGGCATTTCTGTCGGTATAAAAACAGCCCAAAGTGTCTGCCTCAGGAAGACGTATCACCTGTATCTGTGTGGTTCGCGTCTCATAAAGAATCAATTTGGAAGAACTGGCTTGGCAATTTTGCTTGCAAGGTGGACCTCTCCATTCGTGTGCTGGGACTAACCCTTGTGGCTTTGTCAGTTTTATCCATCCTACTTGATTTTGGCCAGCCTGAAGGAAACAGAAGAGCTTTCCACACTACTGAGGAAGGACAGATTAAAGGACGGATTTTAACGTTCTCATCTTTGAGTTGGCACGTTCACCTAGAGAAATTTGTCCTAACGATTATGTGATTTTATAAAGATACGTGAACTATATATGTTTTGTTAATGATGGCTAATGATTTGAAATATCTTAATTATCTATTAGTCAGAGGTTGGCTAAGGAAATGATACATCCACACCCAATGTGGTATAGTTGTGAAGAAGCACACGCTGATTCTTATCTACTGACAGAAAATGTTTCCAAGCTCTACTGAGAGGGAAAGGCGCAGTTAGAAAACTATGCAGCTGAATCCATGTTCGGTCAAGTATGTGTGGTGCGTCATAGACCAAAACATGGGTGAGGTTGGATGTGGGGGGCTTTGGCATTCTTCCTTCTGTTTTTTTGTATTTTTTCAACAAGCATGTAACTTTTATGATTACAAAGAACAGTAAAGTCCTTTCTTGAATAAAAGCAGGGGGAAGTATTTAAAAAAGAGCTAATACTAAACCTGAACATGGTAGCTTTTCTACCTAATCTAAGAACTGGTTTCTGACATTCTGCATGTTCGATCTTTGTTTTTGGATGTTAGCATCTAACTTCGATGACTAGAATTAGGAAGTGAGTTATTTTTCAGTTTGTGTGGATTTATTTGGTTTCCCTTCTCACCACAGCCCATTGATCTGGGTGCCTGCACAATTGCACTTCACGTCTTCCAGCTGAACGAGGGCGGCCCCAGCAGTGAGACTCTGGAAGAGGAGACTGAGAACATCACTGCAGCAAGTCACTGGGTCCTGCCTGCAGGTGCGTGACAGTGACAGCAGGCGGGCCACACTCGAGACACAAGGTCAGACGTCGGCACGTGGCCTGGGCTCCAAGTCAGTTAGCTGAGGAGTTTGCATTCATCCATTTGTTTTGAACGCTTTCAGCATGTCTTATTTCTTGTGAAATGGACAGCATATCATAAAAGAGGAAAGTAGAGACCTTCACTGTAAGACTGTGTTCCTTCAGGCAGGTCCCTCTAAGATGGTGCTAATTGAGAATCTGAAGGTGTTCTTCTTTTCCTGCCCAGTTGCTCACCTGCTGCGTGACTCCTTCCTCCTGCCTTCTCTTTGCTTCTCTGAGGACTTTGCCATGGTTCTAGCAGGTGGAGTCGGGGGGTAGCTCAGTCCTCGGGGCTTATGTCTGAGGTCCTGAGAGCTGGACTAGACCTGCCGCTGCCTTGCCCAAGTGCTGGCTGGCGGGGAGAGTGGTGGGTCAGGGACGTGTTCATGGCAGAGTGCAGGTCCACAAAAGACAATTGTGGGGTAACGTGATGAGAAAGTGATTCTGTACTCCATTTAATTATCTGTCAAAAGTTATGTGACTGGCAGTTACTTAGCATCTTTAATTTTAAGAATTCAAATATTAAGAAAAAGTTCAAAAAGTTAACTTCCCTATAATGAGAATCTTAGCCAGCCACGCATGGGGCAGTGGAGAGCATCAGCGGCTCAGAGCAAACGTCAGTGGTCAGTGTAATAGCCTGCTTTCCTAAAATTAGGTTTTTGTTTTATTCTCTCCCAGCTGAATTCCATGGGCTTTGGGACAGCCTGGTATATGATGTGGAAGTCAAATCTCATGTAAGTTTTTTGTGCTATTTTCCAAGAAGGCCGGTTATTTGAAGTGGGATCAGTACTGTGTTGTTCTCCAGCATCTTGGAGCCCTTTGACTCAAATAGGCTTTGGGAACTCAGGCCCACCAGCAGCCCGTGTCCTGCATATCTGTCCTCCGGGGTTGCCCCCGAGCAGAGTGGTCTCTGGGGAGAGAAAGGGGAGGGTGCCCAATGTGAAGACAACTTTGATTGGATTGTGCTCTTAAGAACCCATTGGGACTGAGGAGGCAGGGTCGAAGGTCAGACAGAGCAGGTGGGCAGGCCTGAGCAAGCACCAGCTCATCTGAACCCTTCAAGGGGAAGGGCCCTTCTGCATGCTGTGGGGGACTCTGGAGGTTCACCCCCACGTCCCCCCAGGCTGCAAGAACACAGTCCTGGCTGCTGTCTCGGGCATATGTGCTGCCGCTTGCCCACTGCCCCGTTGTCCCCGAGGTCGGAGACGCTTGTCACGTGACCAGTCTCGTCCCTTTGTGCGATCTTGGCATCTTTAGTGAAAGTGACCCTCGCGTTTGTCCTTTACACTTATACTGTAACAGCCAGCCTGTCCTCGTGTGGCATCTCAGGTGGCGCGGTGGCAGCTTCCAAGGGGCAGCCCAGGGCCTGTCCCCACTCCCCGGGTGTAAGCTCCAGCAGCACATCTGGTGGGAACCTCTACTGCAACGGCACCTTTGACTGCATTTTACCTTTCTTCACTCAGCTCCTTGACTACGTGATGACAACTTTGCTGTTCTCAGACAAGAACGTCGACAGCAATCTCATCGCCTGGAACCGGGTGGTGCTGTTGCATGGTAAAGCATGTGGGCTTTTACTTATTTAACAAGATAAACTGTGTGAAATCGGGCTTCTTTACTCATCCTGTTGACCTTTGAGGAGTTCCCACTCTGTTTTCTGATGCAGCCAGAGTTGCCTTAGAATGTCCCTTCCCTGACAAGCCGATCTAACTCATGTTACTCTGGGCATCTGCTACTTGACCTGCCACTTGGCAGCCACCTGATCACTGCCTTGTGACTTTTCTACATTATTATCAAACTTTTCAAATAACTGTCTAATCCCCCAAGTGATCATATGATTCTTAGGGCAGAAATTGCCTCACGTTTCTTTGTAGTGTCCTTAGAGCTTCACTTTATGACTGTAAAGCATGACAGCCATACTCTCCTGAAATTCTGTCTGAATCTTCTCCGAGGAAAACATTGGGTTTTTCGGGGCGCCTGGGTGGCTCAGTCATTGGGCGTCTGCCTTTGGCTCAGGTCATGATCCCAGGGTCCTGGGATCGGGTCCCACGTCGGACTCCCTGCTCAGCAGGGAACCTGCTTCTCCCTCTCCCTCTGCTTGTATGCTCTTTCTCTCTCTCTCTTTGTCTGTCAAGTAAAAAAATAAAATCCTTAAAAAAAGCATTGGGTTTTTCTTGATGTCCCTGGTTAGAAAGGAATTGAGGGAACACCCAAGTGAAATGGGGGTGCAAAGTCATTAGCTTCTTACATCAGTTAAGGTTATAGGTTGCTATGCAGTCCTAAAAAGTGTCTATTAAGCAGCAAATATGCTCAGCACATTGTCCTAATACTAGGTTTTGAGTAGGCGATCAATAGGTATTTTAATTAGTGAAATAGCTAATTTTCTCTTTAGAATTGGTATTTTTTTTTAATTGTTGAGAATGTGTGCAGAAAATCAGAGTTGAAGGTGCCTGTCCTCTGACAGATGCATTTGTCCTTCACATTGGTCTCAGAGCTGCTACAGGGCTCTGCGCTAAGTGGCCCACGGGGAAGAAGCTGTACGAGTGGGGCCCTCACCTGGTTGCCATTCTGGTTTAGTGTGGGCCCCGGTGAAATGAGTGTCATGAGAGGTGTTTGACCTTTCGCCAGGTGTCTTTGTGGATTGTATAGAAGACACGTGGGGACAAGGAGGGTGTCAGTGAAGATGTCAACCAGGAAATGTAGCCCTCTTGGGATGCTGAGGGGAGTTGTGTGCCAGGAGGCAGTGCTCTGTTGGGGGCGTGGGAGCTAAGACCAGAAACACGAGCTGAGTTCAAACTAGGAGGAAAAGGGAAAGACTCGTGAAGCGTGTTGGTGATATTTTACAGCACTCACGCTGCTGGCGGACTTCTTTGTGAGTTAGCAAGCAGTGCTTGGGGGAATAACATTCATAGCATTGAGTTCTCCCTATTTTGTATGCTGTGCATAATGCACCCACTTGTTAAAACGCTGGCTTAACATTTGCTTGGGTTTTGTTGCAGGTCCTCCGGGAACTGGAAAAACATCCCTGTGTAAAGCGTTAGCCCAGAAACTGACCATTAGACTTTCAAGCAGGTAACTTCTGGTAATTTGAGAAAGGAGAGCAGCAGGACGGGATTGCTTGCTTCTCGTTTGTGGCACAGAGGTGTTTTTATTTTTTAATCATTTCCCTTGACTCTGTATGTAGTCCCTCTCATTTCCCTTGACTCTGTATGTAGTCCCCTGGGCTCGGGAAGTAATTCAGCTCTCTTTCAAGGCAGGTTAACTAATTCCTCAGTACTCAGCGGTGCCAAGTTAGGGTCTCAGTCTTTTTAAATTGATGGCACTTGCTTTACAGTCAGCACGTGGTCTTTCTGGTGACTTCCTGTACGCATCAGAACATGTTTCTGCTTTCGGGGGTGGGATGCTTGGGTGGCAGCTCAGGATGCTTGCTGCGCTTGCTGATGGTCACTGTTCCGTCACCTGGGAGAGGAGTGGCCAAGTCTCTCAGGCTGGGTCTGTTTCTTCTTGAGCTCTGGCAGCTTCATCACATTTAGACTCTACGTGGCCATTGTTTCAGGTACCCCCGCCCCCATTTTCTGTTGATTCGCAGGTTCAATGACCTGATATTGTCCCACGGGCACTGATATCCTTTTTGGTCTTTTCAGGTTTTTAGAATTTTCTGTGTTCCATTTTGGGCCATTTTTCAAAATATCTAATATGCTTTTAATTCCATTCGGCGACATCTTCATTTCTGATAATGTATATTTCTTTTCGGGAGGTTCCGCTTGTTTCCTCTCATACTTTTCATCTCTCTGATGCTGTGCTCTGGCTGAAATGCTCGAGCAAGTGTACTGTCACAGTTTCACTTTCTTCTCTGCTAATTCCATCGCACTTGTCACTTCTGAGTCTCACTGTTGCTGGGTGGTTCTCCTGCTTCGGGGTCAGTTTCTGCTTGTCCTGCCAGCCAAGCTTTGATCGAATGCAGACCTTGTTTTTGTTGGATTTTGTTCTGGTGGGCATTTCCGTTACTTGTGATTTAGCGTGACCCTCTTGAGGTTTGTTCTTAAGCTTTGTTGGAGTGCGATCTAGACTGAATGCTGAAGTGAGGCCCTTCGGGGGTCTCAGGGGAGCCCCCTGAGTCATAGTGGATACTGTCCACTTGGGCCATTGGGAACGTGAACGTCCCAGCTGTGAACACCAGGAACCGTACAGCTCAGGGCTCTCCAGCCTCATGGGATTTCCCTTTTCTCACATCCCTGAGTGTTCAGCAAAGACCCAGAGGGACCCTGTGATGATTCCTAGAGCTTTTTTTTTTTGAAATATTTATTTGACAGAGAGACACAGTGAGAGAGGGAACACAAGCAGGGGGAGTGGGAGAGGGAGAAGCAGGCTTCCCGCCGAGCAGGGAGCCCGATGCGGGGCTCGATCCCAGGACCCTGGGATCATGACCTGAGCAGAAGGCAGACGCTTAACGACTGAGCCACCCAGGCGCCCCTCCTAGAGCTTTATTCCTACGTATCTGCGTCCCCTCTGGAACTCTGCTCGGTTGCCTCCAGCTGCCTCAGGTTCCTAGAACTCAGGCCTCTGTGTCCAGGTCGGCCCGGTGGCTGCACACTTCTTGGGTCCCCTCCAGGGCTGTGGCTGGAAGGTGCTGCAGGCAGAGAGCCAGAGCACTTTAGGGCCCCCTCAGGTCCCGTGTGGGGTGACAGTCCTCCATGCCTGCCACCCAGTCCCGTCACAGCTGCCGTTGTGATTTTGTCTCATTTTCTGGTTGATTAATTCGGAGGGTTAATCTGATACTCATTACTCAGTATGACTTTAGATGAGGGAATCCTATGAGGTATACTTTGATCTATTCTTCTTTTCAAAAATGTCCTGTAGGTATTTTTATGTTGGGAAACTGCTCTATATCTACCCTCTATTCTATGCTTGGCGACTTGGGTTTTTGTCTTGACGTACTGAAACACATCTGTGTTTTAAAGATCTCTTGGGGCGATTTCCTAAAACACGGGAGACTGAAGATGTTACTATAAGAAATACAACTCTCTGAAGTACAACCATCTGGAAATACGCATTTATTTTTTGGCTTTGAAGTTGTAAAAAGAAACTTTAGCGAGCCTTTGTTGCTCATCTTATCAAAACGCTTAGAATTAAATAGTAGTATTCAACCCAATCTTTATTTCGTTAGGTTGTCTCTCCCCTTCCCTCTTTTGTGAACAGAATTAGTAAATGGAAAGCCAATTATAATTTTTTGAAAGTGACTGTTTTTCTTGTGTGGACTTTCCAGGTGCAGAGGACCTGGCTCGGCATCCCTTCTGCCTCAGTCTCGCTCCCTGTCTGCTTTTAGTTAGAAATAAGCGTGTTCAGGTCTCAGCCGCCTCCTGTGCGTGCAGAGGGTCAGTGGTAGATTTCAGTCAGTATGTGCTGAGGTTCACTTTGGGGCATCTGGGCAGCCCTGGGCTCGGGAAGTAATTTTGTGCTGCGAAACAGGTTGTCACACTCATTTCAGTTTTAGGGAAGGAAGAAAGCATGTTCAGCTCCAACCAGAAAGCTCCTGACGATTATGTTTTGTTTTGCCTGCCAGGTTAACTACTGGTAATACTTCTTACAGCGCTGGAGATGTGAATTATGAGTAGATTAGAAGTGAGGGAGATTTTACTCTTGCTTTGATTCAAATGAAGATATTATTCAATTCAAAACACTTTGTTTGCTTTAACCAGAACCACTGACTGCATGTCATTAGGTTTTCATAATTATTTGAGCCCTTGTTGGTATTACCTTGTAATTCGTGATTGCCTCGAGCCCTGGTTAGTAACTGGTGATTTAACCAGTTAGTGGGCAGTGCTAAAGAAGGAGTGGTTGCCACTGGGGGTACCTGATTTGTAAACCAGTCGTCTTAACTCTGTTTTATCCTCCCAGGTACCGGTATGGCCAATTAATTGAAATAAACAGCCACAGTCTCTTTTCTAAGTGGTTTTCGGAAGTAAGTATTAGCATCACTTCTACTTCTCAGGATTGCCAACCTTGTAGTTGAAAAGGTGTCCCGTGTAGTAGGCAAACCTTCTCCTCCAAGAACATGAGAAATAGGCAACACGTGACTGTGTGGCTGACTTCAGGGTCAGAGGGAAGTTCCAGAGCTAAGCAGTAACTTGGAAGTAGTGTGAGGCCTGAGAGGACCCTCTGCTCGTCACATCCATACCTTTGAGTGGGACAGACACTCAACTTTCTCTTAGGGAGAGAACCCTCATTCTAGCGAGGGCCGCATCCTCAGCTGAGCACGCCCCCAGGGCCCTGAGCCTCGTTCCTCTATCTGAATCGCAGGGCTCAGCCAAGGTGACGTTGTAAGTGCCCCTCAGCACAGGAGAATGCCGCCCAGGCACCTGTGTCAGTAGATCCCTCTGGTGGGTGGTGAGCCAGGACAGGGAGCACTTGTAAGGCATGCACCTACCAGCTTGCATGTTTGCATCCGTGACCCATCTTGTTCCTGGTCATGGGGACGGCAGGGAAAGGGAAGGAGGAAGTGCACAGAGTGTGAGGCGCCCATGCCAAGCAGCCCGGAGCTGAGCCGGTGTGGGTTCAGGCTCGCTGTCCTGGCGCATGGAATAGGGCAAGGCAGCGTGTGGTCCGCCTCCTTCCGTGTGGCCCTGGCTTCTTGGATTTAGGGATTTCTCCAAGGGGCCGTCAGGAGACAGTGGGCTTATCGGGCCCCTTGGGTTCAGACCGAGGCTGGGAGGGGACCATGGGTACATGTCTACACCAGGCAGCGTGAAGAGTGCAAGTCGACACTAAAGGAGTATTTTGGTTCCAGAGTGGCAAGCTGGTAACTAAGATGTTCCAGAAGATTCAGGACTTGATTGATGACAAAGATGCTCTGGTGTTTGTGCTGATTGATGAGGTATGCACATCTGGACGTCACACCTGTGACTGAAGCAAATCCAACCCCTGGCTGAGCCCGGCCTCCGTCCAGCCCTCCGGTCACGCAGCCCACTCCTCCTCGGCATCCCGCACGTCCAGCTCCTGGCAGAGAGGGCGCAGCACACCCCTCCACTCGTTCCCCGCGTGCTCTGTTGATGCCTCCCATGGCTGCCTGTGGGGCCGGGCGCTATCCTTTTCCACCTTTTGTCCCGTCCCCACAGGTGGAGAGCCTCACGGCCGCCCGTAATGCTTGCAGGGCAGGCGCTGAGCCTTCGGATGCCATACGCGTGGTCAATGCCGTCTTGACCCAGATCGATCAGATTAAGAGGTAATGCTGACGTGGTGGCGCCACGTGAGAAGCCATGGGCAGGGTGTGAGGTGCCTGCACACCCCTAGACCTTACTTCCAGCTCCTCTGACTGGAAACAGCGGCTGCTGCTAAGTATCAGCTCTGTCTTTGCCCGTCTGAGGTGGTATATATGCTAAATGCAATAATTAAGAATTAAGTACTTGTACTAAACTACTGAAAATATAACACAAAACTTGAGTGTGGTGAAAACTCACATGATGCAGAGAAGCACATGACAAGGAGTGAAACACGCCACGTTCAAGCACTGGTGCCAACACCGCCCAGTGTTTGTTAGCCTTGAAGGGCTGGCGATGGGCAGGTGAATATCACCTGCATGCCCTTCATGGGGCCAGATTTCGTCTCTCCGCAGTCCAGCCTTGCAGGTCCAGAGCCTGTGGTCAGTGTGCCCTAAGCTGATCCAGCTTTAGGGAGTGACTCCTACTAAACTGACTTACAAGGAAGTGATGTCCAAACCAGAGCCCCTGTGTGTTCCCCACAGTGTTTCACCGCCCCCTCTGCTGATCACAGCTCTCACGGTGAGTCCTGGGAGTGCCGTCCTCCACTGAGGGTGCCAGACTCCAGAGCACCGCCTGGAAGCTAGCTTACTGCATTTGGACTCACAGGGAACTGAATTGTGCTAAGGGCTGTTTCCTCCAGGCCTTCAGGGTAGTTGTACCACAGAGGCTCTGATTGCCTGAGATGCGGCTCTTGGGGTAGACTGCAGGGGCCGCTTGCTTCCACCCTGCCACAGGCCAGCCACGTGCGAGGTGCAGCCCCTCCTCATCTCTGCTTCCTTCCCTGCCCCTGTTCCTCAGTCTGCTTTCTACCCCTGTGCCTCCTTCACCTGAGGGCCTTTGCTCTCCCTGGAGTTTTCTACAGCATCTGACTCCTGGCAACCCCTCCCCAGCCTCCGCTCTCCAGACCACCTCAGTTTCTGCCACTGGCCTCTCATCTCTTCGGGCAGCCTAGGCAGCCCATGCCTGGCCTTCTCCCCTCTTCTCTTGCTCACCCCTTAGAGGCCTGCGGGACCACCTGGACCAGGTATCAGGCACACTCCCAGGGCAGTCATTCAGCTCTGAAACCCCATTTCCAGGGTTCCCACTGAGCCCCAGTGCCCCTCCTGTCGCCAGCAGGTGTGGGCTCAGGAGGGAATAGAGACACGTGGGCCTCTGGTTTCCCTCGTACCTTCTTGTCCCCTTTTACTTCATGCTCCCTGTTCAGGCCCCTCAAGGTGACCCTTCCAGACCTTCCTTTGTGTGTATCTGACTCTCTGGGCTCCTAGGACCCCTGCACTCCCTGCCCCTACCCTCACTGGCTCACCCCTGCTCACCCTGTGCTATGCACCTGTTGCTAGATACTAGGTAAAGCTGGCCATTCAGCTTCCTGCAGCCTGTATGCCAACCACGGGCCCCAGGGGAGCATGCTCCCCAGGGTGCCTTGGGCCTTCTCTGTGCTGGCCCACGTCAGTGAACAGACTAGGCAACAGTGCTCTTTTTGCAGAGCTTAGAAGCTAAAGGGGGAAAGCAGCTGGTAAACAGGATAAATAGTTCAGCTTTGCAACGTGTGGGGGTCATGAGAACCATGTGGAGAGCAGTCACCCGGGCATGCCCAGCAGGTTGATGGGGCAGTCAGGACTGCACACAAGTGAGAGCTTCACCACGCCACGGTTGAGGGAAGAGAGGAAATAGTGAAGTGGGAGTCTAGGAGAACTTTCCAGAAGGCGGAGGAGCAGAGGGTCTGTTTGGTGCACTGTGTTGCGGCCAGGAGAGCCTAGTGGGGAGTTGCGAGTCCCACAGGCACTCAGGCGTGAGCCTTGGAAGACTTTGTGTAGGCCACTGTTGGGACTTGGAGCACAGTGGCTAGGATGCTGGCTGAACACCAGAACTTTCATGGGCGGAGGGTGTGAGGGAGTCACTGAGGCACCTGGTGACTGGTGCGCACTCCTCTACCTTCAGGCACTGCAACGTGGTGATTCTGACCACTTCCAACATCACAGAGAGGATCGACGTGGCCTTCGTGGACAGGGCTGACATCAGGCAGTACATTGGACCGCCGTCTGCAGCAGCCATCTTCAAAATCTACCTCTCGTGTTTGGAAGAACTGATGAAGGTGCTGGGTGTCTTTTCACTCTTCTAGCAGCGAATTTCTCATGTTTTTCCATTCCCTGACATAGCTCAAAATAGCTAATTCCAGTATGGAGTGAGTTATCTGAATGTGGCATCAATGGTCTTAAAAAGTTGAAGACTGCAGTTGTGTCTGGCAGGTTGAGCTGTTAGTTGAAATTGTGGCCACTGACTCAATATTTTTGTTCTTTTGGCACAAAATGATGATCATGACTATTTGATCTACTGATCTGCAGGGGATGAGTGAGTGGGAGGGAAATGGTTGTGGTAGCCTACCGGCACGTCCTGGTCCACAGAGAGACCTCCTGGCTAGAGGTCATAACTCACAGGGAGACCTCCTGACGTCATAGCTCACAGAGAGGTCATCCTGGCTGGAGGTCATAGCTCACAGGGAGGTCATTCTGACTGGAGATCATAGTTCACAGGGAGACCTCCTGACTGGAGGTCATAGTTCATAAGGAGACCTCCTGACCGGTGGTCATAGCTCACAGGAAGGTCATCCTGACTGGAGGTCATAGCTCACAGGAAAGTCATCTAGACTGGAGGTCAGAGCTCACAGGGAGGTTAATCGGACCAGAGGTCATAGCTCACAGGGAGATCAATATGATCGGAGATCATAGTTCATAGGGAGGTTAATCTGACCAGAGATAATAGTTCACAAGGAGATGTCCTGACCAGAGGTCATAGTTCATAAGGAGGTCATCCTGACTGGAGGTCATAGCTCACAGGGAAACCTGACTGGTGGTCATAGCTCACAGGAAAGTCATCTAGACTGGAGGTCAGAGCTCACAGGAAAGTCATCTAGACTGGAGGTCAGAGCTCACAGGGAGGTCATCCTGACTGGAGGTCAGAGCTCACAGGGAGGTCATCGTGACTGGAGGTCAGAGCCCACAGGGAGGTCATCGTGACTGGAGGTCAGAGCCCACAGGGAGGTCATCGTAACTGGAGGTCAGAGCCCACAGGGAGGTCATCGTGACTGGAGGTCAGAGCCCACAGGGAGGTCATCGTGACTGGAGGTCAGAGCTCACAGGGAGGTCAATCTGACTGGAGGTTATAGCCCACAGGGATGTCATCCTGACTGGAGATCAGAGCTCACAAGGAGGTCATCCTGACTGGAGGTCAGAGCTCACAGGGAGGTCAATCTGACTGGAGGTCATAGTTCACAGGGAGATCAGTCTGACTGGAGGTCATAGTTCACAGGCAGGTCATCCTGACTGGAGATAGTCATTCACAGGGAGACTTCCTGACTGGAGATTGTCATTCACAGGGACGCCATCCTGACGAGATCATAGTTCACAGGGAGGTCATCCTGACTAGAGGTCCTAGTTCACAGGGAGACCCCCTGACTGGAGCTCATAGTGCCGGGAAGGTCATCCTAAAGAGGTTGTCATTTACAGGCTGTCATTGGCTGCGGTGTTAATGTCCCTTTGGTCCTGTTTTCTAACAGCAGCCATGAGCAAGACAATGCTCATAGTCGATCTCGTGTGAATTACTTTAACAGGGACCTGTCTTGCACCTGGGTGCTAGGAGTTCTGGCACTGGGCACAGCAGGCCCGAGGCACGCAGTACCTGCTCCAACAGCAGCGTTCCTCGAACCTTTGCATCTGGGAAATGTGCAGTAAGCAAGTCAGGCAAAAGACAGGGAGTTACATGGTATCACTATGACCAGGTGGTGGGGGTGGGATTGACCGTGATGCCCTCAGCAAGGATGACACAGCCTATGACGGGGATGGGAGAGCTGGTGGTCGTGGCATGTGCATCCCATCCTGCTTCTCGGTGGCATGGAGAAAGGGAGGGGCCTCGTGGAGCTTTGACTTGAGGTCCCAGGTGAACTCCAGAAAGTGTTGCTGCCGAGAAGTCAGCGTGATGGGACCCTGCTCGCAGTCACACTCGCACTTGGGCCATGCATCCAGGAGATGTTCTAAGGTTTAGTCAGATGGTTTACAGGAAATTAGGATGTTCCGATGATGTAGTGGAGATCTGGCCAGTCCTGAAGGCTGTTGCATGTGACTGGCCCACTCTGTCAGGAGCCAGCAGTTCTCACGTGCACCTGGATGGCCCGTGTTGCTGGGAGGGGCCGCGGGGGGCAGTCCCGGGGAGGCTGCAGGTCTGAGGGAGTGTCACTTAGAAAGCTGAGAACACTCCCACACAAACCCCGTCTTTTAAATTTACCCACAGCCTTCACCATATCTCCAAAATGTACGGAGAAAGCCATTTGTTCTTTGTTTTCTCTCTTGGTTTCTTAGTCAAAAGAGTTCATGTTAGAAGTCATTCGGTAGTGGTCGCTGAGCGCCCTGACCTGGCAAAGAGTGTCCCACGGGCAGACACCTGGCCTATGAGGGAACTCTGGGGCCCAGATCCAGGGTCAGGCTGTGCCTTTGCACCACACAACAGTCTGATCTTAAAAACAACAAGTGGAGACTGTCCTCGAAAGGCAGGCCAAATCCTGGTTCCTGGACCCAGCTCTGCTCCGCTGGGTTGTGGTTTACCATTGAACCCATTACCAGGCTGGCCTCAGCCCCTCCAGGTCCCTCCCTGCCCTGACATGTGGTCAGGACACATCTTGACTAAAAGCACAGAAGAGCCTGGGTTGCTGCCGGTCTCTTGAGACGTGTTTTGTCGTTTGTATTTTCACGTGTGTTTGAAGGAGCAGGGGCGTGTGTGTGCGAGCGGGAGCCGCCTGAGTGCTGGTGTGTCTGCTTGCGTTTCTGTGAGAGGGGCCGTGGTTGCCTGCCCTCTGGGGGCTGTCCCCGTGGCTGACGGCCTGCACTCCGCCCTGCGGACCCTGCCCTACCGCCCCGTCTCTGTCTCCAGTGTCAGATCATATACCCTCGCCAGCAGCTGCTGACCCTCCGGGAGCTGGAGATGATTGGCTTCATTGAAAACAACGTGTCAAAGTTGAGCCTCCTTTTGAGTGAAATTTCAAGGTGTGAATTGACTTCATTTTTGTAGCCAAGAGAAGTGCGTCAGTTGTGGTAATGGGGGGTTGTAGCTGACTGTAGCAGCTGGGGCTGGTGGTGTGGGGTCAGAGGACAGGCAGTAGGATCCTGAGACATTTGTCGCTATGTGCTGGGGGAGCTTCGAGAGCCCTCAACCACCCTGGCCCCGGGTTCCTGGGCCAGAGGGTAGAGGTCAGCTGCCCTCCCACAGGCGGCTTTAGAAAACAGAAAACAGTGCTGTGCTTCTTTCCGAAAAGATAGATGTTCACATTTAGGCTCTCTTCACACACTGATGATTTCTAAAACGGTATTTGTTCAATTTGTACAAACTGACAAGAAGAAAAAAGTGGAAGCTTCTGTTTGAGCGAGCAGAGCGAACACCTGCAGAGTACTGCGCTCGGTGATTTGGGAAGGAAAGGGAAGTGCACGGCCCGGCCGCCCTGGGTGCCAGGAGGGCGGCACTCCGGACCCGAGCACTGACAGGGCAGCTGCACGTGTGCTGGGGGCCCCAGCCGACAGCGCTGTCACCTCTCAGAGGGCTTTGGTGATCAGGGGCGTGAGGAGGGAGGGTGGGAGATGGAGCAGAGCCCTGAAGGACAGAGCTTGGGTAAGTTGGAGAGAAGCGGGATCTCCGCAGGTGCCGTGTGTGCGGGGGACCTCAGGGGGGTCTTACTGCAGAGACGCCTTCTGAGCAGCGAGTTGGAGCTTCGTTCTGAAGCCGTGACGCTTGTGGAAGGTTCTGAACAAAGGGATAGCCTGAAGAACAGATGATTTTTTGGATACTCTGTTGAAGAGATTTAAACCGGTTGAGATGGGGCAGGGAGGGCAGTTCAGACACTTCACAAAAATCGGCGTGGACCAGCCTGGTTTCTGAGGAGCTGCGCCCCACGCGCCCACTGTGTCGTGCACACGCTCCGAGGCAGGTGGCGCCTTAGGGCAGCAGCTGAGGACTGGGGGAGACCAGCCGTAGGGGAGGGGACTTTCAGAGATGACGGAAACAGGCCTGAGCCTGTCCCCAAACGCGGTTCTGTTCATAGGAAGAGCGAGGGTCTCAGCGGCCGCGTCCTAAGGAAGCTCCCTTTTCTGGCCCACGCCCTGTACATCCAGGTGAGTGACCCGCAGCCTTCCCCACCTCCGGCACTCTGCTCTCCCCGCCACCGCTCCGTGTGGCAGGGCGTGGCCTCGCCGGGAGTTGCACGGGACCCTCATTTATCTCCGTGTCTAAGTGCTGGGCTCCTGGGTAGGGGGACGAGTGCGCCTCGCTGCCCCTGTGGTGAGGAGGTGGCCTGCTGGCGCCTCACACAGCGCTGTGGCTCGCGGACAGCCCACGCTGGGCCCTCCCTGGCCCCCACAGGGGTGCTCGCGCGGAACAGCACCTGGGTTCCCCCCGCTTGCCCTGTGCTGTGGCTGCACCCCTGCTGCTGTCAGTTGGGGGGGCTGCCAGTGGCCCCAGCGCGGGCAGGAGCAGCCCCCGTGCCTGTGTCTCCTTGCAGGCCCCCACCGTCACCATCGAGGGCTTCCTGCAGGCCCTGTCTCTGGCAGTGGACAAGCAGTTTGAGGAAAGGAAGAAGCTCTCGTCTTGCATTTGATCTGAGCTCCCTGCCTGTGGGTTTTGCAAGTGACATCACTGCTCACGGCCGCAGCTGCCCAGAAGTCTCCGAACACTCGGCGCACGTCTCTAGGCAGAAGCTCACGAGGCTAAGCAGTGTTCAAAGAAGTGTGTTGTATTTACATGGTTTTAAGACAAACAGCCTGTCAGTTTCACTGTTTTGAAAGTTATTAATTCACGTTCTGCTGTCCTGTAAAGAACTGTCTAGATGTGCTCGTTCCATTCTGCGTCTGGTGGATCGGACGTACACAAAATGCTGACAAATGTTGTTTGAAAAAGGCAATCGCCATAGGTTTCAAGAAACAAAAGAGAAACTATATCACCTTAAATAAAGTAATCACAACATTAAAAACGTTGCCCTCACTGAAGATAGAAGGCAGCTTTCTGACCTGAGCTCATTATTGAGTGCACACATTTCAGAGACTTAATAAAGCCTATTCCTGTGTTCTAGAAATGGAGGAGAAAACTCCATAGAGCATTCTTCAGGATAACCAGTCACGGTGCTGTTTGTGGGCACGTGCGGCCTCGGCGTTCGGGTTGGCTCGGGCCGCACAGCCTGCCGCCCGCCACGGGCAGTGTCACATGGTACTTCGGCCTCTCATTGTGTTCCTTCGGCCACGTTCCTGCGGCTCAAGTGCAGATTCACATCAACAGTGTAAAGTAAACTGGCGAATCGGCGTGTCTCACGGAATGTTGTGTTGTGCTCTTACCTGTTGCTAAAATTTCGTGTTTGTGTTTTATATACATTATTGAGGAACATGTTATTTCTTGTTACAGAACTTTTTAAGTATTAAAACTTTTCCCCAGAATTTTCTCATTTTGATCCTCTTATCACTCCCCAGTGCTCTGAGTTTTTTTGAAACATTATTCCCATGATTGTTTAGCTTTTAGCCAGTTTTATGCTTTGAGGTGTAAGAAGGGACTGTGCCTGTTACGGGAATGGTACCAAGAGCCAGATTCAGAACCTGGACCCACTCCTGCTTAGGGACCAGAGCCTGGTTCTGTGGTTTCCTTGAAACCCTGAATTGGGGGTGAAAATGTGGTCCTTGGGGACTAAGGTCAGGAGAAGAGGGGTACGCCATGCTCCAGGATTGGGGGACCCGGAGACAACTTCGTCTCGCGAGTTCGCTACTGAAATGCCTGATACCCAGGTGCGCAGATGGAAGGAAGGGGCCAGGTACCAGCCTGGTGCAGACAGGTGGAAAAACGGCGAGGGAGACAGGCAGGGGGAAGAGCAGCCCAGAGGGACAGACGAGGTGGGGCTGGGGCCCTAGAGCCAGAGGCTGCGGGCAGAGGACGAGAGATCTAAGGGTGGGTGAGTCCACCAGACCAAGACCCATTTCCCAGAAAGTGGGCTCCGGAGGTTCTGGGGGTGCCTCTGATGGGTCTGCCTGTGGGCCACTAGAGGGGGGCACTGCCCTGTACAGTGGGGCAGGAGGGGGTTCCAGAGCTCAGCGGGGGGCCCAGGGCGGACAGAGCGCTTAGCAGAGGCCGCCAACCCTGCCAGGCTCTGCACCCCCCCCCCCATGGGCATGTCTGTGCCTCGGGCTGTGCATGCGAATGGACTTCTGTGCAGGGGAGGGGGCGGCAGGGGCCAGGGGAGCACAGGGCCTCCTCAGGACCTAGTTCACCAGGCACGTGTAAGGAGAAGGCATGTGGGCCATCCCACCCGCTTGGCCATCCTGAGAGGCCTGCTGCAGATGGGTGGGCCAAAGTGTGAGGAGGGGGTCACACCTGGGCCCCCAGACAGAGGACCCAGGTCCTGGCTCCTCCCTGGCACGGGCTGTCGTGGGCACTTTGTGGGGGGTGGCCCAACCCCCCCAGATGCTCATCGCTGAGCACGGCTAGGTGCTCCCGTGGGCTTGGGGCCAGGCTGGGGAAGGGGCTGTCCTGGCCACAGGGGCAGGTGGAGCTACGTGCCTCTGGTGGACAGCCCACTCCTCACTGGTGAAACAGGCCAGGGTGCTGTCTCCGGAAGCCCACAGGGGCCATGAGATTGGACCGTGGGAGAGAGCACCACACAGGCGGGGCAGTGCATGTGTGACCACCTTTCTGGGCCCCTTCTGAGTCCTCCAAATCGGGGGCCTGAGCCATGGACTTCTGTGCGGGGGAGGGGGCGACAGGGGCCATGGGAACCCCGTGGACCACTGTAGCCACGAGGCCATGCCTGGCACAGAAGTGTGGGGACCAGGGCCAGGGGGGGCCACCACTTAGCCAAGCCTGAGGGAGTCTACGGTCATCACAGGGTTCTGGCCTCAAAAGGACCAGGCAGCGAGTGAACAGATGGGATGGGCGCACCCCTCCCCCTTCCCTACCACGTGCTGTTGGTTTTGGTAAACTTGTCGTAGGGGTTCAGTTCCATTTTCCCCGGCTCTCCTCACCAAGCAGGGACCCAATGTTGAGCATGTTGTTTCATTCCCAACAACACGCACAGCTGGAAGATGCAGCTCCTGTGAGCCTTCCCCCATCGGCTGCCCGGCCCCTCCTCGCACAGGCCTGGGGCCCACCCTCCCCTTCCTTGGCTGCCATGGCTCCACGTGACCACGTTCAGCTCCTCCAGGCCTCTAAGGGCTCCTGCACGGTGGGTTTGCTCATCCCTTGGGTCTTCACTGGGGGATCCAAGCCCGTGTCCTGAGAAAACACCTGAAGTCCTGAATTCTCACAGGCCTGTCTTTCCCTCCAGCTCCCTCAGTGACACCCCGAGTCTGGCCCAGGTGCTCCTCGGCAGTGCGATGTCTTCCCTCCGCTGGGGGTCGGGCAGGTCCCCAGCTGGGTTGTGCTACTTAGCCCTCGTTCTGGGGCCACTAATGCAGGCTCAGAAGGTCTGACGAGTCTGGGAGTTAGATTCGGGCCCATTCACGCAGGTGCCCCATCCCTGGGTCATGGTCTGGGATTCCCCAGGGCCCCTAAACGTTGGTGTCTCAACGGAGCACTCGATCGTCTTGAGTCCAGCTCCTTGACCCCAGAATTCTCCGCTTTTCTGCCACATGAGCTGTGCTTCTCTGAGTGTCTGGAGACTCCCTGGCCCTCACACTCCTTCACAGTGGTTGTCTGATGCTCTCAGCTTTTCCTTTCCTGCATGCAGGACACCCTCACACCTCAGTAGCGACCACCCAGTGCCACTGTCCTTGCACTTGTCATTGCTCCAAGCGCTTCACATACCCCTCTGGCCAGTGCATCCCCATGGCTCGAGTGCAGGTGACACTTAGCCTCCTCTGTCCCTGCTGGCTGAGCACCTTCCCCACCAGGCAGTGGGCACCCCAACCAGGCAGGAAGCGGGATTGCGCGTGGGAGGCTTCAGACTGCCAAGCAGACCCAGTGGTTTGGACTTTGTTAGCCTGTTGGTGGAGTTCCCTGTCAGGAGAAAGGCCTGCTCCCTTGAACCACTCTGGGGGTCAGTCAAGAGCAAGGACGTTTCATGGATGCTGGCGGGAAACTTCAGCCTCCCGGGTGGGAGAGGGGGTCTTCATCTCTCACGGCACAGCAAGCAGTCTGAGTGCCGTGCTCCCTTGTCCCTCTTGTCCCTGCACCCGACAGGGCCAAGCCCTAGAACGACTTGTCACAGAAGTAACCTCCATCCTGTGAGTCCTCACTGAGGACCAGAAACCCTTCCCTATCAGAGGAGTTACAATCAGAAACCTGTTTTCTCTGTCATATGAGTCACCACTGTTCGGCCAGGATTCTTCCGCCTCTCCCACGAGCCGTCAGTAAGTGGACAGCTTTCCCGCCTGTCACCCGTGACAGTAGACCTCCTGCTCCTGGCTCCTAAGTTCATTGGTGCCCAGACTTTCCCGCCGCGACGGGAAACCATGGCCAGTCACGTGAGCTGTCAGTCAGTTCCCAAGGCAGCCCTTCTTCACTTCCTCTGAGCTCCCATTTATGACTGGAGAACTCTCCGTGACCTTAGTTGTCATTTTCCCGTGGAATTCTATCTCCTGATTATCGTTTATGACCAAACTCCCTTGCCGTTTATGATTGGATCCTTCTCTATCTCCTAAGTTGTAGTTTCTGACTGAAACCCACCCTTCTCTCCCATCCCCATTTATAACTGCAACATTTACTTCCCTATCAACTTACTGAATATTTATTTCTGGAAACTTTTTTTTCTCTTTTTCCAAGTTGTCATTTTTGGCTGAATATGTTCCCTCGGGGTTACCGGAGTTATAATCCAATGACTGGCTACTTTCTGTCTTTACCACCTGACTTATCCTTCATGGTCTGCCTTCCTTCCTCTGTGATTTCTCATTTATGCCTGGAAATCATCCTTCTCTGTCACCTGCACGCTGTTGAGTATCTGCCAAGCCTACGGCTAAGGCTGACAACCCCCTTCTTGTCCACACGAGTTATCACTTCCAATGAGGTCTGCTTTCCTCCATCACCCAACTTGTGAATGGTCACTGGAAACCTTTCGGCGTCACCCAAGCTGTCACGGGCACCTGGGGCCCTTCCTCCCGTGTCACGGGAGTTTCATCTACAACTGGGAGCCTTGCGTGCCCCATCATCTGCGTTACCATTTGTACTAGCAGTCTCTTTCCTCACAGGAGTCAGACTTGATGATCAGAGGCCATCTTTGTACCCACAGTTATTATTTCATACGAGAAGCCGTCCTGCTCCGGCATGAGTTATCCGTTATGACGGGAGACTTTCTCAGCAGCTCACACTTACTGCTAGAAACCTCCCCTGTCGTGTGGATCACAGCTTATGACGGGACCTTCTGTGCCATCCCCTGTGTTCTCATCTTTGTGGCTCGATCACCTTTCCTCATTTATCCACCTTGGTCATGTACCCCTGGAAATACGCTTCCGTAAGCATCTGGGTATAACTTGGGGCTGGAAACCTCTGTCTGCATCACCAGAGTTAGTAGGACTGAAATCATTCTTTCTCTGTCAAAACTGAATTCTCCTTTTGGACCAGAACCTTCTCTCCCTGTTGGCTGAGTCACCACTGATGATCGCAATAGTGTTTTTCTATCTAGTGCTATTACCTATGAGTGGAGACTGTTTCTACCCCAAGCTATCGTTAATGACTAGAGGTCTTTCTGTATCCACTGACTCACCACGTGCCACAGGAGCCGTTCTCTCTCTGCCCCCTGGGTCACCATTTATGACCAAGAAGTCCTTCGTGGCCATCTGAGTAATTTGCAACCGGAAATGTTCCTTCCTTGTCTGCCCAGTTGCCATTTGCAACCAGCAACCTTGTGTTTCGTCTCCTAATTTTTCAGGCACGTCAGGAACTATTCTTCCCCATCTCCTGACTGGCATACGTGGAAGAAAATCCTCCTTCTGCATCCCCTGACTTGTCCCTGATGGTTGGAGCCCTTTGCCTCCCCTCGAGCTCTCCTCTGTGGATGCCTGTGTTCCCAGGGCCTCTGCATCACACACTTGTTAGCCTCTTAGTGCTTTTCTTGTCTTCACCCAGTGGTGTTTTCCTGGAAAAGAAAACGCATTGAGTGGCAGCTGTGGATCTGTGTGTCCTGACTACTCTGTTGTTAGTTTGGGGCATAGACTTGTCTTTCCCGCTTTGTTTTTCCTTGCAGTCACCTGGGAAGGAGCCCCCTGGGAGCATTTCTTCCCTGATGGGCCGGCCGAGCTCTCTACAAGGCCAGGTCGCTCCGTTGTGCTGTGGAGTCTGCTCGTCCCGGGGCGTTTGCTCGGCTTCCTGAGACCGTAAAGAAAAGGAGGCCCTCCCCCAACCACTTGGGTCAGCATTAGCAATTGCCCTAACATAGGTTTGTGTTTTGTCTTCTTGAGTTTTTCAGAAAATAAGGGCTGTTTGCTGCGCTTGTCAGTTTGCCGAGTCACGGTGCTGACAGCTGGCTCCTGCCGCCCCAGCTGGCCTGGGTCCTGGGCACGTGGGACCCCCGTGCTCTCCAGGTGCCGGGGGTGGCGGGGACGGGAGCCCAGCATCACGCGGGCCCTGCGGCCGTGCTGCCAGCTCCCGGAGAGGCTGCGTCAGCCCGCAGCTCCTCCTAAAGGCAGACGTGCCATCCTAACTCCATCGACCCCTGGGGGCTGACCTGTTTGCTCCCAGTTGCCCGGAGCTGCTAAGCAGTGAATAGCAAGACCAGTCTGCTGGCCCCTTAATGCTGGATTCAGTTCCCTAAGACTGCCGTGGGCTTTGCCCTTCGCCTGGCTGCAGGGTCGCCCATGTGCACAACGGCCGAGGGCCAGGGAGGGCACGCACCTGTGCCCGCGCGCTGCCCCCCGTCTCTGACCTTCACTGCTGCATGGGACACCATGACGAGGAGTGACGAGGGTGAAGGACGTCTGGAGGGGACGCCAACCACTGATCCCGCAGCCATCGGCTCCCTCCCCTGCCCTCCCCCCTGGTGCCCACAGAGCCCAGGGAACCTGGGACAGCAGAGCATAGAGCCACCCTCACTGGTGTGCACGTGGTGTTGCCGGCGTCTGTCCCTCCCCCACTTCTGTCCCCGCCGTGTCCCCTACCCCGGGTTCCTTTCCCAGGGAGCTGGAAGGGGTTCACTTCTCTTGGGGCCGGGCTGGTTTAGCCAACTTTGGTGAGTCTTTCTAACAGAATGTTATTTTACATTGATTTGTGAGACTTAAAGACCCGTGCTTAAGACAGGCACCTGCTGTGGACTATCTTAATTTCTCCTTTTGCTTAACAGCCACCTAGACCCATATAATTTATAACCCAAGTAAATAGAACCAGCTGTGTTTGGGACCAAAGAGAGGGGACTGGCTAATGTCAGTGGTGTCCTGGGTCAGCTGTCTGTATGGTGTTTGAGGTGGTGTTTGTTCTGTCCACAGATGTTCACCTTTATTAAGGCTGTCCCTACTTAGTATATGTATGTCATACTTCCTGCAGGTGCCCAGGGAGCTGAACACCATGAACCTTTCCCCTGTGAGCACCTTCCCCTGTGAGCACAGTGAACATAGAAATATATTCACCTGTGAGCCTGTTCACCTGTGAGCACATTCACCTGTGAGCACGTTTACCTAGAACTATATTTACCTGTGAGCACATTCACCTGTGAGCACGTTTACCTAGAACTATATTCACCTGTGAGCATGTTCACCTGTGAGCACATTTACCTAGAACTATATTTACCTGTGAGCACGTTCACCTGTGAGCATATTCACCTGTGAGCACCTTCACCTGTGAGCACATTCACCTCTGAGCACATTCACCTATGAGCACCTTCATCTGTGAGCATGTTTACCTGTGAGCATGGTCACATAGAACTATATTCACCTATAAGCACCTTCTCCTGTGAGCACGTTCACCTGTAAGCACATTCACCTAGAACTATATTCACCTGTGAGCATGTTTACCTATGAGCACGTTCACCTCTGAGCACAATCACTCTGAGCACATTCACCTATGAGCACCTTCCCCTGCGAGCACGTTCACCTGTGAGCATGTTCACCTAGAACTGTATTCACCTGTGGGCACCTTCCTCCTGTGAGCATGTTCACCGGTAAGCACATTCACCTAGAACTATATTCACCTATGAGCATGTTTACCTATGAGCATGTTTACCTATGAGCATGTTCACCTCTGAGCACAATCACCTATGAGCACATTCACCTATGAGCACGTTCACCTATGAACACGTTCACCTGTGAGCATGTTTACCCGTGAGCACGTTCACCTGTGAGCACCTTCCCCCTGTGAGCACGTTCACCTGTGAGCACATTCACCGAGAACTGTATTCACCTGTGAGCACGTTCACCTGTGACGGGGGAAGAACACAGTTTTAAGTTGTTAAAGCAAAGTGAGCTGAAGCAGAGCACCTGGCAGGCTTAGTTTATTTTACTCTGTGCTTTGGGGACTCGCTGTTAACACTTGGGTAAACCAGGGAACTGGTGGTGATCTAGCGGGACGGCCCCCCTTCCTGGCTGTGCTGGGCAGAGCTGACTGCTGATGGGAGGGCCGCGAAGACCAAGTGCCCTCCGGGTCAGGAAAGCAGGAGCCACTCAGGGGTGGGGTCTGGCCACCCACTGTCTATAGCAGGGTTATTGTATTTTCTGCTGACACACAGCTTCTTTTATTTCCCTTTTGGAAAACAATTAGCAAGTGATCTGGCTACTTCTTATTCAGCTTAGCTTTTGGAACAAAAGGGAAGGACGACCTGTTGCTGAAGTTGGATGCACAGATGGGGAGACTCTGCCCGCATCCTGATGGAAAAGACAGACTTTTAGCAGGAACAGTGATGCAGGACAACGGGTCTGCCCCTCTCCTTGTTCTGAAATCAACCTGGAGTTAGTGAATGTTCCGGTTTCCTCCTCTGGGGCACCAATGGCTGCATGTTTACTTAGTGAAGTATGGTAACTGGCACTTCAACTTCCAGCCAGCAGGTGACGAGCTCTCGGTTTAAAATGGTCAAAGGCTTTGATCTCAGGATGGGTGTAGGTAACCACCAAGCAGACCCTGGTCTCGTCTCCATGAGAAATTGGAGTTGACACCTCGTTTGTTCAGCACAAGCCCGTTAGTCGTCAAGACCCTTAAGCAGCCGGGGCTCCCAGACCCTCAAAGACAGACGAGGGGTCCTGGGATCGGCACACATCCCAACAGGTGACCCCCGTCTGACCCCGTCTGACCCCCCTCTGACCTCTGTCTGGCCCCCGTCTCCCTGGTGCGGCAAGTCTGTTCCTTTGGCTCCGCCCAGGCACCTCATCCAAACGAGGGGACAGTGGCCT
Organism: Phoca vitulina; assembly: GCF_004348235.1. Lineage (NCBI taxonomy): Eukaryota > Metazoa > Chordata > Mammalia > Carnivora > Phocidae > Phoca > Phoca vitulina. Next base: position 588,702 of record NW_022589720.1, read on the forward strand.
CGAGGGCTGTCACAACGGGATATTTCAGAAAGCACGTCCTCCTATGCCTGAGCCCCTTGCCCATCGCGTCTTATCTTTGTGCCTGCCTATTCCCCGTATAAACCCCCGGCACACCTCTGTGCTATCACCTGCATCCCATTAGTGAGTGACAGACCCGGAGCCACCCAACCAGGGTCGCAGGCCAGCATGGGGGCCCAGGGCCCCACAGGGAGCAGCAAACGGAGTGGGCATCCGCGGCCCCAGCCAGCCGCCCTCCGGTCCGGCCTGCGAGACCTCCCGTTCCTAGCCAGCCTTGCGAGTGTTCCTTGTCTTGAGGGGTTTTGAGCAACGGTGGAATGACTTTGGGGCAGAAGTGGCTAAAACCACCCCCCGTGGCAGTTTGCTTACCACATGCCGTGTCCTCCAACTCTGTGTCTCCTCTGCCTTCCACTTCCACACGTGCACCTGTCTCCCTCCCGTTGTCTTAGCGCCGTCCCCTGCCGAGACCGGGTATCCTTGGCTGTTGGAAAGTTCCGGGTCTGTCCTTTGTTGCCCTGACTATTCCCGCCGACTCCCTGAACTCGTCGCGGCCCGTGCCCCCTCCCACCACAAGCTTCTCAGACAGGTCTCTGTGGCCCCAAACACGGGACTCTGACGATCCTCGCTGGCGGGCCCCCTTCTGATCACCTGGACTTCCTCCCTGGTTCATGCCCTCTGGTTTTAGGCCGCAGGGTGGGATCGTTTGCTGTCCATCTCTCTGGGCCAGTCTTGTTTTTCTTTAATTCTGGGAACCTGGACACTCGCTGTTACGTTTCCGTCTGTGTGGTCTGTTCTCTCCTGTGGCCCCAGGTGCGGCACCGACTTCCGTCCCTCCTGGCTGTGAGGGCTCCGCGCAGGCCCGGTCCCTCCAGGGGCCACTGCTAGGGCCTCCGGAAGCTCCTCGCCTGCTTCGAGCTCTGTATTTCAGGCACTGAGCGTTTCTTTTTATCCCCGATGTGTCCCGCTCACCCTTGTAGCTGCTCACCCTCATCTCGGGAGCGTGGTTTTGGTCCTTGCCACGCACGTCATCGTTAACCTGGAGGTGGCCCTCAGACAGCTCTTCCAGGGGTTGCTGGGGGGAGTCGCCTCCCGGGGTCCCAACATTCTGCCTTCTGTTCACGGTCCCTGTTTATTCGCCGGTTTGGGGTTTTCTCTGCTCTTGGTGCTGAGGTCATGACACCTCAATCTCTCCGTCACCAAGATGCGCCTCAGGGACTTGACGCCCGAGCGTGGTCCAGGGAGGACAGGACAGCTGGTGGCTGAGGCTGGGGCTCACCCGGGGACGTGGCCAGAGGCTGGGGGGCGCCTAGCAGAGGCAGGGCCTGGGGCTCCGGCTCCCTCCGCGGTGGCAGGGAAAGGGCAGCCGCTCCAGCCTGCCGGGAAGCAGGGGTGGGCCCGGGCCCGTCGGAGTGCCCGCAGGCCACCGCAGAACGCTCACCTGTGAGGCCGCCGCAGGGCACAACCCAGCTCCACGCTGGGGCTGCCAGGGGGGTGTGGCTGCCCCTGGACGCCCGTGATCCCTCGCAGCCAAGACTGGGTGCAGGAGCCGGGCTGCGCCAAGGCTTGGCCCCAGGGAGGCCAGCAGGGGAGCCGAGAGGTCCCACTGGCCATCAACCCTTCTTTTCAGTGAACACAGGCCCCAGGCCTGGGGGGCAGTGTGCTACCAACCATTGGCAGGTATGTGGGGCCCCTGGGAGGACGGCCTGTGGCCAGAGTATGAAGAATGTTCCAGAGGGACAGGGCGGGCACTGCCCCGAGCCAGGGTCTGCACCTGTTGGGGCCTCAGCAGCGATGCGCACATATCCTTGGGTGCTGACCTCAGAGCTGGGTACCCACCACCGTGTGGGGCTCAGCATCCAGGCAAGACACAGGGCTCACAGCCCGGGCAAGCTTCAGGGCCCTTCCCCAGCCCGATGTCCCCCCGGCCTGGACCCCACATGTCCTGCAGCCCAGGGCCCCACATGGGACAGACATGGGCTGACTTGGGTGTGGCTGGGCCTGAATGTGATGTGACAAGTCTGGGCCTGTGGGCACCTGAAACCCACCCTCCACAGCACAGAGAAAGGAATGCAGAGCATCTCAGCAACAACTTTACATCGTGGTTAAATTTTGTCCAAAATTATAATATTTGGGGTACATTGGGTTAAATAATGTATTATCAAAGTTAATGACATCTGTTTCTTTTTGTTTTTTGGGTTTTGTTTCTGTTTTTTGTTTTTTTTTAACGTGGCTATTAGAAAACCTAGTTTTACATATAGGCTTGCAGTGTATTCTCCTGGACGGGCTGGTCCAGACAAGCATCTGGGCAATAAATCTTTGTGCCTCTGATTTACGGATAAAGGTTTTGGAGGAAGGAAGTACAAAGGGTTTTGCTAATTTTGCGGTTCTGCCTGGAAAGGCTTACGGTCCTCGTTCCCTAAAATGTAAACATTACGTAGTCTGAAGTAAGAAGCTGCTCATGGAAGCAACCCGGGCCCACAGGGTGGACAGACCCACGGCTCCCGAGTCCAGGTGCAGGTAGAGAAGCAGAGGGTCCTGACCGCAGAGCCGACCCCACGGCTGCACTCGCCATGCGTGGGTGGGGGAGCAGGCGAGCAGACCCACTGGAGAGTCTTCTCCATGGCTCTGGGAAGACAGAGGCTGGAGAGGCCGGCGCCTGTTGTCTCAAGCACAGCACTATTCCCCGTCCACACCGTCCACACTGCTGCACGGGGGCTGCAGGCCGAGGTCAGCAGACACTTCATACTCTAACGGTTGCAGGGGGGGCGGGGGAGGGGAGGGCGCCACCCTGAAGCAGCCCGGACTCCCTGGCCCGCCAAGCTGTGGCCGCCCCCGCTCCCCAGGAGCACCGGAGGACCCGGGGCCACTCTGGCATCCCCCACACCTGACAGCCGCCTGCCTGAGACTTGCCGCAGTTAACAGCTTTATTGAGTAAAGTGCACAATTGGCCAAGTTTAGGCAGATGCATGCACCTGAGAAACCAGCACCGCGGTCAAGGTGAGGAGCAGACCAGCTTCCCGGAGTCGCGGGCGCCACTGTGCGGGCTTCGGGGGACGTGCGGCTGACCTCCCTGCGTCCTCCCTCCTGACGGGCCTCCGCGTCTCTTACCCGTGTGTCCTTGGAGTTGTCTGTTTTGTTCCCGGGTTTTGTGTCCATCGTAGATTCTGACCTCGGCTCCTTCACAGGACATGAGACCACAGGCCGTCTGCCGCCGAGCCACCTCCTTCACAGAGCTCGTCCTCCCAACCTGAGTCCAGTTCGTGTTTTCTCCTCCAGGGACGGGCTTCCCGCAGCGCGCCTCACCCTGGGCCGGCAGGCCTCCTCCTGCCTCTGTCTCTGCCAAGTGTTACTCTTTAACCTCCATCTTCCATCCACTTCCAGTAAAGTTTTGCACAAAGTTGTTCTGTGCCCAGGTCTTGTCGGGTGGGCTGGCTTGCCTGCGCGGAGGAACCAGTGTCCTTGAAAGAAGACTTCCCGCGAGGGCCACACGGGCAGCCCTTGTCCTGCCCGGGAGGAAAGCACCGGCCCTCACAGGGTTCCTGCAAAGCAGGGCTGGGCAGGGCCAGCGAGCGCGACTCGCGTGGGCCGTCTCCAGCTGCCTGGCTCCTGGGTGCTTCAGGGCAGGGGAAACACCGAGTGGTTGTGTGGGGGAGGTCGGTTTGCACAGCAGAGGCTCGCTCCCTGCCTTTTGCCGCCTCCAGGAAGGGGGCAGTCTCTCCCTGGTCAGCAAGGATTTTAAGGTGTCAAAACATCACAAGACACAGAAAATTGAAAAAAACATGATTAATACGAAAGTGTGAGTTTTAGGACAATTTTTGTGGGGGGTGAGGCTTGCCCGTGCGAGTGTAGTTGTTCGATACTTCTGATGAACACACTGTCCTTTCCCCATCAACTTCGGCCGCATCCGAGTACGTCTCCTTCTGGACTCTGTGCTGTGGGATTACGTGTACCTCTTGGCCAACACCACACTGTCTCGATCACCGTAGCTCTGTAGTAAGCCTTTAAAATCAAGTAGTGTTCTTCACTTTAAAAGCTGTTTGGCTATTTTAATTCCTTTACCTTTCCATATCAATTTTAGAATGAGCTTTTATTTATTTGTAGAAAGATCTTCTGGGATTCTCTTGGAACCTACCTTAAACCGGTGGTTCGTGTAGGGAGCGCAGACCCCTTTACCCGTCTGAGTCCCAGTCCATAAACATGGGACGTCCCTCCACTTACTTAGGTCTTCTCTCATTTCTTTCATCAGCATTTTGTTGTTTTCTGCATGCAGATCCAGTATGTGTTTTGTTAGATTTATATATATGCATTTACTTTTTTGAGCTTTTATAAATTGTATTATTTTAAAAAATTCTGTTTTCCAGTTGTTCATAGCTAGTATATAGAAATACTCCAATTTTGTTCATTAAACGTGTGTCCTGTGATCTTGTTAAACTCACTTTTTAGTTCTAGTAGCCTTTTTTTAGATTCCATCCAATTTCCTACATTGCGGGTCCAGTTGTCTGCAATTAAAGCTATTTTAACTTCTCTGCTTCCCAGCTGGCTGGCTTTACTTCCTTTTCCTTCCTGTCGGCTCACGCCCGCAGCACGGCCACGTTACAGGTGGGGAGGGCAGAGTCCTCAGCCAGGTCCAGATCTGAGGGGAGAGCATCCAGGCTTACCACGGAGTCTGCTTGAGATTCTCTCCTCCTCTCTCTCTGCCCCTTCCCCGCCCGTGCACACCTGCTCTCTCTCTGTCTCTCTCAAATAAATTTTTAAAATCTTTAAAGAAAATAGTGCATTATGCTGATTAATTTTCAAATATTGAACCAGCCTTGCATTTCCAAAATCCCACATGGCCATGGTACAAATTTCTGGATTTCACTTTCCAATATTTTATTGAGAATTTTTGTATCTCTATTAATAAGGGACTGTAGTTTTCTTTTCTTGTAAAGTTATGTCTTGAGAGTATTGGTTAAATATCATGATCGGCAAGGTTTTCCCTGTTCTTCAATTTCCTGTAAAAGCTTGGGTAAAGCTGATCTAAATTTTTCCCTAAAGGTAAACTAGAATTCACCAGTGAAACCGTCTGTACCCAGGGATTTAGTTTTTAGAAGGTTTTTAATTATAAATTCTATTTCTTTAATAGTCATACTGCTGTTCAGGGTTTTCACCTAGGGTGAGTTTTGGGGGATTGTGGCTTTTTGAGAAATTGCCTTGTTTCAGCTAAGCAGCCAAGCTTCTGTGCAGACGGCTGTTCGCAGGGTTTCCGTTTGTCCTTCCGGGTCTGTGAGGACCTCCTCTGTCAGTCCAGGTAGTGGCCGTTTATATCTTCTTCCCCTTTTTTGGTCAGTCTTGACTGGTGTTAATTCATTTTGTTGATCTTTTAAATAACTTTTATTTCATTAATTTTTTCTACTTTTTCTTTTTCACTCTCCTCTCTTTTCTTTACTATTTCCCTTCCTGCCACTCGTGTTTATTTCCTCCTTTTTCCCCACTAGGTTCTTCAGGAAGAAGTTTAGATTATTTGTGTTCTTCTCACTGCGTGCCATAAGCATTTAATTCCATAAATTCCCCTCAGCACTGGCTTAGTTGTGCCACATGAACTTGGATTTATGTTCACCGCACTTCATTCTAAATTTCCTTTGAGGTGTCCTCTTTGGCTCCGTCGATTATTTGGCGAAGTGTTGTTTCACCTCTGGGTGCTTGGAGCTTTCCTGTTCCCGGGCCCTGGTCTCCAGCCGCCACGGTCAGAGCGCTTACGGCCCAGGGTGTGTCCGATCCTGGGGAATGTTCACGGGGGCCGCGACATGGGTCACACCCCGCTGCCAAGCTCCGTGTCACAGAAACGGCAGCTCGCTCCAGTTGGTTGGTGTTCTTCCATTATTTATATCTTTGCTGGTTTTCTTTTTACCGCTTCTATCAGGTTTTGAGCGAGGAGCACTGAAGTCTCCAAGCGTAACCGCGGTTGGTCTCTTTCTGCTGCCAGATGCACCTTTGTCTCCTGGTCCTGTGCCCCAGGTCTCACTTGTTATACCTTCTTGGTGAACTTGCTTCTCTTTGCAGTCACTTTGCAATGTCTCCGCTTTCTCAGTGGTTTCCTTGTTCTGACCTTAACAGCCACTTCAGCATTTGCTCGATTAGTTTGCAGTGCATGTCTCTTAAATTCTTTATTTTAAACCTACCTGTATCGTGACATTTCCAGTATTTTGGAGACCGCATCTGTTTGAGTGATTTACGGATCCACTGTGAACACCTGTGTGGTTAGTTGGTCTGTGGGGACTGCTTACATCTAACACTCATTTACTGGGATCTGGGGCACACTTTATTATTCAGGCTTGCGTTTTCCTCCTCATTCCTCTGCTTCCTGTTTCCTGCCCTCTTGAGTGACTGGGTCATTTTACAGCCTCCATGCGGCCGAGCTGCTCCCACCGCTGGGCGCAGGCTCCAGAGTTCCTGGTGCCAGTCGCCGTTCTGTCCCCAGGAGCCCGGCGGTCACGACGCACCGTGTCTGCGTCTGAAGGCGCGTCACATCTGTGCCCTGTTGCGTCCCCTCTCCACTCGCCCCGTCTCTGCTCGCAGTCACGATACCCGGGTCACCCGCAGAGCTGCTCTGAAGCCTCGCCCTCGCCTTGTGGTGCTGGGAGGCTGCTGGTGGGGCGGACCCCCGAGTGTTTGCAGCCGTACAGCCCCCCCGCCCTCACCCTTGCAGAGCTGCTGGGCCGCATGCGGCACGCCGGGCTCCATTTCCTCCCCCGGAGCGGCTCTAAAACCTGGCTCTGCTGTTTCCTAGCGGAGACCTGCTGTTGGGACATTTAGGCCAATCGTACGTCTTTCTCTATAAATACATTTGGAAGTTTTAATTTCTTTGCTTCAATGTCCAAAGGCAACTTCTCCCTTGTCTCTAGAGGCTGACGGCGTACTGGGGTGGACGTCGGAGCTGGCTGCCGAGGGCTGATTTTCCCGTGCTCCACGTCCCTCTCTAGCATACGGATCGCAGTCATTCCCACGCCCACGAAGTTTTCCTGAATCACAGTCCCAAGGTCGCGTCCTCTTCCACCGTCTTTTCTTTCTCGAAAAGGCTTGTCCTCTCGGGGGCCCTGGTGCCCTCCTGCTCTGCCCACGGCTGGAAACAGCCCATCTGGCCCCAGAAGGCCCGAGAACGATGAAGGCGTGAGCCCACCGGCTCCCTGAGGAAGCCCGGGCTGTGCGGTGGGTCAGAGGGGCAGGGTAGAGACCGTATGTCTGCCACGCGGCCAAGGCAGCGCTCTAAGGGAGACCCCGGGCTCAACGCTAAACCCACGCAAACACCATCTGTTCGCCAGACTCCTGGCCTGCCCCCGGACCCAGCGTGCGCTGACCACAGCCCATCGGAAATGTGATCCACCAGGGCCAGCAGTCATGCCAGTGGCCGGGAAGCACACTTTCCTTACCCAGAACCGCCCCCTTCCACCTGAATCCTGGAACATGCTTCCCAGCGTCCCGCACCCCCACTCTCAGGGAGCTGACCTCTGGCTGAGCCTGTGCGCGGGCTCCCCCCGCCCCTGCCCCAGGGCCACGTGGCTCCACGTCTGCTGGTAGGTACTGTGCTCACCTGGCCCACAGCCTTGCCTGCCATTGGCCTTTGGTGTCAAAGGACGGGCATGGGGGCCATGGGGCCAGGCCCAAGGTGGGCAGTGGCGCCCACAGACGAAACAGCACAAGGGCTGACCCTCCAGGTCGCTCCGGCCGAACCCTCCCCTCCACCCCCCAGCCAACTGCCCGGGCCTCGGGATCAGGCCCAAGACCCCAGCCCCCGGGGCTCCCCGCCGACCCCGGGCTCCCCTCCTGCACACGGGTCAGTGGTGGGGCTGTGTGTGCCAAGGGACTGCAGCTTCTGTTTCCTGCCACCTCCAGAGGGAGCAAACAGACGGGAGGGGAGTGGGGGCTCTGCTCAGAGGGGGGCAGGACTCTCACCGCTGCTCCCCTCCTGGGGTCCTGCTGGGCCCTCACCCAGCGACAGGAGCATGGACAGGGCCTGGGGGCAGGAGAACGTGGCCTGACCCGTGGCCCGTCCAGCGCCTGTGGGCGCCGGGCCTCCCTGCTCCGTGCGGAGATGGGGGGTGGTGTGCGTGGTCTTGTGTGGGGGTGGGAATGTGTCTCCGGGCTGGGGCCGACTCCCGAGGAACTCGGAGAGGCAGCACCAAGCGTAAGGCCCTGGTGCATCTAGGTCTAGACTAAACCCTAAAAGGCTCTGCATGGGAACACGCGAGGAACTTGCAGAAACCCCGCAGACAAGCCTGTGGGCAGAGAAGGAGGGGCTCCCCGAGGAAGGTCTCTGTGCCTAAGAAAACACAGGGCAGAGGCTCAACCTCCGAGCCAGCCAGCCATGCAGACCCCGCGGCAGCACACCCGACCCCGAGGGGCCGGCGTGGTCCCAGGGCCGGCAGGAGCGGGAGGGGCTCCTTGGCATGCCTGCTGGAGGTCCCTCTGGAGAGCAGCCAGCAGAGACCCTGTGGGCAGGAGGTCAGGACAAGGTCGTCAGGGACACAGCGAGCTTCATCTTCTGGGTCCTGGGGGCTGGTGCTGCCCAGTGATGGGTGCGCACAGCAGAAGGGCGGCAGGAATGAATGAATGAATGAATGAATGAGGGAATGTATGATAGATCGGGGTGGGGGTGCGGGGCGGCCGAAGCTCCCAGGTCACTGGAGGATCTGGTTTTCCCAGTTCCTAACTTGAAAACCCCTGACTGTAGGACCCCAGAGGGCCCGGCGCATGGCTCCCACCTGGCTCTGCAGCCTCTGGAGGGGGCCGAGTGCCCACCGCACGCTGTGGCCCAGCCGGGGCTCCCGGGACCTGCGGGCTTCCGGGGGCAGGACAGCCGCCAGAACCGTGTTCGCCTGGCGTGGCCCACGGGCACTGTGGGAGGCAGAGATCGTCTGTTCCCTCACAGCCCCAGCGCGTTTCAAGCACTATCATCCCCACTGTTCTGTTGTAAACGTGGCCATCAAGCACCCCCGTGCTTAGGAAGTCTTGGATCTAAACGCGGAGCAGGTATTTCCATGAACCGACATGTTTTGGGGGTTCCATGGGCCCTGGGAGAGCAGGGATTTTAACCCCAGTCAGATGCACGTGGCTCCCGGTGAATCACCCGTTTTCTGGAGAGAAACCAAACCGTCCTTCAGAGATGGGTCCCCTGTGTCTTTGCCTGAACGAGCTCACTGCCTCTGTGAAGTAAGGAGCTTCTTTCTGGGGCTTTGAAGAACCCAAGATGTGCTTAAAGCTTCAGGCAGCCCCCCGACCCCCGCCGGGTGCAGCGGCCCCAACAGCTGAGTGTTCGTCCAAGTGCTCACGATGTAGTTAAGACTCTTCCACTAAAGCACTTAGAAGTTGTTTTAATGACTTAAATCCACATCATGTACTATTTGCAAAGATTCTTGGGGTAAGCGTCCAGCTTTTGTATCTCTGTGCGTTGACCTGAATCATAGCAAGAAAAATGTTCTCATTTTGTGTTTTCTAAATGATTCCTCAGAAGTGGTTATCTACTTGGAAATGAATTAATTCATCTGTGCTTTTATAAGTTGGTGCAGAGAAACATGGTGACCTTGGGCCCAGAGCTGGTGTATTCCAAGGGGACTGACCGGTCAGCTTTCTCTCGTCCCAAAGAAACAGACGTAGCAAGTTAGGGTCCATTTAACCACGTGGGGAAGGGGGGTCTTCCCAGTCAGTCATATGAGGCCCTCGGGGACCGGTGCCGGCTCCACACACAGACCCCAAAGCCCCAGCCCAGCTGTGACCAGCCTGCCCAACCCGACAGCCCGCGTGTCCACGCCTTGTGCACATCTGCACAGGAGGATCCAGCTTTGCAGGGGGGCTGGAACCCCAGAAGGCACCCCCTGCCTGGGCCCCCGCAGGAGTGATGGGCACCCCAACCCCGCCCGGCGGAGCCCTCAGGCCCCCGACGCTCCACGACAATGGCGTGTGGCCCTTTCTGAGGGTCCCATCAGTCTGGCTGCTGACTGCCGCGCCCCTGCTTCAGACTGAAGTGAGAGCTGCCCCCCGCTTCACAGGCCGTAGGCTGAACCCGAGCTCATGGCACCTGCTCTGACGGGGCTGGGCGGAAAGGCCAGAGCCCGCGATGCTGCGTTCTGCCAGGGTCAAAGGCCACGGACTTTGAGGGTTTGGCTTTCTCAACCAGGCTGTTAACGAGTTTGTTCTTGGAAAAATGGAACTTTCTTCTCTGAAAAGAACCGCCTTCAAAAGTGTGCAACCCTGTGTCCAGAGCCTGCCTGGTGGGTCCTGGGGTCACACAGATGGGTCCTGGGTCATACGGGGGCCCTGGGGTCACACAGGGCATCCTAGGGTCACACAGGTGGGTTCTGGGGTTACAAAGGGGGTCCTGGGATCGCAGGGGGTCCTGGGATCACACAGGTATGTCCAGGGATCACACAGGGGGTCCTGGGGTCACACGGCCATCCTGGGGTCACAGGTATATTCTGGGGTCACACAGGTGGGTCCCATAGGCCATCCTGGGGTCACACAGTTTATTTCTGTCCCATCGGACACCCCGGTGTCTGCACAGTGCCCAGCGCTTGCTGGTCCCCGCAAACACTGACCTAGGAGAGTCGTGAGGAGGGGCCTTTGTGTAGACCGTGATTCTGAGAGCGCGGGACCAGATACTTTGCCTCAAAGTATTTGCTGTTCCTGAGAGAGGATGAGCCGTGCCCGACCCATCCAGGCCAGGAAGCCTCCGACGGCCGCTGGTTGGCCCAGTGAGAGGTGCTGCCCTGTCCTCTGACACACTGAGAGGCCGCGTGCGTCCCAACATCCCGGCAGCAGTCGGGCATGGGGCGACCCCACCTGAGCGCCGGCCCCACGGGGAGGTCTGGCCTCCTGGCCTCCCTCCACACTGTTCCTCTCCTGCTCCTGGTTACTCCACACCCTCACCTCAGCCCCGGCCCTGCCCTGCACATGCTCGCCTGGGCCCTGCATGCGCCCTCCCCACCAGTCCCAGACACCCCGGAGACCCCGACCTCCAGCTGGAGGGGGTCACAGGGACGAGATGGTGCATGTTCCAGGCCTGCACACGCAGGGGCAGGGGCCGAGGGAGGTCAGCACCGTAGGCCTGCTCCCTGTTCTATCCACAGCTTGGGTGAAGACCCACAAAGCCTACTGATCAAACACAATTGGCACAAAGTGGGGAGAGAGAGGGCCAATGCACTGAGTGAGGGAATCAAGATCCAGTGTGAGTTCACCAGCTAAGAAAGGGCCCAAGCTGACAGGAGGGAAGACACAGGGACAAGTTCCCAGACGCGCATTCGGGCCCACTCGGCTCCCAGACAGAGGGGCAGAGGCCTCACCTGACAGTGTTTGTGAGAAGGATCCGTGGGTGTGAGTGGACCACAACCTCAAGAGACAGCTGTGTGACTCCGCTGCTAAGAGCCCTGCTGAGGCAGTGCGCGGTCCAGGGAGGAGGCCACCCTCCGGTCAGTGAGGAACTAACCCCGTCTCTCCCTGGTCTACTTGGGCCAGTGTCCGCCGGTGTCTATTCCTGGGGTAATAGATGCAGACAGACCGGCCCAGAGGCCAGGTGCGAGTGGTCCCATCCTCACCACCTGCAGTGGGTCTCTCGCCCGGTGGCCCCAGACCCTGGGAGGGCCCTGCGGGCGGCCTGTGTTGTCAGAGGAGCAGGAACCCTGTGTGGGGGCGTGGGCTGCAGGGGTGGGGCGGAGAGCAGGCTTACCTGAGAAGAAAGATAAACTTTTCCTGGGGCGGTGGGTCAGGTTCCGCACTTGCGGGACGCATCGGAAGCACAAGGAAGAGACCGGAGCGCTATGGGACGGGGAAGCCGGCGCCGGTCGACGCGGGACTCTGGGTTTGTTCCGAATTTTGAAGAAAGCACCCTGATGCAGCACGAGGGGCGCAGGGCACGGGGGTCTCAGGCTGCAGCCCTGATGTGCCTCGGTCTGCTCCGTTCCTCCCTCTCTCTCCGAAAATACCACGGTTTTGGTGGTATGGTTTTCCCACAACCGCTGAGGAAGACGTTGCTGGGTTTTCCCTGACTTTGGTCTCTGTGAAGGGAGGGACACCTGGTGAGTCGTGACGTGCTCCTTCGGGTCATCATCATTCCTGAGGCTGAACATCGCATGCACTTTGGGCCCTCTGTGTTTTCTCATTGACCACATGGTGCTCTTTACATGTTCTGAAGATCGACACTTTGTCCGGCATTGGACACCTCTGCTCACTCCATGCCTGGTCCCTGCCGTCTGGGGGGATGGTCTTCATCTGAATGCGGTTCAACGTGTCGGTCGTCCCTTGACAGTTTGTGCCTTTTCTGAGTTGTTTGAGAACTCCCTCCTTCCCTCTGGGACTCAGGCGTGTGCTCCCACACATCTTCTCCTTTAAACTTCTGCATGTAGCCATGATGTGACTGGAACCTACCTTACACGGGGAGTGACATAGAGGATCAGCTAAGTTCTTAAGTGACAACTGCTTTTCTCACAACGTCCACCAAGAAGACCGTCTGCAGCGTCCCTGCCTGTCGTATCTCGTGTCTGTCCCCGCTCCCAACTCTCCCTTAGTCCACCCTTCTGTCCTGCACTCGGCTGGGGGGGTGTCGGCCCCCATGGGGATTGCTCCCCACCGTGCTCCTCCCTGCCTGGCTCCATCTGGTCATCCTGCGCCCCGCGGGTCCCAGAGAATTTTGCAGCAGCTTGCCAGGTCCCGGAGCAAAACCTGACGGGCACTGACCGGAAGGGCCCGGGCCTGTGGGTCCTCGCGGCCACAGTCTCATGCCCCGTCCGCACTGGCAGTCCCGCCTGGAAGCTAGGTCCATAGCAGCATCTCCGTGAAGTTCTAAAATTGTATTGTCAGTGGCCCCATTCGTCCATTGTTAGGTTGGCACAGGGTTCCATGTGTTTGTTCTGAGATACAGAAATGCAGCTGATTCTGGGTGCTGTGTTTGCATCCAACAGGCTCGCTATGCGTTACTACATCATAACAGGCGTGCATGTTGTTCCGGGGTTCCCACATTCTCCTTCATGTCTTCTCTTTGTTATTTCTTCTTGATTTTGTTCATTTCCCCCAATTCTATGATACCATGTTTGAATAATCTGCTTTTCCTTTTTCCTTCCAATCCTTTCCCTTATCTCTCCATCTTCCTCTGTCTCTGCCTCTATCTCTGTCTCTGTCTTTGTCCGTCTCCCTCTCTCTGTCCCTGTCCCCATCTCTCTCTGTCTTTGTCTGTGTCTCTCTGTGTCTCCATCTCTCTGTCTGTCTCTGTCTGTCTTCGTCTCTCTGTGTCTCCATCTCTCTGTCCATCTCCGTCTCTCTGTCCATCTTTGTCTCCATCTCTCTGTCTGTCTCTGTCTCTTTGTCTCTGTCTCTCTGTCTCCATCTCTGCCTCCATCTGTCTCTGTCTCCGTCTCTCAGTCTGTCTCCACCTCTGTCTGGGTCTGTCTCTCTGTCTCTGACTGTCTCTGTCTGTTTCCATCTGTGTCCATCTCTCTGTCTCCATCTCTGTCTTTTTCTGTCTCTCTGTCTCTGTCTCCGTCTCTGTCTCCATCTCTGTCTCTGTCTCTCTGTTTCTGTCTCCCTGTCTCCATCTCTTTGTCTGTCTCTATCTCTCTGTCTCCATCTCTGTCTGTGTCCGTCTCTGTCTGTCTCTGTCTCTGTCTCCATCTCTCGGTCTCTGTCTCTCTGTCTCTGTCTCTATCTTTCTGTCTATCTCTGTCTATCTCTGTCTGTCTCCATCTCTGTCTCTGTCTCCATCTCTCTCATCTCTCTGTCTCTGTCTGTCTCTGTCTCTGTCCATCTCTGTCTCTGTCTCTCTGTCTCCATCTCCGTCTCTGTCTCTGTCCATCTCTGTCTCTGCCTCTCTGTCTGTCTCTATCTCCGTCTCTGTCTCTGTCTGTCTCTGTCTCCATCTCCATCTCTGTCCATCTCTGTCTCCATCTCTCTGTCTCTGTCTCTCTGTCTGTCTCCGTCTCTCTGTCTGTCTCCGTCTCCGTCTCTCTGTCTCTGTCTCTCTCACGAACGATAGGACGGCTGTTGCCTCTCGTACGACGGTGAAGAGACGAGGTGTCGGAAGGCACACTCCACTTCTGGTCGTAAGGGAACGTTTTCTGTGTTTCACGGTCTGGTGTTGTATTTGCTGAAGGTTTTTGAACAAACCGTGTGTTCAGTCAAGGAAATGCCTTTCTATTCTTAGTCTGCTGAGAATATTTTCACGGACGGATGTTGAATGTTCTCAGATGTGTTTCTATACGACGGTCACGTGGTGTTTCTTCTTTACTTTGTTAGTGCGGCTCCAGGAAGTCGGAATTTGGTGGGTCTGTTGGCGGCTACACACGCCGAGCGCGGGTGCTGGGTCCGTGCGCCTGGCCTCCGCCTCTGGACGTGGGTCCATCCGGTGACCTGGGCCCCCGGGAGGGTCCGTGGCCCAGCAGGGCGGCATGGCCGGGCCCAGGCTGGAGGCGGGGGCCAGGGCAGCGGGCACAGGCAGCGGGAGGACGCGTCCAGGTGGGGCGGGCAGCTTTCTCCAGGTCTGAGCAGAGACACACCTGGCTCACACCCCACCCCAGGCTCTCTCCCCCCACCAGCACCCCGTGAGGAATCGCATGTCCCTGGGACTCCCATACACCAAGACACGCAGGGCCGGCTGCTGAGGTCCCGGATGCTTTCCAGTGGCTGGGCCCGGAGGGGCCGCCGGGCTCCCTGGAAGCCCCTCGCTATGGCCGCGTCCTCACAACCCTCGAGAAGAGGTGGAAAGGCCCTGATGACAGAGGAACCTGCACAGTGACCCTGCGGACCCGTGGACCCACAGCTATGCGCCCCCCGGGTCCGGAGCTAGGAACTGGCCTTGCGGTCAGGCCCCATCCCTTCCTGTGCCGCTGTGTCCCGCGTGGCCCGCCACACCCAGGCTCTGCGTGCCCCCGTGGCCCCTGTCCTGCGTCTGATGACGCCCCGGTGCAGGAGCAGCTCTGAGGCTCAGCAGCGTCCCACGGCGTCGCCACGTGGGTTCGGCCTCAGCACCCGTCCGCAGGTGGTGTCCACGGGCAGGTGGCCTCCGGCAGGCCTGGTGCAGGGCCACCCGACGGCAGCCCCCGGACCCCGCAGCCGGTGGGCAGCCCTCCGCCACGGGGACGCCCAGCTCCGGCCTCTCTTGCTTCTCTGGCATCTCGGGCTCTGTGTGGACCTTGAGCTTTCCTCACTTTCATGGTCCTGCCCACACCGGGGCGAACGGCGGGAAGGCTGGTGGGGGCGCTGGTGTCCTGTGTGAGTCTCCTGCAGCTGGTGTGACAGACCCCCACGAATTCAGTGGCTTAAAACGACAGAAACGTGTCCTCTCGCTTGTGAGACCAGAGTGCAGAAATGGTGTCGCTGTGAGCTTGTGGGGTCAGAGGGGCCGGGCCCCCTCCGTGGCTGTGAGGGGGCCCCTCCTCACCTCGGCGGGCTCTGGAGGAGGCTCCTCTTCACCTCCGTGGCTGTGGGGCATCCCGTCTCCGTAAGGCCCCTCGGGACTGCATTCAGGGCCCCCACCAGCACCCCTGGTCCCGCATGAACTTCTCACTTCAGCCTTCATTGTCATGTCTCGGACACGGGAAGGCCCGGGGGGTGGGGAGCGTTTCCTGGGAGGGGTCTTGGGGCAGTGGGCAGTGGGCGCCCCACACCAAGCTGTTCTCCTCCTGAGCCTCTCAGTTGGAAGGGCCGATCCCTGGGACCCCAACGTGAAATGGGGGGACGTCAGCGGCCCAGCCCGGCTCTGAGGGAGGTGTCCCCGGACGGCGGGCCCCGGTCCCACGGGCTCTCTGCACCTGCGCCTCCTTGGCCGAGCCACCCTTCCTGCAGCGATGTGTCTGAGCCTGGGCCCCCGGGGCCACCGGCTGCCTGGGCTGGCTGCACCACGCTCCTGGCCACTCCGGGAGGCTATGTTTTCGGCACAGCTGACTCCAGCAGGCCACCAAATGCAGAATCTCCGGGGGGTGAACCCCTGAGTAAGCCTCCTGCTGTGGCATCTTAGCAGACGAACCCAGAAAACATGCAGCGCAGGAGTGGGAGACTCGGGGCCACACCACCAGCCCTCCACACGGGTCCGCTGGGCGGGGAGCCCCCACCTGGTTTTCTCTCCCTGGGCTACCCTGCTGGACACGGCAGCCCGAATGACCCCCTCAAGGTCAGCGTCGGTGTCCCTGTCGTGGGCCCGCCTTTCCCGTGACCTCAGCAGCCCCCAGGCCCTCGAGGATGCCTCACAGAGGCCGTTGGGGGGGGGGGGGCAAAGCTCTTCCCTGTGGGGCCGGGACCAGGTGCTCTCTTCTCCTCTGTCCAGACCCACCTGTCCTCCCGGACAGCCGGCTGATGACACTGCGCGTGGCCACGAGGTGAGGGTCCCAGCAGGGAATGTGAGCGGAGGGGAGGTGTGCTGCCCCCTCCCCCCCGGGCCAGGGGGAGGGAGACAGCGACCCTGGAGAGCCTGGAGGCCCCCACCAGGGCCCTCCCTGCAGGGAGGGTGGCTTAGTTATCCGTTGCTGCATGAAATTACCACCAGAACTTAGCAGCTTCTGGCCACAGATGTTTACTGGCCCGAGGGTGAGGGATCGGGACTGGCTCCATCCTGCGGTTACTCTCGCCCGCGGGCCAGGGCCGAGGCCACCTGAAGGCTCCCGGGGCTGGGCTCAGGTGCCCGTGCAGTCGGGATTGTCAGCAGATCTCGCTTCCTCACCAGCGGTGGCCAGACCCCCGGCCACTCACCGGGGGGCCTCTCCATGCGGCGGCTCAAGTGGTCCTCGAGGGATCGAAGCCCCGGTGTCTTTATGACCCAGACTCAGCTGCCCTCTGTCACCTCTGCACACTGTGTGGGGTCACCAGGAGGCAGACGTCCCTGGGGCAGTCGCCTTCTGGCCCCTGAACTGCCTGCCCCCCACAGGCCTCATCTCCGCTCCTGGCAACAGCGGGCTGAGCGCGAACCCCCATCTCTGTTCGTCTAGGGTGGGACGGCAAGCTCTGCTCCATGTGGGCCCGGCCTCACCTGACACACAGGCACAACTTCCAGAACATTCTGCCGGGGACATGGGGACCCAGAGGAGACCCTGGCCACACTCTTCTGAAGCCCGCCAAGCAGAGGTTGGGAGCCCCTGGCCCAGACCCTGTCCCCCTGCAGCCGACATCCCTCGCCCTGGGCCCCCTGAGCCCATTTCCTGTGGCTCCTCCCCCCCAGCCAAGACGCTTCTTCGGCTGTTTGCTGGGGAAGTGTGGGAGTCCGAAGGGCCGTTTCCCTTGGCCCGATCCCTGTCTCTTCGGGACAAGCTAGCAGCGTTTCTCTTGACGTAAATCTCTGAGAAATACCATTGGTCTCCTGTGCATCTTTTGGAATTCGCTCCATCGGTCAAAAGTCAAAGCCCCAGTGTCATCAAGATGCCCCTCTGTCTTGGGGGTCTGGAGGGGCCTGGATTTCCGGGGCCCTGCTGTCTGCATGGGGGGTTGTAAGACCCGCCCCCCACCGCCTCGAAGGCCTTCGTCTGACCCAACAACTCTGCAGGCACGGCTCGGTCTCTGCAAAGCCTGGGATCCTCCGTGTCCTGTTCCAACCATGCTTTCCGGAAAGCACCGTGGGCTCCGTCTCTGCTCAGAAGACGTGTCTTCACTTCAGCATCGTTGGCTCAAGAGGCCGGGGGTCCTGCTCGTCCTCTGTCACTGCGTCTGCAGGCTCGTCTGCCCGCACGGCACGCCGTCAGCAGAGAGCAGAAACGGGTCACCTCCGCTCCCCTCCTGGACGCCTCCTCCGCCGCATGTCCCGCCCGCCAGTGACCTCCATGACCTCTGCGGGCTTGGCAGCCCTCCACTGGCCGCCCCACCTAGGAGCCCCGCCGACAGAATGCCCCCAACAGGACCTTCTATCTCTTGATGCCCGCCAAGGGCTTGGCCGTGGCATCTCCCTCGATGGCCCCAGCACGAGTTGGCCAAACCTCACAGTTTCGTGGGTTGGGAGTCCAGGAGCTGCTTTGCGGAGGGATGGTGCTCGTGCCTTTCCGGGGGCCACAGCCTATGGCCCGGCCGTCATCTGAGGCCGCGCTGGGGTTAGGGGGCGGGCGTCCCCGTCTGCTCACGGGACGGCTGGTGGGCTGCAGACTCGCGTGCCGGCGTCTGGGTCTCTCATAAGCCACGTGGTGTTCTCGGGACACAGCAGCAGGCTCGTGCGGAGCCGTGACCCAGGGGACGGAGAACACGCGATGGAAACAGCCGTGTCTTCACAACCTGAGCGCAGAAACACGTATCAGGCCCCTGCTTGTGCCCCTGGCCACGCAGACCAGCCCTGGCCGAGGTGGAGGCCGGCCAGGGTGTGCACCCAGGAAGCCGGGCTGTGGCGCTCCCCTGCCCCCCGGTCTAGCCAACACAGGAACTGGTGCCTTCACACAGGGCACGCCGAAACATTTCCAAACTAGGATTATGTTGCTTGCACGGCAATTATATCTCAGTAAAACTGGAAAGAAATAAGTAGCTTTAAAAAAATGAAATGAAATACGACTATATTGGCGAGGAATCGGACAAGGCTGGTGGGGAAGGCGGGAGACCCGTCTGCACCAGGGCTGTGGGAATGTGGACGGTAGACCGCATGCTCCCGCCAAGCCAGCCACTGCGGGCCGCGGCAAGCCAGAAGCATCCGGAAGGGTCCGGAAGGGCAGTGGGCGGTGGGTGCTGCTCACGCCCTCTGCTCTCTGCTTCCGCGTCACCTGCTGCTCCCGACCTGGACCTCAGGAGGCGTTCCCTTGGGTTTGTCCAAGGCCCAGATCTGTCCGGGGCAGGCATGCCGCCTGGTGCATCGTGGTGGCCTCTGCGTCTTTGAGCGGAAGCGGGAAGGAAGTATGTCCACGCTTGCCAAGGACGTCTGGGTCACGTTCTGCTGACCGGCCCAGGGTGCCGAGCCCACGGAGGCATTTCTGCTGTGCTCACCCTGCCTACCACCCCGTGGCCTCCCGTGGCCTGCACCAGGGCCCACAGCAGGGAGCAGCGGGTGACGCAGCACGGAGAGCAGAGGGCCGAGCGCCCACCCCCACTGCCCTTCCGGGCCTTTCCGGCCGGCCGCCCTGGCCTGGCCTTCATGAGCTTTTCTCGTTCGTGATTTCCGGGATTTCAAATGGCAGCTGTGGTAGGTCCAGCCTTTCTATGTTTCCAAACCGGCATCTTACCACCAAAGAAAGTGTTGGGGGGCAGGAAGCAGCCCCTTTGTCTGCTCCAGGGCTCAGGGAAGTCCCAGGGAGCCCGGGGGGGACGTAGGATGCCTGCGCAGGAGGTCTACCCCTGCGCCCACATGGCGAGGGCCAGGGAGCACCCGGCAAAGGAAACCGCTTCCAGGAAGCCGGGCAGCAGAGCCAGCTCTACCCGAATCACAGCCCTCGAGCCCCGTGGACCCAGACACCAGCCAGCCGCCCCCACTGCCCTTCTCCCGGCTCCGACCCTGTGCCCAAGGGCGAGTCCTTGTGTGAGGTGGCGCCCGAGGGAAACATGCTGTGTCCCGTATGGCCCCTCACCCAGCTCTCGTGAGCCTGCTGTCTCCAGGGCGGGACAAGGTCAAGACGCCACGTGCACGTGCGAGCACCTTCCGTGAGCATTGGACAGAACCCAGCTTGGTTTAGCCTTCACCACGTGCCTTGCGGAGGAGAGGGGCACAGGTGTGTCTGATCCACTCCCACCTGGGCAGAAGCTGCCTGGCTCGGGAGACCCCCAGGTCCGCCTCCCTCCCTGCCTGCTTGGCTGGGAAGGGAGCTGCAACCCCCTGGGAGGGGAGGGCACACGTGGGCACCGAGCGGACCTGGGGAAAGTTCCGGGGGCTTTGTGAGAGAAAGGGGTCTTCTTGTGTCCATATATTGTCGCTTAAGGGATAGCCATGTCCCCACTTCTCCGTTTGTGCCAAACAGGTGGCCTGGGACATGCCCCCTCGCTTCCCGAGGACCTGCATCCCCTCTGCTCTGCCCAAGCCCACGGTCTTCTCTGAGACGTCCCCGAGCACGGAAACGGGCCTGTCTGCTCACCATCTGCAAGAACGCACGTCAAACCAGGCAGGAAACGGGTCACAGAGCAGAACCCCACCAGAGGCAAGGGGTGGAATCTTTTAGAGCATTTGCTCTGGCCACAGTGGAATAATTCAATTTAAGAAATTCTCAAATGTTTGCAAATTTAGCAATAACCTTTTAGATAATTCATGGGTCAAAAAAATAAACCACAAGGAAAATTGGAACACATTTGAACCAAATGATAAAAATATGACAAATCAAAAGTGGAATGCAGTAACTTCATAGCCTCAAGTGTGAATATTGAAGGGAAGAATCTAGAAACAAGGCCTGATTATCCATCTTCAGAAACCAGATGGAGAAAAGCAAATCAAAGTGGATGAGAGCAGAAGCGAATCTACCACAGAGACAGGACAGGGGCTCACGCATAAAAGCCGCACAAGGAGCATAGCTTGGAAAGGTCGGCTCTTCGTGGGGACCAATGGCACGGACGCAGCAGACGAAACGCGCCGCTTACAAACGTTCTGTTTGATGGAAAGTAAACACAGACGCGTTCCTGGATGCTCCAGGGACTCTGAGAAGTACAGCAATGAGATTATTCTGAGTTGGATTTGAAAACACAGAGGAAATGGATGCCTTCCTGGATACGCACGATTTTCCAACGCTGACACGAGAGAAAAAGGAGAAACCGGAGTCCCCTGAAGAAAGGGGATCCGTCATTTAAAATCTCCCCACAGAAAACCCTAGGCGTCAGTGGTTTTCCTAGCGAATTCCTCCAAACACTGAGGAAAGACTTAACACCGAACTTGCACAAACTGCTCCGTAGGGTGGAAAGAGGACCTGCCCCGGAAGGCGTCCGTCCCCCTCAACCTCCGCCCGCGCAGAGACAGAGGACACACCACGGCCGGTCAGGCTCGCGGGCTCGAGCACAGCAACCCCCACAGAATAGCAAACCAAACCAGATAATACGTTTCCTTTTCCGCGTAAAAAGAATAATAGGCAACAAGCAAGTTGTATCCTCCAGAAATTCAAGGTTGGTGATTCCATCTATTAACAGAAGAAGAAAAGGCATATACTCGCTTCAGCGGATGTTTACAGGAAGCGTTCAGTAGAGGTCGGCACCGTGGGGACAGACCTGTGAGGCCGGCGGGACAGAGCTCGGGCCCAGCCGGGGCCCAAGGAGGGAAAGGCAGAACTGGAGCTCTCGGGAGACCATGAGAGAGAATCCGAATGAGCCTAGGTTACCGGAACCAGCAGGTCCACCGGGCAAGGTTATCGGTGCAGGGTCAGTATGAGAATCACATTTCTGTGTCCCGGCAGAAAAGAGCGCACGTTTCCAAACATCATGTTTTCAGCAGCGTGAGTGCAGGGTTAAGTCTCACCGAACCTACACGTTCGACCTCGAAGCAGAAAACCCTGAGCCCTGTGGCACCTGCGTGGCTCAGCCGGTGAAGCGTCCGACTCTTGATCTCAGTTCAGGTCTTGATTTCAGAGTCGTGGGTTCGAGCCCCGCGTTGGGCTCTGCGCTGGGCGTGGAGCCTATGTTTAAAAAAGAAAAGAAAGGAAAAGAAAATCCCGAGCCCGCAGGGGCATGCTCTAACCAAACAGACTCTGACGGGAACACCCGAGGTGCCCGCACAGGCTTCTGGATCCTGGGGAGGGTCCCAGGTTCTGGAGACTGTCCTCAAGCCGGCAGTCGGGGGATTGGAGGCCGCTGGTGAACGAGACTCCAGAGAAGAGGGTGGAGAGGAGCAGCCTTGCTGGGCGAGGACGCTGGGCTCACGGTCCTTCAGGGACCCGGCACGCGGCTGCCAGGACAGGGGAGAGAAGGCAGGGACAGCGGCACCCTGCCCGCTAGGAAACATGGCTGGCGGACCATGGCAGTTTGGGTTCTGCTCTCCCTGGACTGCGGCATCTCTGGGCACCATCATGGTCGCTGCCCTGTCACTGCCCACAGGACCACTCCCCACGGCACGTCCCAGGGCCCCCTGCTCTCTGCAACCCACCTGCTTGGCTCTCACAGCCCGCGGAGAAGGCCAGCCCGAATGGTGACACCTGCGTGGCTTCCCGCGCTCTGTCCCTTGCGCCCGCCACCTGGGGCCTGTGATGTCCGCCATCTGGCTGCTCAGCGAGGCGCCAGGGTCGGCGTGGGCTCCAGCAGGCATGCCACACTCCCTGAGCACACGGCTCGGGCGATCCGTCAGGACCGGAGGACAGCCGTCCCTCCCCTGCTTAGTGTGGTTGCGGCCCGTGGAGGGGTCTGCCGCCCACCCTGCCCCCCCCGTGCCGGCTCCAGACCCCTCCTGCGGTTTCCTCGGTCGGCCCCACGGGCGGCTGGGCCACCAGCACCAGGCAGTGCACCAGGCGAACGGGCCAACGACCTGGGAGCACGTCCTCCGTCCGCGGAGCTCGGGATCGGCCGGGGAGCACATGCTCCTGCAGAAGGGCCTGCTGTCCTGGCGGGAACCCGCCCCGCACGCGGCCCCACGGCCGAGCTTTGCTGACAGTGCACACGCGTGTGCTCCCACACGGGAACGTTGACCCCCAAACACCTTACGCCAAATGTCCCGACGACCTCGCTGGCGGCTCTCGCGGCGACGGAAGCGACTGGCTGGGAATCTACGGCAGACGTGCCCCGGGCTGTGTCCCCCCAGGTGTCGTGCCCCACACAGACCTGAAGCTCACTTCCCGTTCTGTCCCACACGGGAAGCGGTGAACACGGGCTCTTCCAGGCCTGCTCCCGCGTTAGCAGCAGCTGCCCCAGGGAGCAGCGCGAGAGGTGGGGGGAGGTCCGCGCCCAGGACCTGACACCCCGTAAGTGTGCCCTGCCGGAGGCCACTCTGCCTGGTGGTCCCTCTACGAATATTCCCTTTGGGTCAGGTTAACATTTGTCCATTGGCATCAACCCATGTTTTCACGTGTTAGTTCCTACCCAGGTGGCCGGCGAGCTGGGCTCCAGGCGACCCCAGTCCCAGGTCACCTGGGGAGGCTCTCCCGGTGGAGGGAGGACAGAGGAAGGACAGAGACCCCAACGTCTGCACCCTCAGGAACGCTGGCGGGAAGGAAGGGTGGACAGGAGGGGAGGGGGGATGAAGGGGACAGCAGGGGCCTTGCCTGCGCCCTCCCATCCACGGCTGGCCCACGCCTGCTGGCCGCTGCCCTTGGGAGGCACGGGGCAGGTCCGGGCTGGCCTGAGGCCCGTGGAGACACGACGCCCGGCTACGGTGGTGCTGGAGCGTCCTACCGTGCGGGGCCCCATCGCCAAGCCCCGTGCACACACGGCATGCAACCGATGACTCCGTCCTTGCCTCACTTGACTTAATGCACGGGCGTCGTGGTGATGCCCACCAAGAACAGCTTCCCGACACGGCTCAGCCGTGAGGGCAGATTCCCCGGAGACACGCGGGGCGTCTGGGTCAGCTCTGGGCCGGGGCGCTGACACTCAGCAGCTCACATCCGCACGGACGTTTATGTGACGCGTGGGAAAGGGGCCGTGGGCCTCCGGGCAGAGCCGCTGACCACCCCTGTGGTTCTGCTCAAGGCGTGTGGCAGCTCCTGGTGCGGGGGCGGACGCCCATCTCCCACACACAATTCAGTTAACACTCATTCTGTTTTTGGTTTCCGAGGGCATTTGGGAGAAACTTTGTCCATAGCAAAGCCTTAAACCAAGGTTTTCTAGAAAATCCCAAATGCAGAAGCAGATGGCTCTGAAGAGTGACGCTCAGTTAAAGCAAAAGTTTAAACATCATTTGCTAAATTTGGGGACGCTCTCAGTGTGGACCCCTAAATTACTGTCTAATCTTGTCTGCTGACCCTGCAAAGCCTTCCCTTGGGAGAGCAGGTCGGTCCCCTGCACACAGGAGTCTCCGTCGGTGAGGCGGGAGGGCCGAGGACGCGCACACACCCTTTCCCTCGAGATTAAACACTGGGCCACTGGTGGGGTTTCAAATCTGAGCTGGAAACATGTTTATTTTTTCTCTTTGATGAAGTTCTGCTGTTCCTTGGGCTTTGAAGCTTATTTACTGTCATTAAATTGCATTAATTATTTCTGAAGTTTATACTTTTGCCCATGACTTTAAGGCTTTGTGGAGAGCGTGACATGCACGTAGACTCAAATAATTCAAAGAAACGGATCCAACAGTTACTTTTAACTGGCAGCAGAATGCAGCACCCAATTTGTTACCAACTTACATGCTATGGTCTAGAACTAATTTTAACTTCCCCTTGAAGTTGGAATTCAAAACCTCACTCGTGGCCCCACATGGTATTATCCGAGGAGAATGTTCATTTCATAATTTGAAACAAGAACCTGGATCTTTTACGAGGCCCAATATTATTTCCATATGAGGGAGCCGAGCTGGAAGGAGCGGCCGGATCAGACTGCCGAGCGCCATGCCGCCTGGGGCTGCAGCTTCGGGGCTGTTTCCAGAGCCCAGTGACAGCTCTCCAGGGGCACGCACCCTCCTCCCTGAGATCCAGCCTGGGGCACGTGCAAGGCAGACCTTGCTCCCCGGCTCCCCGGAAACCTGCCCCCGAGCGCTGACGTGCACATCATCATCGGGCTGGGGCTGGGGGTGCTCGGTGTTCCCTCTGCACTCTGTCTGAGCGGACGCCCCGGGGCCGCACAGAACAGACACTTTCCGGAACACCTGCTGAGGGGGAGGGGCTCCTCCAGGCCCTGAGGGTCCCGCAGTAAGATGAAGCCCCCTCAGGAGGACCTGTCCTCCGAGGGCCTCGTGGGTCAGCGAAGGGAAGCGGGAGCTGCTGTGTCTCGTCGGCCCCCGGGGTTGCCCCCCAAGCAGACCCCAGGACAGGGTTTCAGGCACAGGCACGGGCTGGGAGCTGGTTCAGGAGGCAGGAGGGGTCTGCATCGTCCCAACAATAGGCAGGAGGGCTGGGGTGTTGTCCACTGCCCTGCCCCGAGGCCCGGGATAGAGCTGTCGCTGACCGGTGGGAAGCCAGCGTGTCCAGTGTCCACACGGCGGCGGTAAGGCAGGGTCGGGGACGAGATGCGGCATCCGCAGAGTCATTTCAGCACTTTCTGTGGGAGGAGGAGGGTGGAGGCCACGGTGTGAAGTCAGAGGCCACGCCCTTTCTCCAGCTCTGTGCGCGCTGGAACCACGTGGCTGCTTTTAAAACCCGCAATGTCCCGGCTCTACCTCAGATCGATAAAATCGCCGTCTCCAGGGCTGGGGCCGGACATCTGTCTGTTTTGAAGCCCCCAGACCATTCCAAGGGCAGCTTGAGGACCAGCCAAGTGGGCGTGTGGACGACAGCACACATCTGGGCCACAGCTGTGAATGAATGCAGTGTTAGGGAGCTGCCAGGAATGAGGTCCACGGCAGATGTCAACCGTGCCCATTACAGGCTCATTCAGGAAACAGCCGTGTGTGCGCGTGTTCACGCACACCCCTGGAAGCAGCCGTTACGTGTGCACGTTTGTGCACGCCCAGGGGCATCTCCATCAGGGCAGGCAGGGGGACGGGAGTGCACATAAAGCAAGTAACTGAACCAGCAAGGATCAGACGAGAGGAGAACAGCCGCGTGCCCTGACTGAGAAGTCTGAGACGCTCTGCACCTGAGCTCTGAACAGTGAAACAAACACAGCAGTGAAGCTATGGAGGATTAGAATAACGACGGATGGATACTTTTATTCCATGGCCATGCACATGGCTTGTATCTTGGTGTTTGAGATGAAGTGGGGATCAGTGTCAGTTTTCCCCAAACCACATAGAAAACAACCCTTCTGGAATGCTGTCCTACCAACGGTGGGTCCCTGGACCCCAGCATCCACTGCAGACTTGCCCGTGATGTTGCCCGTGGTCCCCATGCTCCCAGAGTTCATGGGGAAGGCTACTCTTTCTTCTCAGAACGTTCCTGGTTATGATTGAATTCTTCTTTCCAAATGAACTTAAGGATTATTTTTTTACAAGTTTCCAAAAGCTGCCGTGGGGATTTAATTTATGGACTGATTTGAAGAATGCACAGCTGAACAAGGACTCCTGGAATGATGATGCGTGCCGACCTTCCTGCGCGGGGCTCAGCGGTGCTTTCTCTTCATGGTTTGCCTCACTGAATAGTTTAGGAAGCTGGCTGTGTGCTTTCGGAAGCACCATGAACAGGGCCCTCCCTCTACCGCATTTCTGACAAGTCGCGTTCCCGGGGAGCCCCCCTGCAGGCTCTCTGAGAGCGGCGGGCTCTGCCGGGCTGGGTTGGCTGGGGAGGGGATGCCACCTCCACAGGACCTGCCCTCCTTCCAGAAACACCACCTGCTCTGAGGGGCGGGAGGCCGCGTGCTCACCTCCAGCAGCAGCTGTTCCTCACACCGTGGGGTCGTCTGGGGACAGCACATCTGATCGGGACCCTGTCCTTCTGCAGCACTCCCAGGACCAAGGACAAGAAGGGACCCCCGTGCTGTCCCGAAGGTCATGCCGGGGGCCTGGGTCAGGATGAGAGACCATCAGATTCAGGAATGAGGAGCCACATCCCCACCCTCAGGAAACGTGTCTCCTCCCAAAGATCCAGCCATGTTTGGGGAGAATCGCAGGGGCCGAGCTTAGCCATGGAGGGAGGGCC
Source organism: Phoca vitulina (assembly GCF_004348235.1). Classification (NCBI taxonomy): domain Eukaryota; kingdom Metazoa; phylum Chordata; class Mammalia; order Carnivora; family Phocidae; genus Phoca; species Phoca vitulina. Next base: position 615,257 of record NW_022589720.1, read on the forward strand.
CACAGAGGCGGGAGCTCCAGCAGGATCAGGACCGGAGCCCCCTCCCCACACGCCAGTTTCGGGCCATGCACAAGCTGGATCCAGCTGTCCATGCTCCTGACACAGATTCCATCGGCCCCACCTGCCACGTCTGGCCTGCCAGCGGGGACCCACAGTAGACGGCTGCTCGCAGGGTCCCATGGCTGCTCCAGCATGATCCCCTTTATGCCTTTGCTTTCGATTTCCTATTCTCACACGTTTATCCACGGGCCGCAGAGGCTTTTCTCACCTATGCAGAGTCCGCCCAGACCACCCTCCACCCCGTCGCCCGCCGGCAGCTTGGAAACCGCGATGCCGTGGCCCGGACATCAAACGTCAGCTTTGTTTCTGCGAGCGGCCAGTTGGCAGAAATTCCTCGCACTGCCTTTTAAGATGGGAGCCAGTCGAAGAAGTTCTAGTTTACTCGGTCTGTTTTCCTCTCCTGCCTTCAGTAGAAACCGTTTCTTACGCCTGCAGTCGATATTTAATAACACTGCAGTCAAAGGGAAATGCCCGCGGCTCGCTGAGGAGCATGAAACAAACGGAGAGCCAGGGGGAGAATCATGCCAGAGCGCAGTCTGAACACACCGGACTCGGGAATGCTCGAAAATAAAGATCCAATTGTGCCTTATTTATTTCCCTTGTTCCGTCTTGGCTGGTGAGTCTCATTAAATGCTTTCCTGGAAAACAATTCATTCGTCTTTCTGAGAGCACTTTGGACCTTTATGAGTACCAGCGACTCATAAAGGGCCCTCTGTGGGGCCTGGAGCCCAGGGCTGCGGGCGGCAGGGCTGGGGCAACACCCGCTCGGCCCGGGGCTCCTCTGCTGTGTCCTCACACCGCCGACTCCTCATCCTGGAGCCCAGTGGCCAGGGCCCCACCCCAGGGTGAGGTGGGCCTGCGGGGCAGCCTCTCCGAGACCCCCGCTCCTCGGCTCACCCCTGCGCTGGGGCGGCATGCGCATCCGGGGAGGGCGGCTCAGCGCCGGCCAGGAGGTGCTGTCATGCCCACAGCCCGGGCGCGCGGCAAACATGACGACAGGGTCGTCTTCGCAGGTGGTGACGGGTCAGCTGCGTACCTGCGCAGGAGGGAAAATGAACCTTGACCCATACTTCACATCAAACACAAAAATAAAATGGAGCACGGAGCTCATGAATGGGAGTGGTAAGGCTTCCGCAAGATGCTGGGAACCACGCTCACGACCAGGAGCAGGTTCTGCAGGCGGGCGGAGAAAGCACTAATGGGACTCCATTAAAATTAAGAACCCCGTCCATCCGAAGACCCCACTGGGGCACCTCGGGGGCTCCAACCCCGAGGAGATAGATAGCGACCCAAAAACAGGCCAAAGGCTAAACCAGCACTCCCCAAGCAAGGACGCCCCGGTGACCAGCAGGGGCAGGAGAAGGGGCTCTGCGTGCCAAACAGCCAGGAAACACCAACGAACCCCCAAGCGGACCCCCCAGGTGCAGGTGGCGGGCGTGGGGAAGGTCGGCCCCAGAAGGCACAAGAGCGCGGGAGGCTGGGGACAGGCCTGCCCCTGGGACCAGCTGCACATGCGGTGCGGTCAGAGGCCAGCACCCCGCGTCCGCTCTGCTCTGGGAGGCTGAACGGGGAGGCGAGCCCGTGGCCACGGGACTTGGAGCCGCGGGGCGTCCAGGCCGCCATCCTGATTGGGGGATGGATACGCGTGCGGTGCGGCGTGATCACACTCCCCCGTCTCTCCCGGGATGAACAGACCCGTGAATGATCCTCCCCTTCCCTGGAGGGCCAGACCACAGGTGTGTCTGGGCCAGGCTGGCGCCCGTGGAGGGTCAGGGTCTGGCGTCTCCAAGGCCCCTGCTCATTCGGTTCCCTTGGGTGAAGAGTCCCTGAGAAATAAACCACAAAGTGAGAACATTCCCAGGGACACAGTCAGTCTCAGTTTTCCAATCTGACCACAGCCGTGGCCCCCGGGCTCCCAGGCCCTTGTTCCCTGGGGAGGGGCGGGGCTCAGATGCCCATCCTCACCTGTGCTCCCACCTGACAGCTCCCGAGAAGCTGGGGAAGGCACCAAACGTCCCTGGCAGCCCCCAGGAGGTCCAGCCCTGTGCACACCCAGGCCGAGCCCAGTCAGACGCCATGGACACGTGGCCTCCAGAGCTGGGAGGCACAACAACCGTGGGAAGCTCCCCCTCAGGGTACAAAGGGCCCACAGTTCCCGGGGGGTTCCTTCAGCACAGAGGGCCTGGAGAGGCAGGGGGACAGAATGTGGCTGCTATTCTTCAATCAGGCCCAGGGCCCGTCCCCAGACGTGGCATTTTCCCTAGAAGGCTGGGGTCTTGGTCTGCAGAGACAGCCTAGCCTACCCCCCCGAGGGGCCGGAAGCAAGTGGTTCTCACTGATGACCCTCTGCGGTCAACCCGTTTACACCTCTCCTTGTGGCCCTGAATCTCACACACGTCCACTCTGCTGGCCTGCATATTTTGCTGTCAGCATGGGCGAAGGGCTGTCCTGGCCATTGTGAGAAGCTGTCCCTCGGGCCTGCCCCCTTCAGACCAGAGACCCTACACCTCCCCAGCTTGGCCTGCTCACCATGTGACTCTGCTAGCGGGTTAGTGTGTGTATGTGTGTGCACGTATGTGAGTGTAGTGTGTGCGTGTGTGCATGTGTGCACATATGTGAGTGTAGTGTGTGCGTGTGTGCATATGTACACGTACGTGAGTGTATTGTGTGCACGTACGTGAGTGTATTGTGTGTATGTGTGCACACATGTGAGTGTATTGTGTGTGCATGTGTACACGTATGTGAGTGTATTTGTGTGCATATGTGTGCGTGTATGCACATATGTGAGTGTATTGTGTGTGCGCATGTGTGCACATATGTGAGTGCACTGTATGTGCGTGCATGTGCATGTGTGCACGTATGTGAGTGTATTATGTGTGCACATATGTGAGTGTACTGTGTGTGCGTGTGTGCACGTACGTGAGTGTATTGTGTGTGCATGTGTGCACATATGTGAGTGTACTGTGTATGCACGTATGTGAGTGTATTGTGTGTGCATGTGTACACGTATGTGAGTGTACTGTATGTGCGTGTGTGCATGTGTGCACGTATGTGAGTGTATTGTGTGTGCATGTGTGCACATATGTGAGTGTACTGTGTATGCACGTATGTGAGTGTATTGTGTGTGCATGTGTGCGCGTATGTGAGTGTACTGTATGTGCGTGTGTGCATGTGTGCACGTATGTGAGTGTATTGTGTGTGCATGTGTGCACGTATGTGAGTGTATTGTGCGTGCATGTGTGCACATATGTGAGTGTATTGTGTGCATGTGTGCACATATGTGAGTGTACTGTGTGTGCGTGTGTGTGAATGTGTGCACGTATGTGAGTGCGTGTGTGTGCATGTGCGCACGTAGGTGGGTGCGCTGTGGGGGGTATATATGCACACGTGTGGGCTTACATGCTGAACCACGCCTGGCATCTGCTCCTGGCCACACTGCTCTAGGACCCCCAGGTCGGCCTGCTCCTCCTGGTCTCCTGGAGTCTGTGGGAGGAGCCTGACAACAGACCATTGACATTTCCCCCAGGAGAAGGGTGCGGAGCTGGAAAAGCAGGGTGGACCCATGCCCAGTGACTGTGGGCCGTGTTACAGCAGGGAGGGAAGAGCCAGTGCGAGAGGCCCTGGGACAGCTGGTCCACAGGGTTGGGGACAGCACAGCTCAGCAGGGGCTCAGGGACAGTCCTGAGAGGCAGGCTGAACTCTATAGGCAGAAGGCACAGAAGCCAATGGTTCTGGAGGCCTGGTGAGGGTGGGAGATGCTGACGGGAGCAAGGGGGAAGGGGTGGGGTGGGCTGCAAGGAGGGCGGGGTCCTGGGGGCAGCAGAGGAGCAAGTGAGCCTGAGCTCAAACACGTGGTCCGGCTCCCAGAGGTCGCACCAATTGCAGTGACCCAGGAGGCCTGCAGGGAGGTGGCGTCACAGGCTGGGTATTCTTCCTCAGCTGCGTAGAGTCTTCCTGGAGGTCACCCTGCTCTTCACAAGGGACAGCTCCCTCCTGGTGAAATGCAGCATCTGCGGGATCAACACGAGAGCATGCAATCCTCCCAGCCTCGGTGCCGAGTGCCGTCCCACTGTGTGGCAAAGCTCCTGTCCCGTGGCATCTGCAGGACACGCCAGCCCACCGCAGGCCCTGAGCAGTCCTTCTATTAAACATGGGGTCCCCACACTCTGCAGGGGCCATCCTGCTGTGCACCCCACGATGATTATGTCCTCTTCTTTCTCAGTCTTTTGGGGTTTTCAGATCTTCGTGCACAGTTTCCAAACGACGCCTGCCTCCCGCCCTCCCCTCTGCAGACCGGCTCCTGGAAACCGCCAGCCAACACCGCCTGGTGCTTCCTCCTCTCCTCACGTTCACATCTGTCCCCTCTCGTCCCAGACGCGAGGCTCCACCACATGCCCCTGCTCTGCCTCAACTCCCAGCGCGTCTGCAGAAGCAGCTCCCCGCGACTTCTTGGGCAGGTGGGACATTGAAAGAGAAGCTGCCCTTCCATGATGGCCAAATTGGATGCTTGTCTTTTCTCGACTCCAAGTAGGTAACCCTAAAGCACCCAGCAGTTCTTCCCACAGGAAGCAGGACCCAGAACAAAAAAGAGACGCCCTTCCAGGCACCCTCCTGGACAGATGGGGCCACCTACCCGCCCGGGGTTCCCTGGATCCCCCAAGGTCAAAGGGAGCCATTTGCAGTTCCTCCAAAGCCAGAGCCTCCCCAGGGACGGGAATGATGTAGCTGGCCTTCCTTCCTCCTGCAACTTTCCCGGAGAACCCGCCTTTTCCCTAGAGGCTGGCAAGACTGCTCACACGATCCCCCAGTCTCTGCCTTCAGTGTCCTTCCAAGCCATGCAGGACCTTTCCGTGCAAGGGCCTTGTCCTTTAGGTTAGGCTCCTGGGGTGGGGGACCTTGTCCTCGGAGTCAGGTTCAGGGGGGTGCTTGTCCTCGGGATCAGGCTCGGGGGGGTGGTGCTTGTCCTCTGGGTCAGGCTCTGGGGGGGGACCTTATTCTCTAGGTCAGGCTCCTGGTGGGGTGCTTGTCCTCTGGGTCAGGCTCTGGGGGAGGTGCTTGTCCTCTGGGTCAGGCTCCTTGGGGGGTGCTTTTCCTTGGGGTCAGGCTCAGGGGGGTGCGGTGCTTGTCCTCAGGGTCAGACTCCGGGGGGGGGCCTTATTCTCTAGGTCAGGCTCCTGGTGGGGTGCTTCTCCTCTGGATCAGGCTCCTGGTGGGGAGCTTGTGCTCTGCGTCAGGCTCCTAAGGGGGGACCTTGTCCTCTGGGTCAGGCTCCCAGTGTCCCCTCCCCATTTACCTGCTGTCCTTAAGCTCATCAGGCCTGAGGGAGGGTGAGGGTTAAAGGGAGAAAGGGAAAATCCTTCTTTTCCCTCAGCTTCTCTGTAGCGTGAGCCCTCATGTTCTCAGAGCCAGAGGGAGGTTCTGTGTTTCCTTTTCTTTCCTGAAAGAAGAAAACACAGGTTCTCTAGCACGGCTTTCCCGGAGAAGTGACAGGTCCTGTGCCATGTGATTTGTAAAACCTCCTTCAAAAGCGAACGAGCTGCTGTCGCCAGTGTCCCAGCCGAGACCCCGTCCTGGTCTGCGGCGGCCCCCGTGTGCGCCCCCATGTGCGCTGCCTGACTGCTGGGGTCGAACCCACGGTCTCTCATGCCAGGATACCATTAGTCAGCGTTCAGCGTGGACTTCGGATTCCTGCTCCTTTAAAGCAGGACGAATGATAAAACAACCCAAACCACGGAAACTCGGTTCCCAAGAACCAGCTCCTCCCTCTCGAATTTCCGTTTCCTCCACCTCCGGGCGGAGACGCCTGCCTGGAGCTAGTCGGTCCCTTAGAGCCAGAGTGAACAGCTTCAGGACTAGTTAACCAGTTGACCAGTCCTCTGAGAGGACTGAGAAGGACCCTGGCCCCAGATCAACTCGGAGCGCGTCCCTCCGTGTGAGCGCGCACACGCTCGGCCATCTGCCTCTCCTTAAACTTGTGCTTGTTGCAAGCTTTCCCCATCTTTACAACAAGCATGTATTTCTTGTAAAAAGTTAACGTTTGGAGCTGAAACAAGAAAAGTCCCCCATCCTCCTTCTAATAAAAGTAACTTCTGCTAACAACTTACTGTGCGTCTGTCCAGACATTTGCCCGGCATGTGCAGAGAGAACTGCAGCAGAGCGTGTGGCCTCGGGTGTCCTCCGGTGGGAGGCTGCGTGGACCTGGACCACGTTTCCAACTGCGTAAGCTGTCCATCAGGTGGGCGTGACACACACGAGTTCCCTTTGGTGACAGTTACAGAGCTTCCTGTGATTTCATCTCCTTGCACGCAGGGCACACCCCACACACTCTCGCACACACACATGTGCAGACGTGTGCCGACACAAGGCTGTCCGTGGGAAAATTCCCACAAGTGGTGCCCCGGCCCGAAGGACCTGCATCGGTCTCAGTGCTGAGCTGAGCCTCGGAGGTGCCGTGCTCCCAGCTCAAGCGCTGCCCGGGAACAGCCTCGCCTCCCGAGAACGGGTCACTGGCCAGAGGCCCCTTCCTTCCTCACTACTGTGTCCAGCACTAGCCCACGATCCAAGCCATCACTACACATGTTAGCTCATGCTGGCCCTGGGCTCGACACAGTTCCCCCCCGAGCCACTGGCAGTCAACAGAGCCGGGCTGCGGATGAGGGGCTTCTGGAAGGCCATCCACCTCCCCGTCTCAGCCCTGGCACCAAACGAGTCTCCGTGAATGTGGCGTCACGATTCCGGCCATCGGACATCAGTGTTCCAAACAGAACCAGACTCGGTCCAGCCTCGGTCCTGAGTGGCGGGCTCCCGTGTCACCCCCACGCCACGTCATCAGTCCCAAGAACCCCCAGGGCAGACTCAGTGGGTCTTTCCCAGCTCTGGCTGCACAGCCGGGTCAGGGCCCCGTGAGCGGGGCGTCCGTGGTGGCCCACGCCGCAGCATCGGGGGCCCGGCCTGGACCCGGCTGGGGCAGCAACTCGAGCGGACTTGGCCCTGAGTGTCACCTTGGCTTCCCTGCTGCCCGCAGGAAAGAGAGGACAGGCGCCACAGCGCCGCGGCGGCCCGGCCATGCGGTGTGGTCCCCGGAGGACTCTCCCGGCAATGCCAGCCCTGCGGTCAGCCTTCCTCTCTGTTCTGCCTTTATTTGCAAATTCTTCTCGGGAGGCGCTTGACCAGCACTTCCCAGAAACTGGTCCCCAGGCCAGCAGGAGCCCATAATGAAGTTCTCCTCGGTCCGTGGTCAACATGAGATAAGTCGTGCCAGGGCAGTTTCTCGGCCAGGCCACAGGGAGTTCACGGAAATGCTGTCCTTTTTCTGAGAAGCTTCTTCCCACTTTCCCTACGAGGAAGGACGAGGGGTGACAGGGCCTCTCACCCACGAGGGCCACCCCTGACAGCGTCCCCGCACATCCAGATGCTCGGACTGTCCCCTCCCTTGTCCGGGCTGTTCTGACAGCCACAAAGAGCAGTGTGGCACGAGGGCCCTGCCCAGCCTTCCTCCCAGGACCATGGCTCCGTCAGGGCCTCCTGGTGTCTGGACCAGGGGATGTGGTGCTTGGAGCCACATGCCCCTGGGGAACCCCGTCCATCACCCCAAACAGCAGAGGTGAGCACAGAACGCAGTGTTGTCCACAATCAGCAGACCCCAACCACACCCGTAAGGCTCCTGACACGGGGATGGGTGCCTCCCGCACATAAATGTGACTGAGCCACGTTTCCACCGTGACATGACGTGGATGCTCATCCATGAAGTAGTACAACCTTATCTTCTAACCTGGGTGTGGGAGGTCCTGGGGGGGGTCCCCTGAGACCAAAGCACCCCCAGGCATCCAGACTGCTCAATTCATAACATTTCCCTCGAGCAGGTGTTACGGACTGAAGGCTTGTATCTCCAGGTTCATACACGAACCCTCCCCCCACCCCGGGTCGTGACACCTGGAGGCTGGGCCTCTGGGCGTTGAGGCCGCAGGAGGTCACAGGTGGAGCCCAGGAGGAGGGAGCTTATCTCCGCAGCTCCCCCTCTGCCCGTGAGGACACCCAGAAGGGGCACCCTGGCCCCCAGACCGAGAGAAACAAATGTCTGCTGTTGACGAGCCGCCCAGCTTGCCGTGCTCGGTGGCGGCTGCCCCGGCGGCTGAAGGCATCACAGCCCCTCCAGGATCTGTCAGTTCTGCAGGGAGAGCCAATTCTCTAGATGTCATCCGTGGATGCAGGTTTAGACAAGTCACTCTGAAAGCTTCCTCACGCTTTTCATTCATTCATTCATTCAACAGGTAAGTACTGAGCGCCTGCCCTGGGCTGGGCAGCAGCCCAGACACTCAAATGCCCAGGCTTTATGGAACCTACAGTGGCCAGAGGGTGTGGACAGGCAATAAACAAACACACAAGGAGAGGGAGGCTTTGCAGACCAGTGGCATGGCCCCTGAGCAGGAGGGGAAGGAGCCTTCATGCAGAGGGGCTGCATATGCAAAGGCCCTGAGGCTGGACCATGCTTGGCACACTGCCACATGGCCATGAGGCTGGCGCCACCGGGGCAGAAGAGACACGGGGGCAGCAAGGTGGGGGTAGAGTCAGAGGGGTAGTTGGAGAAGGCCGTGCAAGGGCCCTGAGGCCAGTGTGGACATTCAGCAGTTACTGCTAGGGAGACAGGAGATCTCCTGGGGCTTTGAGCAGAGAAGCCCCGGGGGCAGCAGGGAAACCCAGAGAAGGCTGCGGCTGTAGCCCTGGTGGACCAGGCTGGGGGGAGCATTGGGCCCAGCCGGGCACGGCGAGGAGCGGCCGGAGGGCTCCGTGCTCTGGAGGTGGAACCAAGCGGTTCACGGGTGCTGAGCTGGGTGTGGGGTGCGGGAGGCAGGAGCGGCTGGGGAAGGGTGAGGGACAGCAGACTGTGGGGCATGGGGGTTGGGCTGGGACGTTCTGAGCATGCTGTGCCCACTGCACATACGTGTCACTCCGGCTCGCTCCCCCCCTTGCTGTGGACACGTGGGCACCAGGGTGGCCTGAGGATGCTCCTCCTTGGTATGCGCTGGATCCCACGGAGGACACCACCTGAAACAGGCCGGCCCAGTCTGGGAGGGTCCTGTCTGAGCTGTCCCTTCAAAGCCAGACCCCTATCTGCAGTGCTGTCCTCGGCAAATTCAGCCTGTGCTTGGAAAGGATGGAGGCCGTGGCCCCAGGTCCGCGGGGAAGGTGTGGCCTAGGGCCCCGTGTCCTCCCAGCCCCGGTGGTGCCCAGCTGGAGGACGTGAGGCATGGAGGTGGGGCTGGAGGAGGGAAAGGGTGCTGGCCCTCGGCAGGCGGGCCTGACTCACACCCACATGTGTACTCCTGGGCCTTGGGCGTCTTCAGGCGGGTGGCTTGGTGTCACCAGCATCTACACGGGTGCAGGGAGCTCCTCTTCCCGAGGCCTCCTGATGGGGCCCAAGGATGGGCGTGCCCCAGTGGCCAGGATTCCTGACCCCAGAGCCGTTTCGGAGGGGCCCTCACTCTGACGTCTCCACGTGGGGAGCTCAGCTCACCCTGTGAGCCCCGAGGCAAAGGGTGGACTCGCCTCATGGTGATGCCCAGGGCCCCCTGCACGGGCGGGACAAGGCCAGTCTGGGCTGGGTTTGTGCGAACCCACGTCGTGAGCTCCAGCCCCTGTGGCCTCCTCAGCCCCGGCCACCTCCCTGGGTGCCAGCTCCAGCCCAGTATGGCAAGACACAGAAGAGATCGTCATCTTACCAAGAGGACCCCACACAGAGGCCCAGGCCCGGGAACGGCTCCCCTGTCTGGTTGAGAGCCAAGTCCATCTGGGTCCCCTAAAGCCCTGTGTGCCGCTTCCCGCGGGCCAGGGGGCCCTGTGTGGGGCACACCCCCTGGCTCCTTAGTTAGGGAATGCACATGTACCTCCACCATGAGCAGGACAGGTGTAGGCCTGCGGGTCCCAGGCGGAGGCTGAGAGGCCCGTGGAGCAGCCCCGCTCCGGCCAAGCCGCCCGGCCAGGCCAGCACACGAGAGCGCCGACGGCACATCATTGCTACTTTAGCCCCCAGTGGGCGGCGTGCGTCGCCCCGGGGGCCCGACTGACACAGCGCCTTTGAACCCAGGTAGTCCCACGCCCTGTTCTCTCCACACCGCCTACTTTATTTTCTTCACAAATCCTGCATAGGGTTCATCTATGCGTTTACGATCTGACGCTCTGCTTGGCGGGTGGCGGCCTGGTCTCGCTCCTTCACGGACGGGTGCTCTGTGCTCTGCTTGCAACGGCGGCCGGCGCAAAGTGGACACTCAGTCAACACTAGTGGGCAGCTGTACACACGAATCTTCCTGGACACGGACCCCCCCCCGCCCCGGGGACGTGGCTCCTTCCCCGCTAGCGAGCCCGGGAGGTGCTCTGGTTCTGGGCCTGGCGAGCGATGCAGTGGTGAATACGCAGGGCACATGGCGTCCCCCGGACAGAACCACTGGGCCCCAGGCCAGCCTCACCGTCGCTCTGACGCGCACCCCGCACAGCTCCCCAGGGCACAGAGGTGCGGGGAGGGTTTGGAGCAGCTAATTCAGAGACAGAAGGGAGACCGGCAGGCACAGTGGACCCCAAACGACAGAAGGGCGCTCGGGTTGCACAAGGAGGGCGATGGGCTCACAGGCTGCATCTCCAGAACGGGCATCTGTGACAGTGCGGTCCAAGAGACCGTGCTGGGAGCCCGCCGTCCCTCGGGGCAGCCTGGTTGTCTGTATGGGCTTGGGCCCAGCAGCTGGAGCAAGCGGAGACTCCAAGACGTAGCCCTCCGGCAGTGGGGCGGAGCCGGGGCAGGCCCAAACTCACACTGAATGTGTCCTTGCGCCCCAGGGTCACAGACACCCAGGCAGGGGCTCTCACGCTCGGGGCCACCCAGGACCCCAGTAGCCTCGTGGTCTGAGCTCCTCAGCAGCAGGGTCATGAGAAGGCCGGGGCTGGGGGCACAGGGAGCACTGTGACCCATGCGGCGGATGCATCTGGGAATAATTCACTGAAATCTGGAGCCAATGTCCCCTGGTGAGAGTCAGCGGTCATGTGTGAGCGTGCTTGCTGTTTACATTTTATGTCTTTCAGAGACAAACTCAAGAGCGGAATTTGACACCAGTGACCCAGTGTGCAAAGCTTTCCTCTGCCGCTGGTCACAAACTTTTCTGAGTATCCCACATTCGTTTTTGCGGGATCTTCCAGCAGCTATACCAGCAACACAGACAGGCCCGCCGGCTCCAGGCCGAGGGAAAGCCTGTCCCCATGGTGACGGAGCTCAATTCCAAAGGATTCTTCCTGTAAACACAGTGAGCACCCAAGGTGACCCTGGGCAGACAAGTTGCGTGGGCACACAGCGTCAATGGGCCGTGCCATCTCCCTGCATCTGGACAGGCCTAGCAACCTGTCCCCCTCGACGGCATGTCCACTCAGGGTCTTGGCACCCAGTTGCTGGACCACAGATCCCCTGATAGACACACAGACTTGAGCTCAGTCCAAAGGGACTCTGAGACCTGACCCCTTCCTCCCAGATCCCAGCTCTGGTGGCAAGGGCTCCCCAGCCCAGCCTTGGCTCCGGGCAGGCCCTGTTCCTCTGAATCCTGGAGCGTCACTGCAGCCTTTCCCCACGCGGAAAACCTCGGGCTGCTGGCTGTAGGCCTGAGTCGCAGGTGTGCTCCGCCTGGGCCTGGTTCCCAAGGTGGGAAAATGCGGTGTCTGCAGTGGGGAAGCCACGAGAGGGTGGGAGGAGCAGTACTGAGTGCTCTATGGCCGGTGACACACTGTTCTTCTGATGCTTGCAGGATGACCACTCTGGCGGCACCGAGCAGTGTGGACCCACTGCTAAGGGTCCCAAGCCTCAGCTGGGACAGTGTGTGTCGCCCCAAAGTGCCCAGCCAGGGTGAGGTGGGGGGAGCGCCGTGGGGGACAGCCAGGGGCACCTTGCTGCAATCCACCCACCCGGAAGGGCATTTCCTGCCGGCCACCTCGCTGGGCACAGGAGTGGGAAGGACCCTGTGCAGGGTCTCCCTGGACACCCAGGAGGGGGAGCTGCTCCGTGGGCATCACCAACCTCAGCACCAGGTCACAGCTCACCCAAGCTGGACGAGGGACCTTGGGTGACAGTGCCCACCTCGACCAAAGTAACTCCCGGACACTGTACAACTTGACCTTGCATGGTTCCTGCTGAGGACCGCAGCACACAGCCACTACTAATGGGGCAGGTGGGCCCAGGGCAAGGAGGGGCTGACCCTCTGCTCCTCCCTGCCAGAGCAGCCCCCAAGAAACAGCGAGCAGACACTTCTCCCCGGGGAGGTCGGAGGTTGGAGCAGGGCCCGGGGACTCCCCTCGGAGACCTGGGGGCGCACGGACCTTCCTGGCCACCAGGCTGGGTCACCGCTGGGGTACTGGAAGCCCAGCGCGCCTCTCCGTCTAGCAAGTTGTGCCAGAGCAGGATGGATGCCTGACACGCCCCTCGCCCTGCCCTCCCGCGCCACGCCCCCCGCATGCGACGCCCCGACGCCACGCCCATCTCCGCGCCTCGCCCATCTCCGCGCCACGCCCATCTCCGCGCCTGGCCCCGCGTGTCACGCCCCCTCGGTGCCACGCCCCCTTGCCGCATCCCCTCGGTGCCCCGCCTCTGCCAGCGTCTCGCTCTTCCCCTGCCCATCTCCCCGTGTCATCCTCGGTCACCTGGCGCTGCTAGCAGCTAATTTCCTGGGGGACTCGTTGGCCTGCTGTCCAGAGCAACGGGGCTCAGCCACTGACCTGGTCTGTGGTGTCAGGAAGGGAGTACAAGTGGGCTTCCCTGCATTCCAGCTCCCTGGGGCGCTTTCCCACTGGAATGTGGAAATTGCCCTATTTTCCTCCTGCTCATCAAGGTTCCCTGGAAAACCTACCAAATGCCTGCTGTCAACACCCCTTCTCCAGGGCGAGGCTGAGTGTTCCCAGTTACCCTGGATATTACTCCACAGATCAGCAGTTTTCATGAATAACAAAGTATTTCCAGGTGCCTCACACACTGGATGTTTATCACACGTCTAGCGTTCAGTGATTAAGACACCCTCCTCCCCACGGAGACCCCAAGTCCTGGGGAGAGAATGGGGGATGGTGCTGGTGCTCCAGAGCCCCAAAGGACAAAGGTGCCAGGATTCAGCTTAAATGCTGGAGGCAAACAGGCTCCCCTTCTGTGGGTCCCAGGTGTGTCAAGATTCACATTCTCCTCTCTCCCAGCTACTAACCCTAAACAAACACCTGGTCTCGTCCTGGCTCCTCCCACATCTGGGAGGCAGACAAGCCTGGCCAAAGGGTTGGGGTGAAGAGGGGGAGGGAGAAGGGAAGAGGGAGGGGGAGAGAGGGGAGGGGAGGGGAAGGAATGGGCCAGAAGGGAAGGGGAGAGGTCCTGCCAGCTTCCATTCCTCCAGCCCCACCTCTGAGTGGCTGCATTTTGCCTCTGGGCTCCTGCTGGGAGACAGATGGGGGGTCTTGAAGCCAGCACCCTTCCCAGGCTGAGCCAGATGTAATTGCCCTGCTCCTTTGCAAGAACCCCTTGTGGGATCAAAAAGCTGGCAGCCTCAGTTCCCTCCTGGAGGGCTGGGAGGGCTTCAGGAAGAATCCATCTCCTGCTCTCTGCCCCTTCCCAGACCATGGGTGAGGGTGAGGGTCTTCTGTCCTTGCTGTGGGGCAGCAGGTAGTAAGTCCTGTCTCCTTGACTCAGGTTCAGTGGCCGTGAATTATAGTCTTGGTTCTGTTTCCGTGTATTTGGGGAAAGGTTCAGTGTTGGCACTGACTCTTAAAGCCCTCAGATCTGGAGCTTTCTTAATTGGGGGTTGCCACCGAGGCCAGAGGCCACGTGGATGCATTCTGGAGGCCGTGGGTGGGAGGTATGGGTTGGGGTGTCGGTGTTGAGGGCCACGGGGTGACAGTAGGGCTGCACGTTGGCCCCCCGCCCTGTGAGACACCCTCTGCCAGGCAGAGAACCTGGGTAGGGGCTCGGAGGGGCAAGCAATAGAGGAAGGAGCCGTCTGCACAGGAGGGATGAGCGCACACAGCGTGGATGTGTCCACATACCTCCCTTGGGATTGGGGCTCGGTCAGCCTCCCAGGGCTGGGACCTGCAGTCTCTCCACACAGGCTGGCCGCATGCGCATGGCTCATCACCCTTGGTGCCCCCACGCCCCCTTCAGGGCATCCGGGCCCCGGCTCCCACCCTTGTGGGCTGCACGCTGTGGCCCGAGCTCCAGCTGGTCCCCACACCTTGGCAGGAAGGGGTATGACACAGCGTCTGTCACAGTCCCGTGAGTCTCTCCCTACCATGCAGCTGGAAGGACGTCAGATCAAGCCCTGACACACACCATGGGGCTCATCCTTCTCGGGGCCTGGCCCAGGCCAGAGACCCTGCCACCACCTCAGCACCTTCATCACCATCGCCCATTCCGGGCATCACCTGCGCTTCTGTCCCTCCAGCACACCGGCCAGGCCCTCGCGCTGCTCCCTTGTCTAGAACCTTCCGTGCCTCCACATTACCCACCTGTCATGAGCCCAGACCCTCCAGCCTCACAACAGCCTCGCGTGCCTTTTGTCTCAACTCTGTGCGGGCCATGGCCCCCTGCCCACCCTCGGCCTGAGTAATGTCCTGGACCGCAGGTCTCCTCCCAGACTGGGACTACGGCTGCCTCCAGCCCGGGCCCTGCCCCCTCCCCGAGGTCTTCCTCGGCACCAGCCAGACACCACTTTCCTCCCCCGAGCTCCCCTCCAGGACAAGTGTTTGCGGGGCCCCCACTACACAGGTCGGTGCTCAGCCCTCCGTGGGTCACCTCACTTAGTGCTTTTCCAGATGTTCTGGGCAGATGCTGCCCCACCCCACCCCCTCCTGGCACATCCTGGGAGCTCCTTGTCCCTGCACAGATCCTGGCTCTTCCCAGCTGACCCACCCAGTAACTGGGTGCTGTTGGCCGGCTGGAACCCCGCCGCAGCAAGGCTGTGCCCTCATCCCCCACCGGGACGCCGGGACCGAGGGCCGTCTCTCTGCAGGACTCTGGGGAGCTTCTGGGGATTTAGCCTGGGATCCACTGTGGGGTGTGAGCCAACAGCTGTGGCCCCTTGCCCTCTTGGGTTTCCAGTTGCTGAATCTCCCTATTTCTGCAGGAACCCCGGTGATCTGTGAAGGGACCTTGAAGGAAAGGTGTTAGCGGGGGGGTTCAGAGCCATCCTGAGGGTGGGACCCCATTTGTGGCAGGCAGTGGGAAGGAGGGGTTGAGCTCTGATGGGCCCATGTGCTGTGCCGCCCCCTCCGCGTCTCTGATCCACCCCCGGGTCTCCCGGGACTGACTCGTGCCACACCGTGTGGGCCCCCTGCGATGGGCCGGCAGCCGTGGAAGCAGACCCGCACCGGCAGCATGGCTCGTTAACCGGGCGCCGGAGGGGACACGGGCTGCGTGTGCACCAGAGGGGCAGGCGGAGGCTTGTCCAACAAGCCCCCGGGATTCTGAGGCAGGCAGCCGCTGTGTCTCAGGTCACCCTGGCAGCCCCACGGGGAGGAGTGGACACAGCGGCTCAGAGGTCCGTTCTCACGGCTAATGGGGAAGCAGGCACAGAGGACCTTCTGTATGCGCTCTGGCCCAGGGACAGGGTGGGAGAGAGGAGCTCTCAGCCGTGGCGGGGCCGCCGGCAGGATGGAGGAAGGCGTCCGTGGCGAGAACCATCGCAGCAACAGGCACGGGCAGACGTGGCCGTCCGTGGGCTGTCATCCAACGGCAGAACATTCTAGAAGGACCATCCACTGCCTGGCCTTTCCAGATTTGAACCTACGTCCATGACCTGGAGCTGACCCTTCTCCCGCTCGTGGCGACCTGATTAAGGCCAGGTTGAGAAAGGGCCCACTGTGCACCGGCTGTCCCAGCAGTGCTGTGGGCAGGAGATCCGGAAGAGGCGTGCACAGCGTGCATGGCAGGCCAGGGGCTCTGAGTGCAGAGGTGACGGGCTGCGTCTGTGCCCTGAGGTCTCTGGGGCGCAGGTGCAGGGCGACCCCATCGCGCTGCCCCACTCCCCGTGAGGTCCAGCAGGGCATGGGGGTCCTGCAGACAGAGGACCGCACCCACATGCGTGAGGCCAGACAGAGTGCGCTAAGCTCTGCCCCGCAGGAGGTGAGGAGGGAGATGCCCAAAGTGGCCTCCTCCACCCAGAAAGGGAACGTAGAAATTCCATTTCCTGACCTGGGGGATGGCTGATGGGTCCCCCCAAGCCTTCCCAGTGCTTCTGCAGCTTTGAGACCAGCATCTTCTTCCACCTGGCTGAGTGGCCACCCACGCAGCCGCACACGAGGACGGGGAGGCCCACCGGGAGGCAGTGTGCCAAGCCCAGGTGTGTGGGAACCTCCCTGCCAAGAGCACTTCTCTCCCCTGCCCACCAGTGGACAGCCCCACGGATCCTTCCGGAAGCAGCGACAGCCTGCATGGGGAAACGCTGAGAGATGTGGAAGAGAAGACACCAGGCACCCAGGGACGGTGCAAGCTGCCTCGAGGAGCTGCCTCAGCTGCAGGACAACGCGCCACCCAGGCTGTTGGCCACGCTGGTCCCGTGGACAGCCGCATTCCTGGTCCCCGGCGCCCTGGCGAATTCCAGCACAAGCCTGGTCCATGGGCCGACACTGGCCTCAGTAGCCACCTGAGCCGTCCACGGCAGCTCGGTCACCTCGGGGCCTGGGTGCCGCGCAGCCAACCACACTCAGAGCTGGGGCAGGGGAGCCGGACCGGCAACTTGCACATCTGATCCACCCTCGCGGCAAACCGGGGAGGCATCCCTCCGCATTAGAGCCCACAGCAATGCGAAGAATGAGGGCTCCTAACCCCCAGGTGGACACCAGGGACACACGACCTGGTCACCGGAGCACATCCACGGCGCCGCAGCATCCACCGCCTCCCGGAGACCCTCACGCTTCCTTCACTGCTGCGCAGAGTCGGGCCTTCTTCTCAAAATTAAGCAGGCGGGTTCCAGGAAGGTGCTTCTCAGGGCCATTGCCATCTGTCCTGCGTCGAAGACCACTCCAGCCGAAGTGCTTACAATGGCCTGTGGGTGGTTCTGACCTCAGGGACTCCCGGGCTCACTCACGACTTCCACCCGCTCTCTGACTCCGAGTTCACAAAGCCCTTGCTCACACCTTTGTCTGTTTTGATTGCGATTAAAACAAAACAAACAGGGAAGCCCATAAAACAATGCACATAAAACTATGCGGAGAACATCTTTGAAAAAGCGTTTTGTGAATTAGGTGCGTCTGTCTGTTTGGTGGGGTGGATCCCAGCACGTAAGTCTGTAGAAAAGATGTGCACAGGTATTTCTCTGAAGCTGAGAGTGGCGTCTCCTCCCCCCACCCAAAGCAAAGCCGGCTTGGGTCTCTTGGGGGCGATTTCCCTGGAGAGGCACATAGTTACACCCCCAAAACGGCTGGGGTGAGTGAGAGTTGGCGTAAATGTAGGCGCGCCAGGACGCAGGCGTGAGAGCCTCGGACCCACTTCCCTTGGGTGGTTTTAATGGGGACGCACCAGAAAGTCTGTCCCAGTGTGTTTGTGATTCACAATAAGCTTGCACGTGGGAAGCCTGAAAAGAGAGAGGGGAGCACGTTTGAAACGCTTGACCCTGTGTTGTGTTGGCTGCGTGAGCCGGTGCCCAGGAAGGAACCCAAATGTCGAAGAGCACTGGTCTGCAGGGACAACGGGGAGCGTGTGGGCCGTCCTAAGTCAGTGTCCCACGAGCACACGCCTCTGGGCCATCCATCAAGGGGGGGCACCGGAGAACTCGGGGCTGGGGGTTTGCGGGCCATTCTGGGGTTATTCTATGCCCCTGACAACGTAGCAGCCCGCTTACGAACCGCGGAGCGCACCCCACAGGAGTGGCAGCTTCAGACTCTGACACTGTCCTTGGGCGCGTGACCAATGCGTCCAGGCTGCCGTCTGCTGGAGGGAAACTGGCCCGGGGGCTCCCTAATGCTCTCTGTCTGTCCTAGCAAGCCCCATCGACGGGGGTGCGAATTCGGGTCTTGCTTTCGGCCTCGGGGCCCTTTTCCTGTGCCGGTGGATGGAGCACTCGGACGGGAAGGGCACCCCGGCTAAGCGTGCGCGTTCTTTGAACTGAAGCTTTGTGCAAAGAGACGTTTCTTCAAACAAGCCCCATCTGCGCAGCATTGTGACAACTGGCCGTGTCTTCCGGAAACTTCCCGTGGCCAGGAGGTGAGGGGGAGCCGAGATGCAGCTCACAGGGGGACAGGAGGCGGCTCCCGGCCGCACACACCCTTCCAGCCTCGGCTGCTGCCCGTTTCCCACCTTCTGTCTCTTTTCTGCCCAGAGGCAGAGACGCTGGGGGCGTCGCCCGTCGGTGCCAGGGCTCGAGGCCGGCTCTGCACACACAGAACGCGGCAGCCCGCTCGAGGGGAGGGTCCCTGGCCACAGCCGGCAACCGTTTTTCTGTAAAAAGTTTCTAGTGTGTGGTTACGGTCTGAGGCGGACGCCCCATCACGCCGTGGACCCTCATTTGGCCTCTCCTCAAAGGGGGTGGTGGACGGTGGCGGTGACCACCCAGTAATGACAACCACAGGGGCCGACACGCCCACCGCTCTGGACGGCTGTGTGCTCCAGTGGGACGTTTGTACTTTGCTTCCAAAGGCTCGCGGTGCAAAGCTGGCCCCCTGGACACTCGCCTCCCAACGCCCCAGCCCGGGGCTTCCGCTCCCCGGCGCAGGGGGGAGGGCCAAGGGGAGGAGCGGCGGGCACGCAAGCCGCCGGTGGGCAGAGGTGCAGTGTCCCCGTTTGGATGAAGGGGCCGCCAGCCCACCCCATCCCGAGGCTGCCCCGGGGAGACTGGCATGCGTGGGGCGGACAGTCCAGCTACCCTCCCACGCCCACCCGCCGGGTCCTGGGGACGCTGATGTGATCATGCATGAGAAGCACTTGGAAACCCGCATGGGTTAGTGACTAAAACACAGCCCTTCCCGCTGAAAGTACCGAGAACTGGTTTCATCAACAGGCAAGACTGTCCCGAAGGCCCCAAGACCCAGGGGGACGTGTGCCGGAGGCAGGCGCGGCCCCCACGCGGCCCAGCCTGCTGTGGGCTCAGCCTCCCGCTCCCTCGGGCCCCCGGGCGCCCGGACGATGCAGGGCAGTCGGGGGCCAGGCCGGGCTCGGCCGGGGCAGCCATGAGCCGAAGCTGGTGCTGCTGTCCGGTATATATAGGCTCTGTGCGGTCCCTTTGCTCGCGGCGGTGGTGGGGGGGCGCTGCCGGTGTCCCTGCCCGAACCAGCCGTCCCTGGGGGACAAGGACACTCAGAACTCCCCGGAGGCCCATGCAGAATCTCCACCCGCAGGCGAAGGGGGCATGGCTGACCCACACACAGGCCTCGGAGAGGACGTGGTGGTCAGTGTCACGGACGCAGCACCGGTACAGACACGATGCCGGCGGACCGGGAGGGCGACAAGGAGAGGCCGCCCCGGAGCGGGAATGTCAGGGACCTGGACCAGCCCCCAGCATACCCCTGCTGACGGGAATGACAAAGGGGATGAGGCGACATTTTGCTGCGAAGGGTCACAGCGGCTCGAGGTCTGAGTCTTAGAATGCTCGAATCAGCAGCTTTGCAAGGCCCTGGAGCTGGTGACCCAGGTTCTAGAAGGATCCCAGGCAGGCTCTGCCTTACCAGGACAGACGGTCAGAGAAAGGAAGAGTCTGGCGGGCACCAGGGTATCGGGGGCCACTGCGTCTCAGGGTCACCCTTTGAGCTGGGCCTGCAGAGGGGTGGAGGTGAGGTGGCGGCCTAGGGTGTCCGGGGTAGGGGCAGGGGCCTGGATTCCGCTCTGGGGTGCCCCGCCCCCTGCTGCACCAGAGAGCGACATCCTTCTGGGCACAGCCACGGTGAGGCTGAAGCAGTGGCACACGTGACCCCGGGGCTTCTGGGGGGGCTGGGGAGGCGTCCACGCCCGGGCACCCGGGTTTTGAGTCAGAGGACCACCCCGCCACCCAGTAGTGAGAGTTGCTTGTTTCTACCAATGTCCCCCTTTTGACGGAGGGCAACTTCCTGCCCTGATGTTGTCTGGGGCGTGGGATGTGCCCCGTGGAAGCCGTGTCCAGGGACACTGACTGGGCACGTGGTCAGATTCCTGGCACCGCTGCCCCCGGCGGCCAGTCCGTGAGGAGCCCGGGAGATTCCTCACTTGGAGCCTCCTCCTTTGAACTAAAGCAACTGATCAGTATTTGGAGCAGATAAAGCACTTGTCTGTGCCGTCTCTCAGGAGCCCCAGCCCGGCCAGGCGTCTGGCGGCCACCCCGCGGCGGCCTGTGGGGCTGGGAGGTGGGCCGCACAGCACCCCGCTCAGGGCCCCGTGGGTTCACACAACGCACGGGACTCGGCTTGAACCAGCTTCCCCTGAAGGACGGATGGCCTGTGGGGCCCAGCAGCTGGGTCCGTGCAGGGGCCTTGGCCTCGCCGGGAGCTGTGGCCACCGTCGCCTGACCCCGCTGTGTCAGCCGGGACCCAGTGCTTTGGCCGGGAGGCCCGTGAAGGCTCGACATCAGGACCAGGACTGGCCCAGTTACGAGATATGAGTTTTAGTATTTTTAATGAAGGAGGGGCCTCCGAAAGCCAAAGTGCCTGCCGCCCACAGGGCCCCTGAGACCCTGCAGACCTGGTCTATGCCAGTAGGAAGGAGTTCGAGACGGATGCCCCCCAGGGAGAGGCCTTGGGTGAAGGACAAGTGGACACATCCTTTCCAAGCCGGTATTCTGCACCTGCCTCCTGAGCTCAAGCAGCAAGTACGTCCCCAAATCTGAGGCTGGTGGGGGCATGGTGATGCCTCTCTCCTGGGTGAATTTGGATTCTACGATGATGATGGCCATCGTCCCAGTCAGGCCAGATGACTTTCTTCTGCTAGCACAAGGGTGGACGTTGACCAGGCCGCCCACACTGCCCTGTCTTCCTGCCCCGCACCCAGGCCGGTCCCCAGGAGCCTCCCAGTGAGAGCTGCTGGTCTTGCTTCTTCCCCGTTGCTGGGTGTGGGTGGGGCTGCCGGGAGTGGCCTGGGCCATGTCTACACCCACAGAGGCCATCCAGAGGTATCTGGCTGAAAAGGCCCTAAATGTCCTGGTGGGTGAGTGGCCTGCCCGGCCGCCTGCCGTCAGCCCACCTCTGCCCACGCTTGGCTCCAGCTTGTTTGGGCCCCAGTGAGTCAGAGTCTAGTTTCTTGGGGCTTTCTCCAATGGCTGGCTGTGCTGTGCCCCACCCGCGGCCGCATGGGCAGAAAATCAAACATTAAGAGCCAAAGAGTTCCCAGGTGTGCCATCGAAGGAAAGCAGAAGCAGCAGAAGGTAAAGTAAGCAAGCTGGATTATGTTAAAATAAAACCTGTGCTTCAACGGACACCACCAGAAAGTGAAAAGACGAGCCACAGAATGGGGAAGAATGTCTGCAAATCACGTATTTGAGAAGCGACTTGCATCCACAATATGTAAGAACTTTTACAACTCCACAAGAAGAAGGGTGAAGGATCTGAACAGACATCTCTCCAGGGAAGGTGAGCGAAAGCAGGCCTGATGTCATTAGCCACCACAGAAATGCAGACCACACGGGGTAGACACCACGTCACGCCCACTGGGACGGCTGGAATCAAAAAGTCAGAAACGAGGGAGGCCCGGGTGTGGAGGCCGTGGGAGCCCCTGTGTGGCTGGTGGCACGGTGAAGTGGCGCGTCCTCTGTGGAAAACCCACCGTCAGGTGGCTCCTCACGAGGTTAAACAACGGGCTGCCACGTGACCCCCCAATTACTCCAGGTGCTACCCAGGAGAACCGAGAACACATTCCCTACAAGGACTGTGCATGAATGCTCACAGCAGCCAAAAAGTGGAAAGAACCCACTGTCCATCAGCAGAAGAATGGGTAGGCAGAATGGGGTCTGTCCACACAACAAAACATGATTCAGGCATAAGAAGGAACGAAGTGCTGACCCTCGACACCATGCAGGGAATCTGGGACATATTAGGCTGAGTGAAAGAAGCGGACGAACAGCCACATGTCACATGGTTCTGTTCACACAAAATGTCCGAAACACAGAGGTCCACAGAGACAGGAAGCAGGGAGTGAGTGGGAGATTGGAGGTGAGCGCTAAGGGTATGGAGTTTCTTTATGAGGTGACGAGAATCTTCTAGAATTGACTGGTGATGGTGGTGTGCATCTACGAAGAGCCTAAAAATCCGTGAATTGTACACTTTAAGTGGGCGAGTTGTGGGGTACGTAAATTACATCTCAGTAAAGCTGCTAAAGAAGAAATGCGAAGCCTTGGCGGGGGAATCCAGGTCAATGTGGACCATGTGTGAAATTTCTGCTTTACGATCCGGCTCTCTCTGTGTGACAAAGCAGATGTGATGACAGATGCTGGCCAGAGCAGGGCCCGGCCTCAGCTGTGGCCCTAGCAGCCCAGGGCCACCTTGGGGAGGAGGAGGAGGGCAGTGGAGCGCAGCAGAGTGTGGGACTGGTTCAGGGGCACCCTCATTCCACCTGTCTTCCCAGGACACACACTCACCGTCCCGGCCCTTAACAAAGACCAGAGCCTCAGCCAGAAGGAACGAGACTCTGCGGTCCCCCCCAGCACACCTGGGCGGGCATCCCAGCCATCGTCCCCCGGTGGGAGGGCAGGGTGGCGGGCTTCCCGGCGTCTGCGAGGCTGAGCTGTGAGTGAGCACAAAGGAATCACCCTCACACGGCTCCACACACGAGCATACCTGCACAGGGGTCGCACGCCTGTCCTTGAGCTGGTGTCTGCTGATGGATATAAACGTGTGCGTTTGGAAGGGTGTTGTCACAAACACAGTAATAGGACACATGGAGCATGGAAGATGACAAATTGGCCGACTCTAAGTTGGGCGTTAAAAGCTGTATGGGTTGATGGGAGGCTGAGGAGGGGCTGGGAGAGCCTGGGAGGGCTGCCCAGAGGTGGAGGGGCCTGAGCCCTGGGGCCGGGGGCCATACGGAAGGCACTCTTCTGCCGGCCCAGTGCTGGGGGTGTCTGCAGCCGGCCTTCAGCGGGGCTCCTTCGGCACGGATCGCCGTGGTGGCTGGGAGCCAGGGTTACCCATGGCACGCTTCACGTGGCCTGTGTTGGCGCCCTGTGTGCAGCCTGGGTCCTGGCTGACAGTTGCTGCAGGGGTCTGCCGGGGTCAGGAGCGGGACTCTGATTCGATTGCAGTCTGTGGTTGACCAGCTATACCCTTCAGGCTGCTGTAATGGGGGGTCAGCGCCCGCCCCTCGCCCCTCGACCCTCGATGGCTGAGAAGTAGACAATGATGCTTGGAAAGCACCCCTGGGGCTTGGCTGGATGTCAGCTCATCAGTGTGTGTTGCCCCAGGGCGGGGGGCGGGTAGGGAGGGTCCAGGCAGCGGTGGGGGCTGCAGAGGTAAGCTGGGGAGGCCCAGCCCCATTGAGGAGGTGGGCCAGGCCTGGGCAGGTGAGGGACCTTGGGCCCAGCAACCCATCTCCAAGGCTTGGAGCTGGCACTGGGGCATGGTGAGGATATTCACAGAGATCAGAAATGTGTGAGTGACCATGGGGTGACAGGCACCTGCTGAGCTGAAACTGCTCTGGGAGACACAGGAGCTTGGTGGGCAGGGAACGCTGAGGCCAAGTGAAGGGAAAAGTCGTGTGGGCTCAGCAAGCTGGGGTCCAGGGCAGAGGTGAGGAAGGATGGTTTTTCTGAAGGCAAGTGGAGAAGAGGAGGAGGAGAGGAGTCCTCCCAGGGCGAGGGCTGCAGGGAAGGGCACAGATGGGGTGCTGAGGGGCTGGGCGTGAGGGAGGGGTTAATGGACCACCTGGACGATTCTGGGAAGGAGGCAGAGCAGAGGAAAGGGGTGCAGGTGGCCCTGTCCTTCACGGGGAGGAGGCGGAGTACAGGTGACCAGGCCTGTGGCACCCCAGGGCCGGCTGACGCCCTCCACCATTGCCCAGAAGTCCAGCCAAGGCCAAAGGTAGAGGGAACGCAGGGTGTGTCCAGCCTGCACCGGGCGCTGGTCCTTTCTTGTCCTTGATTAATGGGAGGTAGAGTGTGGGGCTGGACCTCTGGGGAAGAAGCCAGGACAGGACTGTGAGTTGGTGCTGTCTGGAGACCCCCTCCTTGGCCGCCCTCTCCAAGTGTCTCCCCGCAGACCTCCTGTCCTCTGGCTCGCTCACGCAGCTCGCCCCCCCCCCCCAGTTCCGGTGCACGTTGTGTTTCTGAAGTCCTGGGCGGTGCTCCAGGGTCCTCTCCTGCAAAAGGAGGTGCTCTAGGCTCCTCTAGAATGCGGGATCCCGACCAGAGATGGCCTGATGAGGAGGGGGGTCGGGAGCTGCCCGCAAAAGAATCGCGCGGCACCGCGGGCCACTGCAGCCCCTGCCCACCCTCATGGCGGCTTGTCCCAGGGCCTCGCGCTGCCGGGCGCCGTTCTGCCACGTCCCCATGTGGCAGACCCCCCCCCCCCCCGCCGCCCCCGAGGGCTCCCGGGCAGAGTCGGCCCGGAGCTGGTGGGGGGCGGGCGGGCGGGTCCACGGGCGCCGTGCGCTGCGGGCGGCGGCCGCGGGGGGCGCTGCGGGGGCCGCACTTAAAGCCCGGGGGCGGGCGCGCGCGCTCAGAGGGAGTCGGACCGCCGCTGTCGCCGCCGTGGCCGAGCTCGCCCGCGTCCCCGCCGCTGCGCCGGCGCTCCCAGCCTCCCGGTTCCTCCGGCCCGGCGCCCGGTGCATGCGACCCCCGCGGACGCCCGGCCCCGGCGCCGGAGCCCCGACCCGGCTGTGAGCGCGGCGGGGCCCCGGGGCGGCATGGGGAAGTGTCAGTCCAAGCACCGTGAGACGCGGGCGCGGCGGGCGGCGGGCGGGCGCGGCCACTCACTGTCCCCTCCCTCCCCCCCGCGCCCCGGCCGCCCCGCGGCCGCCGCAGCCCCCCAGCGGAGAGAGAGCCCCGAAGGTGAGCGTGCCGGGCGGCGGCCGAGGCGCGGGACTGCCACCGGCCGGGACCCCGAGCCCGGAGCCTCGCGCGTCCCGCCCTCGAGCCCGCGGGGTGTGGGGACGATGCCGCGGGGTCTCCGGGAGCGCGCGGGTCCGCCCCCCCCCCGGACCCCAGCCCGGCCCTGGGCCTGAGCCCTGAGCGCGGAGCGCGCCGAGATGGGACGGGCGGGACAGGGCTCAGGCTCAGCGTCTGGGGCTCACGGCGCGTCTCCTTCTTCCTCGGTGCCTCGTTTCCCCCGCGTCGGCTGGCGGGGCCGCAGGGGACAGCTTCGTGGTGTCCGCGTTCGCGAGTGGCCGCAAAGGCACGGAGGACGCAGAGCGCAACACTGGCAGCAAGCAGGTAGGCCTGTGGGCCAGGGAGGCGGGGGTCAGAGTCGTGACCCCGCTGGGACCCCCGAGTGAGCATGCCAGAGCGATGCCAGCCGGACCCAGAGCCTGTCCCTCCCCAGCCTCTGAGTCTCAGGCTAGGGTCTCCTGGCAGCAAGCCTCAGTCTCCCAGGCTGGAGGCATTGGGGGGAGGGGTTGGCCATTCATGTGTGAGGGTCACTGGCTGGGGTTGGAGACCACCATGCCTCCCACGTGCGGCTGGGTGACCACTGGCCTGCAGAGGGGCCCAGGCTGTGGGTGCTGCGGTGTCTGGCTCAGGACCCAGTTGACCCTGAGAGTGGGTTTGAAAGGTGATCGGTCTAGAAGCAGAGAACTGCCCAGCTTGGGGTACCAGAGGGACGTTGAGAAAACTAGACCCACGCATATGTGCCAAGCAGGACCAGGGGGTCCTTACACGGTTATCGGCGTCCATGGGAACTGGATCCGTCGGGATGGCTGAGACCCCTGCTCGCGCCAGCTTGCCCGCCTCCGAAGCCCTCAGCAGCAGAGTGCGCCAGCTCACGGGGATGTCCGCTCCCTTTTTAGAAGGACGTCCTTCTGGCGGGTCGCTAAAGAGAAACGCTCAGTGTGTCTGCAGACACTTGTGCAGTGTTCTGAGAAGGGCTCCAACATGCCCTGAAATGAACACTTGCTAGAGTTAGGAGATTCATGCCTTCTGGGAGTGACGTTTCCGTGCACACCCGGGAAGGTAGGAAATACTTTTTAAAGCATTTTCTGGGTACACCGTAGTAACGTTGGCTGGAAGTGTGCTCCCCTGTGTGGGGGACCAGGGCAGGATGGCCCCGGGGAGCAGCCCAGGTCCGTCTGTTTGCTTTGCCAGAGGGAGGGGGCGTGTCGATAAGGGGATGGGGTTAAAGGTTCGGTTTCGCATGTGATCAGATCATCTGCGTGTGCATTCACATTGTGCTCAGGCCTGGGGGCCTTCTCCTGGGCGCGTGGGCACAGGGCCTGACGCTGTGCACTGGGTCCTGGGCGGTGTCTGGGCGAGTGCACTCACTTGTTCAGAACATGGCTGTGACATTCCAGGCGTCTGCAGCTGGGGCCAGAACAGTGCTTCAGGCTGACGGACGCCTGAACACTCTCGGGACATTTTTAAGAATGGGGTGGGGTATGGCTTGGGTTGTCCCTTTCTATGTTTCCCTCTGCTACAGTCTGAATGTTTGTGGTCCTCTAAAACTCGTATGTTGAAACCTCACCCCTTAGGTGACAGTGTCGGGGAGCTGGGGGCTTTGGGAGGGGATCCGGGCAGGAGGGTGGGGCGCCGATGGCAGGGTTAGTGCCCTTATGAGAGGCCTCAGAGAGGTGGGTCCCTGTTCCGTCTGCCATGTGAGGACGCTCGGGAACACGCCATCTAAGAATCAGAAAGGGGCCTCACCAGACACGGAATCTGCCCTCACCCTGATCTTGGGCTTCCAGTCTCCAAAACTGTGAGAAATAAATAGCTGTGTTCCTAAGCCCCCCAGCCTGTGCCATCCGAGTAGCCCAAGCTGATGTGGAAACAAGGTGCTTTTAACACCAAGCTACAGAAAGAGCACAATCTCAGAACACAGGGTGCCCCTTCCGTTAAGTACATTCTAGCTGAAGACGGCAGCATGACTACGGTATCTCTCGCATTCGGCTGTGGGGGTGTGAGCCTCTAGCCGGGCACCGGCCTGGCGTTGACCTCCGGGCCCGGCTCGCCGCACGCTGGCAGGATGCACGTGTCCTTGCTGCTGTCACTGAGAGACCTGGGGCGGTTCCTGCCCAGCTCGAGCTCTGTCCAACACCCCTGCTCCCGGTTCTGCCCCGGGAAATTGCTCCGTCAGGGACATTGCGGGGTTGGGTCGTACGTCCCTTCTGCCCAGCGTCCTGCAGCCTTCTCCGTGTGTGGTGTCCCGAGCTGTGTCCTCCCTAGCAGTGCCTGGCGGAGGCCAGCCTGGAAGGCGCAGCACCCCCGGGAGGGACACGGTCCACTCTGTGTCTCCATGCAGACTGCGGTGCCCTGTGCTGAGTAAGAACGGTGCCAGATGACCTTGTGGAAATTAAATGTGTGTCCACCTGCTGTCACCTGTCCTCTCCCCCCCCCCAAAACAAAGGCAATGAGGTTGGTTTTGCCAGCAATGCTGGCTCCTGGTGCCTACTTGGTGCACGTCGGAAACACTCATCGATATTAGCGTTTTCTAGGCAGGCGGACTGCCTGCTTCGAGGTCTAGAATACTTGTCCTTGCTGATTCTGGGAAATGCTGCAGTTTGATCTGGGCAGGACCTGCATCACTTCCTTGCCAAGTGCCCCCTGAAGGGCCAGGGCTGTGCCAGGGTGATGTGGGATGCTGGCAGGTGCGGCATGGAGGATCTCGGAAGGGGAGTAATAGGTCGTGCATGCGTGAAAATTATGAGGAATGAGGGCAGCAGGGTCTGGTAACAGGTGGGGACAGCCTTGGGGCAGCAGGGTCGTGGTTGCAGGTGGGGACAGCCAGCAGTCAGCAGGGTC
>NW_022589720.1:653149-682025 GCF_004348235.1 Phoca vitulina
CCACCTGCTCCCAGCCCCCACCTGCTCCTAGCACCCCCACCTACTCCCAGCCCCCCACCTGTTCCCTGCCCCCACCTGCTCCCAGCCCCACCTGCTCCCCACCCCTACCCTTGCTCCCAGCACCCCCACCTGCTCCCTGCCCCTACCTGCTCCCCAATCCCCATACCTGCTCCCAGCCCCCACCTGTTCCCTGCCCACACCTGCTGCCCACCTGCGGTGCAGACAGCCTTGGGGCCTGCACTGCCTGAGGGAGGCCCGCCCAGGTGTCATGGGAGGGTTTCAGGTAGCACTGACCTCTCCAGACCCGCCGAGATGCTGCCCATAGGCTAACACATGGCACATTCTAGCACAGTCCTTTTTTTTTTTTTTTTAAGATTTTATTTATTTATTTGACAGAGAGAGACACAGCGAGAGAGGGAACACAAGCAGGGGGAGTGGGAGAGGGAGAAGCAGGCTTCCTGCTGAGCAGGGAGCCTGATGTGGGCCGATCCCAGGACCCCGGGACCACGACCTGAGCCGAAGGCAGACGCTTAACGACTGAGCCACCCAGGTGCCCCTCTAGCACATTCTTTGCCTCCTGCAGGTGAGGTCAGGGTTTCATGCTCAGTGTTGTGGAGCAGGATTGTGCCACAGTTCCATCCTGGGCACCTGGCCTTCTGACTGGCAGCCTGTCCCCTGTCCCCATCCACTCCTCGGGGATGTCCTCCTACCCCCTTGGTAGCTATGCCAGGCATCAATGTCGGCCTCACACGACCCAGGAGCATCTGTCCAGCAGCCCACTGGTCTTGTCTGCCAGGGTCATGCCAGGAGTAAACTCCTGAGCTGTCTGCCCAACCCTGTGCCCACACCCTCGTCTGCCCAGGACAACAGTCTGGCTACCCTGGACTCCCTGCCACCCCCATCACTCAGCAGTTCCGCCAACCCCTCAGACCATCCAAGGTGGGGAACCTCTTGTCGTGGCCAAGCTACGCCCATTCCCACAAGTGCCGGCTCCACACTGAGCCCCTGCCCCTTTGCTGCCCCCATGGCCAGGTAAGTGCAACCCTCCACCTGGAGCCACCCTGCTCCCCCAGGAGTCCACGTGTAGCCATAGACCCCCACCACCTGGCCTCCTGCCTGCCTGCTGTCCCACTTGGTGGGTTTCATGTGTGGCTTCCTGCCCTGCCCTGCCCAGGGATGTCAGCTGTCAAGGGGGTCTCAGGCTGCTCCCTGGGACCATCTCTTCTTATCTGTTTCGAACCCCTGCCCTCTCACCTGCCCATTTAACCCATCTTCCCAATACCCAACTGGCTGTTCCCCACCGCCCTGGCCCAGCCAGAGCTGGGTTTCTGAGGTTCCGTGGGCCCTGTGTACCTCCCGGGGTCCCTACTGCCTCCCTGCCCGCTCTGCGCTCACCAGGGGCCCCTCCTCGTGGGATGGGATCCTCCACCACTCATCCCGGGCCTCCTCAGACCTGCTCCTTCTCTGCACTTGGCCACAAGCCCCTGTGGGCAGGCTGGACCACAGAACCTTCCGGGCCCCTGCCGCTCTGCAGAGCCTTGCCCGGTGGAAGCACATAGGCGTGGAGTGATCCTCTTTGCTCTGGGGGACGGGGGCGCAGGGTACTTCAGGACTGGCCTTCATTTGCCCAGGAATCCTGGAGCCTGGTTTTCCAGATACGGAATAGGATTTCCAGAAGCATCTTAATACAGCTACGCTTGTTTTGATAAATTCCCCGGAAATGGGGTAAACCGCTGGAAGCCAACCTCCCAAGAGCACCGGACAAAAGCTTCTCTGCAAGGTGATGCAAACCAGCCACAGGCTTCCTGTGCAAGGGGGGGGGGGGGTTAACTGCCCACCCCCCGTCCTCGCTCCTCGTAAGGGGGCAGCTGAAAGCTGTCTCTCGCGAGGCAGGGCCTTGAGCGGCCCAGGTCACGCCCCAGCCAGCCGGTATCCATCTTCGGCGTGTGCATCCACGCAGCCCTCCCACGGAACGACAAGGACCTCCCCCGGATGGCAGTGTCCCAGATCCGTCTGGTCCTGCCACAGAGTGGCAGAGGCCTGGGAGCATCGTCCTGCTCGCTGTCACGTGGGGACCACAGCAGGGACAGGGACCACGGCAGTGACGGGGACCACAGGTCCGCTGTTCAGCGTCCCCCGAAGGAGGCACATGTGTCCCACGTTAGGTTTCTGGACACTTTGGTACCTATACGTACGTTAGCATAATCGGCTCTTTGGCAATCTTGTTTGCTTGTTTGCAGGTGAAAACCTCTTTCCCGGTGGGGGATGGGTGTGAGCCTCTGCCACGGGGTCTCCCGCCAGGCATTCAGGCCCGCACCACGCTGCTCCGCTAGCCGGGCGCGCTGGCCCCGCCTGCTGGCAAAGAGAGCCTGTGGGCGGGCAGAGCGTGGGGCCGCCCTGTGGACACCCTTCCTACCCTCTGCAGCCCATGTACCGGCCCCTCCATGGGCACTGGGGTCTCTCCATGTCCAGCACCTGCTGGCCCCTGCCTTGCTCAGGTTGCACGGCCCGTACCACAGTGTGACTTGAACAATCCACACACTATGGACCCAGGCTGTGCAGTGCAGCTCAGGGGGAGTGAGGGGCCAGGGCCTGCCCCCCAGGCATCCAGGGAGGGTGCCGTGCAGGCCCTGCGGAGGGCACTGAGGTTGGGGTTAGTGCGCCACGGCCAAGAGCAGTCCACTCCCAGCCCTGTAGCAGGTCAGACGTCGGGGCCTCCGGATGTGGAAGCATCCTGGGGCTCACTGTCTGTGTGGCCAGGAGCTGGGGACGTGGGGGCCGCCTCACCCCAGCCTGAAGGAGCTCACTGAGGCCCTTGTGAGGCACCGTCCTGTGAGCTGGAGGCCGGCTGGCTCTCCCCGTGGCCCTGGCAAGTCAGTGCATGGCTTGAGGACTCAGTTTCCCCATCTGTAGGTGGGGGCATGGGACTAGATGCCGTCCAGTAGAAGGGGGCATGGTGTGTATCCACGCTGCCCACAGGGTCACTGCTGACCACATCTGTGCTTGAAACGTGGCTGATGCAACAAAGAAACGGATTTCTAGTGTGGTTCCATCTTAATAAATTTACATTTAAATAGCCACACGTGGCCGTGGCTTCCACGTGGACAGCACAGCTCCATCTGAAGTGTAGCAAACCCCCAAGTGTCCTTCCTCTGTGGCCGGAGGTGGAGAAGGTGGTTTTCCTGTGTTTCATGGAATCGTCAACCAGATCAGAGCAGAGTGCTGCGGGGGTGTAGGAACCCCTCCTCGCCTCTGAGTGTGCTGGAGGCCCTGCTATTTAGATTGTCGGACACCTCGTAGGTGGAAGAGGCGACTCAGATTATCCGCACTGGTGTTTCCTGTCTCTGTGGGACGCACGTGCGTTCTCAGCACCATCGGAACGATGCGCACCTTGCCTCCTGGAAGGAGAAAAAGCATCGTAAGTGAGCGTGAATGTAACCAGGAGCACGGGCCGTCCTCTCTTCAGCCAGCACCACGCTTTGCCCGTCTCCGCGGCCCCATCCTGAGAGAAACCCATCTCATGCCGCAAGTTAAAGCCGTGGGGACCCCGGGCCATGGTCCACGGTGGATCCCACCTGCGGGAACACGGAGGGCATCGGGATCGGCTGACATTTTGGTGCCACGGCGCTTTCCACTCCGTTGTGTAAAAATGTCCCTTGTAGAGTCAGAAGTGCCTGAGCTTGTGGACGAGGAGAGAAGACTGCCTACGGGAGACACCCGGGTCTAGATGGCACAGTGCGGAGGGCCGCGCACACGTGCCTGCGAACTGGGCTGGCCAGAGGGGCTGCTCCGGCCGGGACGGATGGACCGGTCTGTCCCCCCCCCGCCCCGCCTCACACAGCAGCAAGTCTGGACAGTGTGCGTGACACCACGATGTTCAGGCGATGATCCTTGAGAGGTCGAAGCCGCTTGAAGTTCCCGGGTCACAGCACGGAAGGAGTGACACCTCTTGGGGTCTCGGGAGCCATTAGAGAGGAGGGGCTGCCTAGAGAGTGGGGGGCAGTGCAGGGGTCCCC
The DNA here is from genome assembly GCF_004348235.1 of Phoca vitulina. Classification (NCBI taxonomy): domain Eukaryota; kingdom Metazoa; phylum Chordata; class Mammalia; order Carnivora; family Phocidae; genus Phoca; species Phoca vitulina. Next base: position 657,166 of record NW_022589720.1, read on the forward strand.
ACAGGTCCACGGTGGGGGCTGATCTGCCCACAGGTGAAGTTGGGAAGCAGACGCTAGAAACACGTGGACACCCCCCCTCCTGGGGTCCAGACAGGGGTGGGCACTCTGCTCCCCTAGGCCTGCGTGACCAGGCGGGGTCCTCGGAGGGCTTCACCGACGGGCGGGGCCGGAGCTGCCCCAGCCCTGCCCTCATGGAGCTTCCAGGCAGCCCCGGGTCCAAAGAACTGCAAACCGTCGCAAAACACAATGCCGTATATAACAAAATACAGCCCAAACAATGCAAGATGGAAATGTCCAGCATACAAGCAAAATTGTTCAGGCATGTGAATAATTGAGAAGTCGTGACCCATGACCTGAAGAAAATCTATCAAAACAGACTGAACCGTGACGGAGGGGATAGCCCACAAAGACATAAAGCCGTGATTAGAAACACGCCGCACGTGTTCGAGAAGAGAGAAGTCACAGGGAGACAGGAAGTTCGAGAATATGGAAGAAAACATAAATGCAAGTTCTAGACGTGAAAACACAGCGTCGGGCCGAGCAGCACACGATGGGCCTGCAGGCAGGTGGACGCGGTGGGAGGAGAGGTTACTGGCCTGGAAGGCGGAGCCGCGCAGGTGGCCCAGGACAGAGCCGGAGAGGACAGGGGCGCCAGGGGCCGTGGGACAGCATTGGCGCCTCAGAGGGTAGAAGGAAAGGAGCCAACAAGAATTTGAGGAAATCTGGCCCCGAGTTTTCAAATTTGATAAAAACTCTACACCGTAGACCCAAGACACTCCGTGCATTCCAAGCAAACAAAGAAAACCACATCGCTGTACGGATGACAGTCAGATTGCTGAAGCCAGTAACAAGGAGAAAGATGTCAAGGCAGCCTGAGGAAAAAGCTTTGTAAATGTCGCGGCAGGAGAGCAGGGTGGGAGGGAGCGGGCGCAGCGGGCACTCGGAGCCCCTGTGGTGCCAGGGGGCACCGGGAAAGCCAGGAGCGTCAGTCCCGGGTCAAAGGGCAGTGTGACCAGGCCTCCCTGTGGGATCCGTCTGTGTTCACCCAGGGAGTCACCGTGCTGAGTCATCTTCCAAACGACAGGGAGAGGTTGCAAGCGTGGGTGTCCCGCACTCAGGGCCCGGCCTGGGCACCCACAGGTTCTTTTCTGAGTCGAGATCCTTGCTTCACGAAGATGTGTGAGGTTTCCTCCAAGTGTGGGAGGGGCACACAGGAGGGGTGCGCTGCGGCGGGGCGCCCGCTCCCCACTCAGCTCGGGAGCCCCCAGCAACCGCAGAGCCGCGTGGGGCTGTACGCCGTTGTTCCCACGGGACGCTAGGAAGGCGCTGTCGAAGGAAGAAACAGGGCTTGTCACCTCTCCCCGAGTGACCCAGGCCTCGGGGCCCTGGGGCCGTAACCAGACCCGAGCCCTTCAACCTTTCCAGCCTGAGTATCTCCGCTCAGCGCACGCACTGTGCGGGACGATATGGAGCCTTCTAAGTTAAAACAAACAAACAAACAAAAACCCAAAACGAGGGGCGCCTGGGTGGCTCAGCCGTTGAGCGTCTGCCTTCGGCTCAGGTCATGATCCCGGGGTCCTGGGATCGAGCCCCACATCGGGCTCCCTGCTCAGCAGGAGGCCCGCTTCTCCCTCTCCCACTCCCCCTGCTTGTTTCTGCTCTCACTAACTCTCTCTCTCTGTCAAATAAATAAAAATCTTAAAAAAAAAAAAAAAAAAACCCAAAACGAACTTAAAATGCATGGGTTCTTTTCCAGCGTTGGAATTAGTCTTCCTCTGACATGGAAACATAAGGCTTTAATACAAATGAAAGGAAAAGAGAAGTCCAGGGGGTTCCCGCGGGAGATTCAGAGGGAGGGGAGCTGGATTCTGGGTCTGCACTTGACACCTGGTGCGTTAAACGTCTTCTGCACAGGACGGGGCGGGGGTGGGGAACGGCCCAGGCTTTGGGGAACAGGGGTCCTGTTTGTGTTCTGTGGCCTCTGTGGTCTCTGTGGCCAGTAAGCTCAGAGGACAGCAGCAGGATTTAGAAGGTCAGTCACCCTTGATTTCCCTTCTTCTGTGGAATTATGAATCATTAACTCTGAAGATCAAAACAGTCGCGGGCATGTTTGGGAGAAGAAAACCAAGTCTGCAGATGAGCTGCAAAAGGATTCTCTAACATTTAGTGCTAAACAGAAAACAGAATCCAGGGTGCTGAGAATTGAAGTCACTGAAGACGTTTTTGGCATATTTATGGTCCCGTCTCAATTATCTGGGGGTAGAAATGTGTGTGTGTATCTGCATCTGCACATATGTGTGCGTGTGTGCTGCGTGTACCTGCGTGTGCACGTATGTGTGTGTGTGTGCTGTATGTACCTGCGTCTGCACGTATATGCGTGTGCGTGTGTACCTGCGTGTGCACGTATGTGTGCGTGTGTGCTGCATGTACTTGCGTCTGCACGTATGTGCGTGTGCGTGTGCTGCGTGTACCTGCGTCTGCACGTATGTGCGTGTGCATTGCTGCGTGTACCTGTGTCTGCACGTATGTGTGTGTGCGTACCTGCGTCTGCACGTATGTGCGTGTGCATTGCTGCGTGTACCTGTGTCTGCACGTATGTGTGTGTGCGTACCTGCGTCTGCACGTATGTGCGTGTGCGTGTGCTGCGTGTAATGCATCTGCACGTATGTGCGTGTGCATGTGCTGCGTGTACCTGTGTCTGCACATATGTGCGTGTGCGTGCCTGCGTCTGCACGTATGTGCGTGTGCGTGTGCTGCGTGTACCTGTGTCTGCACATATGTGCGTGTGCGTACCTGCGTCTGCACGTATGTGCGTGTGCATGTGCTGCGTGTACCTGCATATGCACGTATGTGTGTGCGTGTGCCATGTGTATAGTGTGTGCACGTGCATAACCGTGCCGTGTGTGTGCAGATGAGATACAGTCACACACGTGTATACACTCACATGCATGTGTTGTCTGTGCTGAAAACTTCACCCCCGCCCCCAGCAGCCCGCTCTCCTTCTGAGTGAGGTCGGGACTGGGACGGGTGTGGATGCCCGGCAACAAGCATGCAGTCTGTGGCTGGCCCCCTGACGGCTCCCTTCCCAGTCGTGTCACTCCCTGTAGCTCACACGCACCGCAAGTACCTGTCTCCAGGTGGAGGGGTGTCCTGGCCCCCGGGGTCTGCACCCGGCTTTTCACTGACCGCTGATCAGTGAAAGACGTGATGACGTCTTCCCTGACGTCTTAGGGGCAGGTATTCCTCCAGCAGCCGGCCTGGGCCCACCCCTGGGAACGCACGCGCTCGCTGATTCATTACGATGTGCTTGGGCGGGCTGCCGGGCTGAGTCTCCCACGTGGGTCCCGGGTGGGCACTCCTGACCCCCGTGGTGCAGGCTTTCAGCCATTCTGCTGCACGTTGGGCAGCCATCCCCCAGCTAGGTCCACGTGTGGGGTCCTCAGGGACTCTCTCAGGGGTCAGGGTGTTTGGGGGGGGGCATGGGTGCTGTTAATCTCTGTAGAGCAGGGTAAGTGGGGTTTGTAATATATTCCATATCTTTTCTTAATAAAACAAGCAAAAGTATGGCAAACCGTGCTGGGGACAAAGGTGGAGGCAGAACCCTTTTAGTTGCCCGACCTCATTTGGGAACTAAGTTCCAGCAGAGCGCTGGCCTGTGAAGAGACAGACATATTTATTTCAGGAGACCCTTTGATCCCCAAATTACTGCGTTTCTAGACATAAATTCCAAATTTGGTGATTACCAAGTCTGATTAAACAGTCCTAACCAAGAAGTACTGACGGACAAAATCTGGAAAGGCCCCTTTTGGGGCTTGAAGCCTTGTAATTTTGAAAGAAAGAGCCGGAAACCATGTGCACTCCCATGGGAAGCCTGCCCCCCCGTCTCCGCGGGAGGCTGTGGTCTCGGGGTCCTTGATCTCGGGCCGCCGCCCCCGGAGTCCGGCAGCCCTCGGGCGGCCGAGCGGGGCCTGTGGGGCTCAGCACACATGTGTCAGAATCCTGAAGCCCGTCAGACCGCTTTGGCACATCTGAAACTGTTTAGCCGCGGAAACAGAGCCGCGCACTTCAAAGCCTCCATGGAGCTTCCAGACAGACGCGCTGGCGGGTCGCCTCCAAGTCCGACTCCATCCGACAACGGCCTCCACCTCCGTCTCGGGGGTTTCTTCTCAAAACAGACCCTGTAAGGAGCCCTGCCTCGACGTTCTTAGACGCGTAAGGGCAGATGTGCCCCAAATCTTCAATCCGGTGGCATTTGGAAACGGCCTCGGGTTCCTGGCAGGCAGGAGTCGGCCTTCTCCTTGGAGGGGCCCCTGCCTGTCCCCTCCCTACACCTGCAGTCCCCGCCCGCCTCCTGCCTGCCTCCTGCCCTGGCCCTGGCGCTCGTCCTCACTCCTCTGGGGGACCCTGACCTTGCTTGTTGCCCTTCCCCACAAGGCCCAGTTCTGCATGCTGACCCCAAATCCCCACCTCTCACCCCACATCAATCCCACCCCATGTCCTGCACCCCGACAACCAGAGCAGGAGCTCAGGCACTTCCCAAACTGCCCCAAAGTGGCCTTGGCCACCTGCAGCACAAGCCTGCTGTGGGACTGCCTAGGGGACCCCACGCTGGGCCTCTCCTCTGCAGCCCTCGGCCTCCTCTCTAAGACCCCCAGACCCTCACCTGCCCTGTCACTCCACCGTCTCCTGCAGGCAGCTCCCTGCCCCGGCCTGCACCCGGCACCCTCCACCTGGCACCCGGCGCCCGGCACCTAACACCCTCCACCCAGCACCCGGCACCCGGCGGCCAGGGCTGCCACCGCCGGCAGGACCAGCCCCAGCAGAGGTTGTCCCGGGGCTCCCGACGCCCTTTGCCTCTGGGAGTTCGGGGCCGGTCAGGCAGTGCTGATTGCAGAAGCCGAAGGCCGGTGGTTGTCCTGGCTCCCTGCCGCACAACCACGCAGAGCCACCCGCTGCAGCTGTCACGACAGGGAGGGGAGGTTAGGCTACGTCCCTGATGGTCAGAAACCCTGGCAGGCCCGTCGGAAGACCCCACGGTGGGGGCCCAGCTGGCGGAGGGCTGGGCAGCTGGGGGCAGCGTGGAGAGGCGCTCTGTGAATCTGGGAGCACCGTCTTCCACTTCACGGGGACACTTGGTGAACAGCAGCTTCTAGGTGGGTCTCTGTTAAAGGGCCACCCTCCCCTGCGGGTCTGGGAGGCCCCGGTGGCTGTTACATCGTCGAGAGCACTTGGTTCTGGAAAATGGCCAGCAACACACCTGCCTGGGGTGGCTCGTCCTGCTCCCCCACACGAGCTCCCTGTCCCCTGCACAGCGCGCCCCCCTCCCCTCCTCTGCTCCTCTCCCCCATCTCTCTCCCTCCCCCGACCCTGCCTGGACTCCCTGCCGCAGTGCAGCCCGCCTCCTCTCCCAGGCCTGCCCCTTACATTCAAGGAACTGGAGTATTTCCAGGACCCTAGGAGTCCCAGGGGCTCCAGGTCATGAGGGGGCCCCTCTGCATTTTTAATGCAAAAGAAGGGGCAATTCACAGAGCGGCATTGGGCAGGGGTGGTTCCCCAGTGGTGGAGGGAGGCAAGTCCCCACCCCGTGCCCGCAGCCCAGCCCTCCATGGGACGTGGCGGAATGTCCTCGGATCCTTGCTCTTGTTCCTCTGGACACAACACGCAGAGGGTTTCTAGGCAGGAAACCGAATTCTCTGGAAAAGCCCAGGGAGTCCACCTGGAGTCTCCGGAAGCAAACCCGCAACTGCCCTTCCAGTGATCTGTCCCCCCATTTTCGCTAGTAGCCTGGCGTTGAGGCGGGAGCTGTCTCCCCGTTGCGCTCAGGACGTTCTCACGGGGGCCTTGCGTTTACAACAGACCCGTTCCAGAGCGCCAGCGTTCTCTGTGGAGAGCAGGTTTTGAACCGGACGCCCTAACGGGTTGAGAAGGAAGAGTTCCTAGAAAGGCATGTGCGTGTGCCACGCAGTTTTCCTCGGGGTCTTTCCAGGAGTCGGGGAAATGGATTTCCAAGGAAAACAAACCACTCTCAAAACCCAGGAGTACGTTTGCTGAAATACAGATGCACCGAATTCTGGAGGATAGGAACATTGAAATTTGAAAAGCACACGCCTTCTGGGGGGGATTGTTTGCATCACAAAACGCTTCTCCTTCCCGTAACCCCAACACCCCCACACCCACGTGGCCTTAGATAGGAGCCCTCCTCCGGGATGCGTGTGATCTCTCAGACCTCACACCGCGGGCTGGATGGCCAGCATTGTACAGTTCTGGCGGCGTGGGCGTCTCCAGGGGCCAGCGTCCGTGGTGTGGGGTCCATAGGAACGTGTGGCTGGACCTTCTGCCTTTTCAGGGCAGGCCAGGAGCTGACATTTTTCTTCCAAACTCCCAACACCTCTGCACCCACGGGCAGCTGTGGGGGCGCCTGGCAGGCTCACCCGGGCAATCCGGGCTCCTCCAGGCAGGACCCATCCAGGCTGGGGGCTGCTTGTAGGGAGGACAAGGACCTAAGGGGTCTGAGCTCAGGGCAGAGTCTCAGGAAGAGATGTGGATGGTGGCCTCTGGGGACAGCTGCCCGAGGGCCCATGTGGTCTCCTCTGAGAGTCCCTGCAGGGTGAGAGGGACAGGGATGGCACCGTGGGGACTGGTGGCCGAGGCCACAGCCACCGACCTGTGACTTGTACTCCTGCCCCGGCGGCCAGCAGTGCCCGGCTGATGCTGGACGATGTGCGGTTGGCAGCCAGAGGCGGGAGCGGAGTCCGGGAGGAAGCTGCCCCGAGGGTCTGCAGGAGGCCTGGCCAGCGCTGGGTGGGCTGAGCCACCAAGAGGCCCCTGCAGCAGGGACAGAGCCACCGCCAGTGTGGGGAGCAAGGAGGACAGTGCAGAGACCTTGTGCTGGGAAAGCCAGGAGGGCAGGGGAAGCCGGGGAGGGCAGGGGAAGCCGGGGGAGGGCAGGGGCAGCCGGGGAGGGCAGGGGCAGCCGGGGGAGGGCAGGGGCAGCCGGGGGAGGGCAGGGGAAGCGGGCCGAAGGAGTGAGAGGCCGGCGAGGGGCTTCATGTTCGCTGCAGGAGGCTGGGCTCCCCCGGGGAGGGGGGCGACGGGCCTGGGTGGGCTGCTGCGGCTGCAGCAGGGCTGGGGGGGCACTGCTGCGGGAGGTGGGCCCTTGGGTCCCCGGGCAGGGCAGGCGGCGGCTGGCCAGGGGTGGTGGTAGGTTTGGTCCATCCCGGAGAAAGCTCTCGGCCCTCGGTTTAGCCAAAGCAGCGCGGATGGAAGGGCATTTTGTGTGACCTTTGTGACCAGGACGAATTTGTCTGGAGTTGCCAGGCGCAGGGACCAGAATCATTACTTTTCCCCACAAATGACCCCCTTTTCCCTATTTGACCCCCACCAGGGCAGCTCCCGTGTGCTCTCGCGTCGGGGCGGATGGAGCTCTGCCACGGAAAGTGGCCAAGCCAGGCTGGCCACCCCCGCCACGCACCCATGTGCATCCCGGGTTACGGCCTTGTTACTGCGGGAGACCAGCCGAGGGTCCGCGCTCCCGCTTCCAGGTCTCGGGCCCCACCGCCCACCCCGGGAGGCGTCACTGGGCTCGGGCTCGGGCACGGAGGCGGGCCTCGGGGTGACCCAGCTCCTTCCTGCAGAGCTGTTGTGCACACCTGGGTCTCATCCTTACGTCCGTGGTGGGTGGGTCCTGCTGCCCTTTTTACTTCCGGGATTGTAGCGGGGTGAGCAGAGTGCTGGGTCGTGGCAGAAGCATCTAGAATCCTGCTGGATCTGAGCACTCTGACCCTTAGCCTGGCAGGGACCCTGGGGGATGCGTGGCGCGGGGTGGTCAGAGCCCTGGGGACCTTTCACCGGGCAGGTTCCGGGCCACGCAACTGGGTCCCGTGGAGAAAGTCTGATGGGGCGTCCCCTGGGGGCCCCCCGGCCTGGGCCTCAGCTGACCACCCTTTGTAACACGACTTCTGTTCTCACGTTCTGCAGATATAACCCTCCCATGCCCCGTCCTTCCCCAGAGGAGGCCAACCCTGCACAGGCCACGTCCCGGGACTCCAGGCGCCACCTCGCTCCCCACGGAGGCGGGGACCTCAGCCTCGTGGCTTGTTCTGTTCTGCAGAAAAAACTTGGAAGTGCCTGGCCTCTATCTTAACGTCCACCGGGGAGGGAGCTCAGCCTTGCCCCACAAGGGAGAGCGGGCCGCGTGCTCCCGGGACCCCCTGCGGCGGCACAAGGACCCCATGCGCCCCGAGGGGCTCCTTAGCGCTGCAGCAAAAGCACGTCCTGCCGACGTCAGTGGCCGCGCAACAGGGCGTCTGTCTGTTGTGAGGGGCGCAAGCGTACTTCCCACTGGCGTCCTGAGAAGGAGCTACACAGCGGCCTGGTCCTGGGGTGGACGTGTGGGGACTGGGAAAGAGGGAGATGCCAGGAGGGGCAGTCCGTGTGGGCTCTGGAGGCGGCCGGGCAGGGGTCCTCCTCCCACCCCCCAGAGCCCTTCCTGGGCCCAGGGACCTGCAGTGGCGCCCGCCGCCCTGTCCGGTCAGAGCCCGGCGCAGGCTCCCTCCCGGCGGGCGGGCGTCTCCTCGCTGCTGGGCCCACCTGTTGCAGACCCGCCCGCTCAGCCTGCAGATCTTCCGAGAGCCAGGAGCGCTCTGGGGGTCGTGCCTCCCGGGAGACCCCCTTCTCCAGGTGGAGGGGCCGTCCGTGGGCGCCTGGGTGGCTCAGTTGGTTAAGCGACTGCCTTCGGCTCAGGTCATGATCCTGGAGTCCTGGGATCGAGTCCCACATCGGGCTCCCTGCTCGGCAGGGAGTCTGCTTCTCCCTCTGCCCTCTTCCCTCTCGTGCTCTCTGTCTCTCATTCTCTCTCTCTCAAATAAATAAATAAAATCTTTAAAAAAAAAAAAAAAAAAAAAAGGAGGGGCCGTCCGGGCTGGCGCTCACCGAACCCGGGGCCAGCGTGCGCCCAGGAGGCTGGGTGTGTGTGTATAGGCTCTGTTTCCCTGTGCCCGAGTATTTAGGCACATTAGGAACATTTCATGTTCCTCTTCATGCCTCCTGCAAAACAGTCAGTTTGTACATTTAGGTGAATGTTCCAGTTTTTTTTCATGGTTTTTGTTTTGTTGGGTGTTGGGCTTTGCACGCAGAAAGAACACGCTAGAGATGCTGTGCTTTTTAAACACCTCACATATGTATTCTGGCTTTGAAGAGGGCCTGGGTCCCTTTTCCTCCTGCTGTGGACACAGGCCACCCTCGAGGGCATGGGTAGGAGGGCACTGGGAGAGTCAGGCTGGCGGCACCAGGCCCCTCGCTTGGCCGCCTGTGAGCACACGGCAGGTGCGGTGAAGGCAGACTCAGCGCACGGCACCCCATTTGTTCCCTGCGGAGCCCGGCGCCTCGGGCAGGCCCTGTGGTCCCCTGTGGGCCCCTGTGGTCTCCTGTGGGCCCCGGGCCAGTGTGAGGATGCTGCCAGGCCGCCCCCGGGGGGTGGGGGCTCCGGATGGTTTGGGCTGGGGACGAGGGGCCGGGCACGAGGGGCCCCATGGCTGACTGTGGCCTCGTCCTCCTGTCGCTGGCCCCCCAGCCGCCCACGCCTGCCGACGCGCCCTGGACAGCAGCCTGTAGGCTTGACGGCCCCAGGAGAGTGCTGCTCATTCCCAGTCCGTCTGGGGAGCAGGAGGAGAGCTGGCCCCACGTGCCCCCACTGTGGCGCTGGCTTCAGGCCCATTTGCGGATGGGAGTGGGGTCCAGTCCCCTCCCCTGCCCGGAGCCTGGGGGTGGCAGTGGGTCCGTCGGGAACCTCCCGCCATCCCGTGCCGGGATCCTAACCAGGCTGTGCGGTGGCAGCGGGACCCCCATCCCCCCTGCCTGTTGAGCCAGAGCATCTGGGGTGTCGGGTGCCCTTTTGGGATGAGCCCCGGGGCCCCTTGCTAACTTGGAAGCCAGGCCAGGGTCTGCAGGGGCGCCCAGGTGGCCTGGGTGTCCTGTCAGGAGACATGATACAGCGGTAGGGCCCAGGAGGACTCCAGCCACGGAGCGAGGCCTCTCCTTCCCACCCTCTGCCGGGCTCGGAGCCGGAGACGTCCGGGCAGCCCCTGGTGCCTGGCTACCAGAGAGCCGCCCTGGGCGGTGCTCTGCTTCCTGGGGGGCCAGTGTCCACGCCGTCCGGGGACCCTTTGATTCAAGGAGGCTTCCCTGATCACATCGTTGCTGTTTCTCTGTCCGCGTTGTTCGCATCTGTGAATTATTTCGGAGACCGTAAACTTCACTCTGCAGCTTCCCTCCCTAAACCACCCCCGACACGGACGGCCATCCTTTCCCATTTTTCCGCAACTAGTCTTGAGATGGGCTGAGGAGGCCGAGGGGCTTCTGCCTGGCAGGCGCGCCCATGCCCTCGCCCCCGTTCTTGCGGGAAGGGCCAGCAGTGGACGGGGAGCCCCGCGTGGGCAGCCCGGTGCCTGTCCTGTGCCCGTCTCGCTCAGCAGACCGAGCCATCGGCCAGCGCATGCAGGGCTCACTTAGCAGCAGCTGCTGTGGTCACAGGCGGCCACGGCCTCTGGACACGGTGCCGAGGGAGCCCGGCAACGGGGGGCGGGGGTTGCTTTCTAAACTCCGAGGCTCAGCACGGCGTGGAGGGGTTGGCGTTTCTGGGCCGAGAGCGCCTGACAGCCCAGGGGGCTGGAGTCCGGCGCAGCCGCCCGGCTCGTGCCGGGGTCTCCACCGCTGAGCCTCCTGGTCTCACTGCCCTGTTGTTTTTGCAGGAGCCGCCCGGCGGGGACCCGAAGGAGGGGCCTTTCTGGGAGGACCGGTGTCCCCTCGAGGGTAAGTCGTCCTCCCCAAACCTCATAAACTAGCCGTGCCCAGAGCACACGCCGGAAGCTGCCCTCAGAGCCCTGACCACGGGGACCCCACTCCTCAGCGTGTCCCAGACCTGAGCTGTGGATTCGCCCAGGCCAGCGCAGGTGGGCCACGTTCTCCGGCCTCAAAGGCAATTTGGTCTTAAAATATACTTGGAAATACATTTCTTTTGGGGCTCCTTACATGAATTAGGGGATTTGGATTTTGGATCTGGGCATCTGAGAAGCAAATGTTGGAGTCTCTGAGCTTTTATGTCTTCGGAGTTCCCACGAGCCTGTGCATGCCGGTGGGATGGCCGGGCTTTGTATGGAAGCCATTTGGCGAATCCACGGGTCAGGTCTGGGTGCCTGAAGCGGTCAGCGTGTGAACTGCTGACCGACCGGAGTCCCTGCCACAAGTGAGCTTCTGCCGCGGAGTCTGACGGCCGAGCGGACGTGTGTCACTCGGGGTGGGGAGTTGTGTGGGGTGCGAGGAGGCTGACCCTCCCCGCCGGGGACTCAGGCCTGAGCGGGTTCCCCACTCCACCGGCACGGGCATGTGTCGGCCACTAAGCTGGGACGGGCCTGAGTTCCAATCCCGGAGAATAAACAAGTGCTGGTTGTCCATCCATCCCCGGAGCTTGGGGACAAGGTGCTGCCCAGCGGCAAATAGCACACACATGCCCCTGGGTCCTGGCGTCCAGGGATAACTGGGCTGTGTGGATGGGGAGGGGGCGCAGGGCGAGGCAGTCGGGCGGGACCTCCCTGCCACGGCCTGCCCGGGCCCCTGCTCCTCACCCTGTGTGCCCGGGCCCCTGCTGCCCGGGCGGGGGCCCACACACCTGGCCCTGGCTAACCCAGGGGAGGGCCGCCCTGCCCTCTGCACAGCTCCCTTGACGCCCCCTTGCTCCGAAGGACGGGCTCTCAGGTCAGGCCTCGGTGGAGGGGATCAGAGGTTGGCGTGGACTCCGTGGCTCCCTGGCCCCACCTCCTGCGCCCCGCTGCCCCCGTCCCCGTCTGGCCTGGAAAGGACCCTTCCCAACCCTCTCCTCCCTCCAGTGGTGCTCCCCCCGGAGAAGGCCGAGGGCCGTGAGGGCACAGGACCGATCTCCAGTGTGGTCAATGCAGAGAGAGCAGCAAGCCGGGAGGGCCCACGAGGGCCGGGCAAGAAGCACCTCAACATTGATGTAGGTCTTTGTTCCCCCTGCCCCTCGGGAGGCATCGGGTCCGGGCGGGCGTCCCCCCCCCGGAGGCATCGGGTCCGGGCACGCGTCCCCCCTCCGGGGGGCCTCGGGTCCGGGGGGGCGCCCCCTCCGCGGGGGGCATCGGGTCCGGGCGGGTGCCCCCCCCCCCAGGAGGCATCGAGTCCGGGCGGGCGCTGCCCCTCGGGAGGCTGCGGGCCGGGGCAGGCGCGGTGGGCCCTCGATGGGCGTCTGTGGACCCTGCAGTCTGGCAGGTGCGGCTGCGGTCGGGGGGCTGGAGGTGGTTTAAAACCTCGAGCGTGCTTCCAGTGAAGGTCAGTGGGCTACAGAGCTGGGGGGTGTTGCTGTGAGTTTAGTCAAAACTGATCACTGTGACACCAGAGAATTTGGGGCGCTTCCGGGGCGTGAAGGACACAGAAACTGGCCTGGGGCCGTGGGAGGGGCTGGTCTTCCCAGGAGGGCAGGGGCCGGGGCCCAGGGTGAGCCCGCGGTCCTCTGCCCCACGTGCCTCGCAGGGGCTGCAGTGTGACATCTCTGTGGAGGGGGACAGCCACCAGGAGTGGACGTTCACGCTCTACGGCTTCGACCACAGTGGCAAGGCCACCAGGGAGGTGATGCGCCCGGCCGCCCACGGACAGGCAGATGCCGCCCCCGTCCCAGGAGGCAGGCGGGGCGGGGCCGGGGGCGGGGCCTCTGTCTGGGGTTCGACTCCCCAGGGCGGGCGGTAAGGGCGCCAGGGGCACCCCTGCACTCTCCTCGGCTGGCCTGTGTGCAAGACGTGACACCCGACTGCTAATCCCCTGAACATAGATTCGGGGTCAAATCAAGCATCCACGAGATGTGATCCCGATACCAGCAGGGCTGCCCCCGGGCTGCCCGGGGTGCACACAGGGCTAGATGCAGGGGGGCGGAAAGGCCGCTGGGACAGGCGTGTGTGTGGGAGGCCGCCTGGAGGCAGCCGAGGGCCCCCTGCCCGGTCCGCCTGTCGGTGACGTCGGGCCGTCCTCAGGACATGTCCAGCCTGGTGCACACCATCTACGAGGCCATCGATGCCTCCGTGAGCCACTCGTCTGGCAGCAGCAGGACCCTCCGCGTGAAGCTGACCGTCAGCCCTGAGTCTCCCAGCGAGAGGAAGGAGAGTCCCCCCACAGGCCAGGGTGAGGGGCTGCCCTGCTCAGACACCCCGGAGACCCTGCTTGAGACGGCAGCCCGTCCCGCACACCCTGCCCCACAGCGCTCACTGCCCATTCCCCGAGCCTCTGGTTACTGGTCAGCTCCGTTTACCGGTCAGCGCCCCAGCCCTCCGAGGGCGAAATGCCTGTCTGGCAAAGGAGTGCGTGAGTGGATGAGCAGGGAATGCACCGCCCCTCTTTCAGACCGGGAGCCCACCCGCTGCAGGATGGAGGCCGAGCTCACCGGGGACCCCGGGGGGGCCGACAAGAGGCCGTCCGCACACGCCAGGTGAGGGACTGCGGTCCGGCTCCGTCCTCTGGCTTGTCCTCAGTGGGAGCAGCCCGCCCACCCCTGCCACCTGCAGGCCTCAGGGCTGTCCCCTCAGGACGGAGCCACCAAGCCAGGCACCTAGCACAGAGGGCGGGATGCTGGCCGAGAGGCCCGGGCACGGCCCGCCATCATGGTGAGGGCAGCAGCTTGGGGCCTCTGTGGCAGCTGACGCTCTGGCTGGGGCTGAGTGCACTCAGTGTCTGAGAGGTGGGTGGGCTTTGAGGGGCAGCGGTGGGTTGGCCTCGAGACCCTCCGTCGCCATGCTCTGGTGCCCTGTGGGTGTCACTGGGCAGTCTGGAGGGCCCGGCGTGGTGACCCGCTCTCTGCCGCAGACTCTAACGGTCCAGCTCTCGTGAGTTCTGTGGGGCATCCCTGACGGTGGTGCTGGGGTCGTGTTGGGGGCCCCCGGGGCTGGCTGGGGGCCTTGCCGTCCTCGGTGGCCTTCCTCCTGTTGCCCGTTGGAGCAGTGGGTGCTGGTCAGGGCCCCCTGCGCAGGACCCTGAGACCGCCCACTGCAGGCGCCCCTTCCGCTCCAAGTGCCCTGCTCTGGCCGCGTGCGGCCGCAGGAGCTCAGGCCCTCATTCCCGCAGCGCACGCAGGAGGCCCGGCGCCGACCCCCACCCCTGCTGCGAGCGCGGCCCGTACTGCGTGGACGAGAACACCGAGCGGAGAAATCATTACCTGGACCTGGCTGGGATCGAGAACTACACATCTAAGTTTGGACCCGGTAGGTATGGGAGACCGACCCTGGGTCTGAGGCCCTGCTACAGACACCTCAGGGACAGGAGCCCCGCCTGGGCGTCCTGGGGTCCCTGCAACGAACCACACTACAGTACTGCATCCAAAGGTGGGCACCCCGTTCAGGTGTGCGGGTCGTACCTGCCCCAAGGTGAGACGTCCTGGGCCCTGGGCAGGTGTCCCCGGGCGCCCCGTGTCCACAGGGCCCCGCGCGGGTCTCACAGGCGCCCTGTCTGCAGGGGCGCCGCCGACACAGGCCAAGCAGGAGCACCCGGGCAGGGCCGCGCACCCCCAGAGCAGGTCCCGCTCCCAGGAGGCGGACGCACACACCGCACTCCAGCGCAGGTCCCAGGTGCTGGCCGAGCACCCACTGCTGGCCGCAGAGCCTGCCGTCAGGGCCCTGGACGTGCAGCCCCGGTTGAAGGGGCAGGAGAAGCAGCTTCTCAAGTCCCCCAGGGGCTCAGGGCGGCCACCTGGGGTGCTGGGCACATGCAAGCCCGGGAGAGCCTTCGGCTACTCCCCGCCGGCTGCCCCGCCCCAGGCCCCCCAGGACGGCCACCGCCTCCCACAGCCCCCACCACAGCCCTACGGCCACAGGCGGTCCCGGCAGAAGAGCAGGGAAGTCCACTCACCGCCCAAGGCGGCGCTCGGCCAGCCCGCGGTGCTGGAGCACGAGGTGGTGCGGGACGTGCCGCCCGTGCTGGGGGGGGAGGGCTGTGCGGTGCCCGTGGTCCAGCGCCACGAGCACCACCACCACCACGAGCACCACCACCACCACCACCACCACCACCACGCATCCTAGTGCGTGGCACGCACCCGCCGGGCGGGGCCTCCACAGAGGTGCCCGACGGCCGCTGCTGGGAGGGCCGCCGTCCGCCCCTGCTGCCCTCCGCAAGGACGCCGGGCCCACGTGAACATGTGGGATGCCGCAGACGGCTCAGTTATGAAGCTCTTTCATGTCACCCTTAAAACCAAGTGCGGATAAATACACGAGTGTCTGCTCGTTGGATTCCAGACGAGGCCCTGTGGTGCTGGGGTCTCCGCTCAGGCGCGCCGTGTGCTCGGGGCGCACAGGGTGGCGAGGGCTCCCTGTTGGGCGGCCCTTCCTGTAATTTGGTCATTATGAAGCCAGAGGGGTGGGCTTGGGGCAGCCTGTGTTCCTGGGTGTACGTGGCCCTCACGCGCTGATGGACGGAGGGCGGGCGGCCACGCGGGACACAGAGCTGTCAGGAACCGTGGGCAGGAGGCAGTGGGCAGGGTCGAGGCCCGCGGGAGGCGGCCTCTGGACTTGCGTCATCAGTGGACAGCATCTTCAGCATCTTCCCAGCGTCGTCAGTGGACGGAGACGTGGACAACGGGCAGGCTTCTCATGCTTGGTGGACGCACACACGCGAACATCCAAACGCGCGGGCACAGCCTCGGTGAAGCTCCCCTTTGGGAAAGCGGGATTCCCTCTGGGACATCAAGAGAGGGCTGCAGACCAGCAGAAGGCCCGGGGGTGCGGGCAGCGGTCCCACTGAGGCAGGAGGCTCTAGAAGAGCAAGCTGACCTGCCAGCAACTTGAGGTCTGTGCCGGCAGTCCCGCATTGTCTTCCGGGCGCAAGGTTGAGAAAGCGCGGGTGGTTGAGGCATGAGCACCCCCCCGGCTCAATAAAATACGTGCATTTTGTACTGTGTTGTACCCTGCAGTAAAACAAGCATTTCGGAGACATTCTGTCCACCTGCACCAGCAGCATGTGGGCACACGTGTGCGGACCAGGCCGCCCCGCCGGGTGCGTGGGAGAGCGCGCGTCTGTCTCTTACACACACGACCGTGCACACTCTGTATTGATGGATAACCTTTCCCCCCATTTTACTGCAAAACAAACAAGAAACCCCAAAACCTAAGCCCCAAATTGGGCTCATGGTAACGGGACACTTGGCACCGCATCTGGGGCCGTGCGGACCAAGGCTGACGGTGGCTGTGTGTAAACGGGACTCTGTCTGGAGAGGCCAGAGCAGCACCTGCCCCCATCCACTCCTCCCGACATGCCCCACGCCATCCCCTGCCCCTAGGAGACCCCCACGCCACCCTCATCCCAGGGGGTCATTCTCGGCTGTGTTTCCTCACTGCACTTGGGGAGACCTGTGTCCCCACCAGCACGCTAGCCTCACCCACTCCTGCTACCTGGAACCTCGTTCCCGTCTGCTCCTGGGCACCAACCCACGAGCTCCGAGGCCACACGCCTTGTCCTCAGTACCAGGCAGAACACCACACACAGGGGCAGCCCAGTGGGCACTGGAGGGTGAAGGAATGAGTGAACCAGGAGTCTCAGCCCAGAGTGCGTGCTCCCAAGAAGCCTCGCTCCAAACAGAGCCCCCTCTGGCCTCAGCGTGGCCTGCCACGGGAAGTGCCCACGGAGGCCTGGAGGGACAGTGGGCCTGGAGGTCCGGGGAAAGCAGGAGGCCTGGGTGCTGCTCAGGAGGGCGGGCAGGAGTCAGGTGCCTGGCCAGCCCTGCCCCGATGGGGTCAGGCACATTGGCGCCCCCGTTCCACAGGGCAGGGAAGGTGGGCAGTGCCGGGGACAGCCTGAGGATTCCGTGTTGGGGCTGTGGGCAGGGGCGGGTGGAAGCTTGCTGGGAATCCCAGGAAGGGTGTGGGGCACTGGGTAGGGCTTCAGCCAGAGATTCTGGGGAAGAGCCATGGTCTTAGGAAGAAGGGGTCTCGGAGCACAGAAGGAGGGGCAGAGGCAGGTGGGAGGCAGAGGGACCGCCCATGATGACCACTAGAGAGAATTGGCTCTTTCTCTGGCTTTTTGTTCCACTCCGGGCCGGACGGATCAGGTGATGCCGTGCACGTCAGGGGTGCTGAGTCAGAAACACCTGCATGGACACCAGCTCGAACTCTGGAGTTCCCAGGCCAAAGGTATGGAGACGGTCTTGGCGTCCAGTGGGGTCTCTCACTCACCGTGTGCTGAGTCTCTTGGGTGGCCCTGAGCCGTGGGTCTGGACCAGTGGCATGGAAGTGCCCAGTTTGTCAGGGATGCCCGAATCGCAGCCCGGCCAGAATCGGCCCCAGACCGAGACCCAGGACTTGGGGATGAGAAGGTGCGCTGCAGGGGACTGGCCTGTCCGCGTTTGCTCCTCCTGGGGCAGCGGCTGCCCTCTCCAGGTCCTACCTTCAGCCCCAGCCGGGGCACGGCCAGTACCTGATGAAGCCACGGGAAGCCCAGCATCTCCTTCCCAGCTGCCCTCTGGGGCAGTGCCACCCTCCCCAACCGTCCAGGCTGACTGGGCGACTGTCCTGCAAATTCTCTCTCTCCGTTTGAGCTGGGGCGTCCACCTTCTGCTCCCGGGCATCCGGGAGCCTGGGATCTCAGGATTCAGGGCGCGGACTGATTCAGCCCCACGGACTTGCCAGGGCCTCCCAGCCTTGGCAATCACGGGACCCGACTCCTGTATCTCTGTGCACTATGCTTCTGTTTCTCTGGGGAACCCTGACTACTGCGGAGACCACTTACAACAGCACCCACGATGCCAAACGCCTGGATGGCCAAGATCTCAACTCAGGCACCGTGAACTTCATCGGGCGTCGTCTGGAAAGATCTAAACGGAGGGGCGTGTGCCTGAGTGGGTCAACACAGGCAGCTCGAAGCAGCAACTCGGGCCCAGCTGAGATCTCAGCCCGATTCCTGATGCTAAAATGCATGGAAAAGCAAAGGGGTGAGAACATGCGCAGCGAGGTGAAGGCGCTGACCACCGCCAGGACACGCTGCGGCCACGGGAACGAACTCGGCGCGCCAAGGCCAGGCTAAGCGAGCCACGGAGCAGGCAGGAGGCCCAGACGCAGCTCCTACAAACACAGCCACTACATTTGGGACAACGGTGCCCTACGGAGCACGGGCCGGGTGCCCACGGAGAAATGGTCACCTGACCAAAACCCGGACCCACTCCAGGTGAACATACAACGTGAAGGATGCTCTGGGGTGCGGGCGGGCGGGCGGGCGCACTGGTGCGAGCCCCTGGAAATGCTGAGCGGGAGCTCCCGGCCCGGGGGTGCACCAGGGGCACGCACACACCCACGGGGGGCTCACACGGTGGGGCGCCTCCCGGAATGGAGATCCACACCGCCCGCCACGCCTGCCTGGGCCACTCCCACTGGCAGACCACCTGTGGCAGGTGGGGCCTCTGAGCCGGCAGTGCATTTCCCGCCCGAAATCAGGAGAGAAAAGCAGGACGCTCCTCGAGACACTTCTCCAGACGCTGTCCGCTCGCGGAAGGACAGTCGGGGAGGCGATGCTGTGCAGGGCGTCCCTCGGATGAGGACGCTGGGATCAACGGCCGCTCTGCTCTGAGGCAGAAGTCCACGTGACCCCACCCAGCGGTCAGTGACGATGGGGGCAGACGCTGCGAGGAATTGTCTGGGACCTTTTGGTTCCCGTCCCCCTCACCTTCACCCCGTCTCTCCCTCGGGGCACCGGAGGCCACCGCAGAAAAAAAACACAAAGCCAGAGAAACCGTCTTGTCCCCTGAGCGCCCGGCGAGGTCCTGGTGAAAGCAAGGAGCCCGGGAGGAAGCTGGCGGGGCCTGCCTGGCACCCGGCCGCCCTGGGAGAGTCACCAGCAGGGCCAGACCCCGGGGCCTGGGTGCAGGAGCCAAGGGACGGGTGCCAGCAAGGACCGCACGCAGGGTCTGGGCCCGGGAGGAAGGCGTCCCGGAGGTGCCAGGCGCAGGTGGCAGCCCCAGGCAGGCGGTCAGCCCAGCCCAGCCCTGCAAGGAGGGGGCGCCTGTCCACCTGGGGTCCCCGCATCGGCTGAGCGTGAATCCTGAGGGAATGTGGGCTGCTAACGTCACGGTCTCACCAAGGGCAGAAGCTCACTGTGACCATCTCCGCCTGGGAGGAGTACCGAAACCAGCACCACTTAACCCTTTCCTTACCGCCCCCACCCCGTGGGGCCATGCCCGTGGCACAGTGCACACAGCCACGTTCCCGATGCCGCAGCTGGGCCACGTGCACGGCGCGCAGGACAGGGCTTCATTCAACTCCCAGGCCAGCGTCCCCCAACCTGCCCTATCCTCACGGCCTTCCCCTCCCACCAGCTTGGAACCACAGGCTGAAGGCTGGAGCCTGGAGCAACGGCCCAAAGCACGGGGCCCTCGAGCTCCTCGGGGCTCCCAATCTCCTGGGCCTTGCTCCCAGTGCCCAGAGGCCCCATCACCCTGATGCCGGAGTCTAGGCCTCCCTGGCCACAGGCGGGCTGTTGTGCCCTGCCCTCACCTCTATCTCCAGCGGGGCCCCCATCTCCTGGCCCCCCACCCCCTGCTGTCGGCTCCGCAGCCTCCACCATCCACACCGGAGGCCCGGCTCCTGCTGTTCTGACAGTCCCCTGCCCGGTCCTGACCCCCCCTCGGAGCCCCTCCCACCCTCAGGCTGTCCCTGCCTCAGGGTGCCTAGACCTGACCCCGTCTCTCCTCTGCCGTCCGGTCACAGCTCCCCCCACACGCATGTTGGGTGCTGGCTGATGCCTCCTCGCCGAGGCATGGACGGCTCACAGCTGTGCAGAAGGGTCTCGGGCACAACGTCAGGGCATGACCGCCGCTCAGGCCCATGGGGGGCCGGGATCCCTCCTGGCAGTGACAGGACTCGATCAACTTCTCTGAGAAGGTGTGACACGGAGTCTGAAGCCCCACGGGGGCCTCTTGGCTCGCTCGCTCACAGAACCTGCCCCACGGGCCCCCTGGGCACCGGTGGCCGAGTCAGGACCCTCGGATTCCGCTCGGTCCTCCCCGTGCAGCTCCATCTGCGTGCCCCACCCTGCCCTCTGTGCCCGGGACATCTGGGCCCCCTGCCCCAAAGGCCAGGCCTCTGCTCCACGTCACATGTGTGGGTGCCCGGGCCCGGCCAGCGCTCACAGCAGGCCTGAAGGAGGGTCACTCCCGAGGGTGCTGCAGCCGCCACGAGCCAGGCCCCCAGGACACAGGGTCGGTGGCCACGCCACACGGCTCCGTCACGGCCTCCATGCTGAGCATCCTAGTTGTTCAGAAGGTGCGCTCTCCACAACCCCCGTAGCACACCCCCGTCACCCCCAAAGCAGCCCCGTGCCCAGGGTCATGGGTTCTCCCTGCCCCCGCCCCCACCGGGGAGTGGTCACCAGCACGCCGTCTCTGGCTTTGTCCGTTCTGGGCATTCCGTGTACGTTAGCATAGGACACGTGCCCTGACTGGCTGCTTCTGCGTGGCCCCACGTCCTCAAGGCTGCTAGAATTTCATTCCCTGGAAGGCAGAGACCCCGTGGTCTCCCACTCACCAACGGCTGATGCCGGGCGCCTGCAGTTTCGCTGCTGTGAACACGTGGGGACACAAGGCCCCGTGGCTGTGGCTCTGGGAGCAGGAAGGCTGCGTTGGGAGGCCACAGTCTAGCGGTTCAGGATCCGTGGCACCTCCTCGCTCCCCCCCCAGCCACGCGGGAGGGCTCCAGGGTCTCATGCTTGTTCTCCCGTTGGGCGGTTAAGTGCTCACGCCGTGAGCCTGGACGCTGGAACAAGGGGGCCCCTCTAATGACGGGTTTTCCCTGCGGATTCCACCCTTCTAGGAATTACGACCTCAGTAACCGGCGGCATCACGTCCTCGTGCTCGGACCCTCCTATTGCCTCGTGCTTTGTTCTTTACGCCTCTCGGGCAATGCAGGTGATGATGTGTGAGCCGCCCTGTCTGCCCTGGCCGATCGGACCAGAAGGCCCACGGGGAGGGAGGGAGGAAGCTTCTCCAGCGGTCCCACCTTCATGCTCAATGAGACACGGAGACTCGTCCACCTACTCAGCTTTTGTACAATTTATTCTTCTACCAACAAATGATACAAAGACAAGGAAGCTAGAAAACAACGTGGAACCAACTTTGATCGGCTGCACGTGGGGTCCCACGAGGTTCAGTGTGGAGGGGGGCGCGCGGATGCAGCCGAGCCCTCCCGCGCAGCTGCGCTAAGGTCTACGCCGTGTGAACAGGGGTCGGGCGCACGGGGGAGGTCCTGCCACACGGCCCTTCCACAGCGCAGTGTCAGCGCCACGGGGCCCTGGGGACGCGGCTCCGCCCCCGACAGGCCAGGGGACCGAGGGCCAGGGAGCTGGGTTTCGCTGCTTCACTGGGTGCAGAACAGCGGGGGGAAGAGCACGGACTCCCGGGCCTGGCTGCGGCAGTTTGGCACACGCTCTGGCCGGTGGTCACTCTGACGACGCAGACCCTCTGTGCTGCCCAACAGCTCCTTGAACGTCTGGACATTTAGCCTCTGCCCTGATCTGAAATCTGTGGACCAGGCGACTTCCTTGGGGTCCGAGGAAGCCAGAGAATGCCAAGGACGCGGCCGTTTGGGGCTTGTTCGCAGAAGCAGTCTCTTCACTGATGCCCTAATTACCACTGAAATCCCCAGGTGCTTAAATAAATAAATACACCACACAGACGAAGCACAGGTCACCACAAGCTACGGCAGCTGACTGGGACCACGACCACGAAGCAAGTCCACGGCCCACTTAAACAGCCCACAGTGCCCTGCGCGTGGCTGCCACCATCCCCTGTGCGCTGGCAGGACGGGACCGGCACACAGGCTTCGGCTCGCTGACTCAGGGCCGCTGAGGCCCTGGGCACCCAGTCCGTGGACCCTGGAGCGTGGAAACCGAGGGCCATGGGTACGCACACATCAGGCGGGGAACCGCGGTGAATTCTCAGAAACGGGGCCCAGATGCCTGTGCAGGACGTGGCTATGTCCCAGCTGCAAACCCAGTCCGGGCGTGGCAGGACCCCTGCCTGGGCCTCTGCCCCTCAGGCAGCTTCCTGGAGCCAAGCCCCCCTGAACGTGCCCACCCGGGATGACCATCCACGTCCCCGAGGAATCGGGGTCCCCCTCCTAGACATTCCTGCACCAGGCAGGCACGCTGACCAAGGCCACCCAGCGAGTCCAGGGTGGACGGCTCTCCTCGGCCTTAATTTACAGGAACACAAACAGGGACGCTGCAGGGACAGGCGCTGAGGAGGCTGACCGAGGGACCAAGGCCCTCGGCCACCTTCCTGAACGGACCCCTGTGGCCCAAAGTGACCTTCAGTCCGGGCAGGGGTTTCTCGTGAGCATCCTGGACGAGGCAGAACTGATGCGCAACCATGACAACCACACAGGTCTGGCCACGGAAACCGCTTCTGGAACCCATAGCCTGAGCACATGGCCAGTGCAGCTGGTCCCAGGTCACCGCGAGCCTCCCTCGGGGGCATCCACGCCTCCCCTCCACGCGAGGAAACCACCGCAGCTGCGGGCTGGCTCCGCGCCTGGAGGGAGAGCTGTGGGGCTATTCTGGAAACTTCCATAGGAGGCCAAGTGTAGCACAATCCCCAGCCCACCCGGCGTGTTCCCGGGGGGCTGAGTGTCAGGAGTAGATGGTGACTACCTCCCGGCCGCTGCCCCGGACCAGAAGGACCCTGTCGAGCCCCTCGGTCAGGACCTCGAGGAACTCCATATCTGGGGTGACCTGAGTTAAGGACAGCTGGTTACACTCACAGGAGTCCCAGGCAGAGGGAGGTCGGTTTGCAGGAAGAGGCCCAACGCAGGCCTCAGCCAGGTGCCCGCCAGATGCACGCTCAGGATCAGCACGCGCCCGTGGCCGGCCTGACCGGGAACCAGAGCCCTGCCCTCACCCCGGGGCTCCAGCACAGATAGGAATCCATCGAGAGCCCAAAGAGCCCGCAAGTCCCAGTCCGGTCACCAACCAAGCGCAGAGTCCTCAAGCTTGTGGTTAGATCAAGGCTTTAAGCCCAAGAGCCACCTGCTAATCCCCCACTCCCACCCCCGCTACCCACGTTCCGGCGCCAGAGGGGAGGGCGGGGGCCATACCCCAGAGGGCAGCCCCCAGGCTGCACACCCACTAGGCACCCAAGTCCCCACCACAGGACGCACAGTTAAGGGTGCGAACCCAGCTCATGGTAGAGCTGACCTGTGACCTCCGAGGTCAGGCCTGGCAGCCTCCAGCCAACAGGAGGGGCACCAGCTGAGAAGGGCTGGGAGGCACATGGGGGACCACCTGTGCTGTAGCTCATCTGGATGAGGGGACACGGTGCCCCCCGTCTCAAGGAAGACGCCCAGCCCGAGAGCGGGCCAGGCAGGAGCTCAGAGCCAGCCCCGGAAGCCACGGCGAGCAGGGTACGGGGCTAGGGGCGTGGGGACTGCCCCTCACTGGGCGTTTTGGGGCCAGGGCTCTGTGTCCGTGTTCATCTCACCCGTGGTCCAAATTCCTGCGTGTGCCAGGTTCTTCACGGAGGGCCTGAGCTGCCCAGGATACCCCGCACATTTACGGCTTCCTCAGTCACTGATGCCCCAAGCCAATCAAGAACCATTCACCTGGGGCCCCCAGTTTCCGGCACTCAGACTGGGGGGGCCAAGTCTGCCCCTCCGCCTGGTCTGCGCGGGTTCAGCCCAGAGGCTGGAGACTCTGGCACCAGGGGCCACACTTAGGGCCCCCCTGCTCCCGCCCCCAACCCAGGAATCCTCCGGGCAAGACAGCCCTGTCCCCGGGAGGTGGAGCGGCCCAGCCTTCCCGGCCTGCTGGGCCGCACGCACAAAGGATACAGTTCTCATCCCCCTGCCGGTTTCTGGGGGGCCCTGGCATGTTCAGCAGGACAAGCTGCGCGCCCCGGGACCTGCTGAGGACGACACCGTTGAGCTTCACGGCCGTGTGCATCCTCCTGACATTGGACTGGTTCCTGCGGGGGGAGGACCACTTGGTGCTCCAGCCCACAGCTCTGGGCGCCAGGCCGGCCCGAGCCCTGTGAGCCCATCTCAGTCCCGGGGAAAAAGATCAGGATTCAAATGGTGTCACCTCCCCCAAAGACCCCACGGGGGAGGAGACTCCATTGAGGCTGGTGAGCACCGACCGGGGACATTATCCACCAACAAGAAGACTTTGGTCTCCAAACGTTCTAAAAACCGAGCTTCTCCAAC
The DNA here is from genome assembly GCF_004348235.1 of Phoca vitulina. Taxonomy (NCBI): domain Eukaryota; kingdom Metazoa; phylum Chordata; class Mammalia; order Carnivora; family Phocidae; genus Phoca; species Phoca vitulina. The sequence continues at coordinate 681,387 of NW_022589720.1, forward strand.
TAGGAGCAGTGTCCCCTGCTGCAAACAGCGCACTGTTGAGCATGAAAGGCTCTAACCGCACCCCACCCGGGAGCCTCAGCGCCCGGCAGCCCTGCTTCACTCCGGCCTTGAGCTAAGGCTGCTCAAGGGAGCACACTTTGGCATCTCACTCATCCTGATGGGCTGGGGCCGCAGGGGAGCCCAGACATGCTGTGCAGGGAGACGCCCGGGCACCTGGCGCCCAGGCTGGAGATTCTGGTCGAGAACGAGGCTACAAGGTCCACCCCGGGCTTGGCAGCCTGAACACTGCTGCCCTTGGCGAATGGCCGATGGACAAGCACTTCCAACGCTCAGCAACCCAGGCCCTGCCCCTCGTCCTCAGCAACCACCCGGCTCTGCGCACTCCACTGTGCACCGATGGTCCTCCAAGAGTCCCAGGCAGACCCCTGCCCGCCCGCCCACACTCGGCCCCGTCCTCGTCTACCCCACGTGCGCCAGGTGGCCACGGCCCCCATGGGTCCCCACGGGCTGAGTGTGTCCCAGGAAGCACACTCAGGAGATGCAGTCTGGGCGAGCTAACCGCCTCCAAGGCGTCCATACCCCTGAGCTGGAAAACCTGGCAACTCTGCCAGTTCTCGGGTGGCCTGCGCGATGGAATCC